>NW_020941197.1:26533827-26628001 GCF_900497805.2 Vombatus ursinus
AGATAGATAGATAGATAGATAGATAGATAGATAGATAGATAGATAGAAAGATAGATAGAAAGAAAGAAAGAATAGGTATCCACTGAAGAATCCACTCCAGTATCTTTGCCAAAAAAACAAAACAAAACAAAACAATGGAGAGTAGGGTCCATGGGATCACAGAGAATCTGTCATCACTGAACAACTGAACAACAACAAGGAGAGAATAAATATATAGGAATAGAGAGGTGGTAAGCATCTAAAAATAAGAATAGATAGATGATAGAGATAAATTACAGAAGAGATAGAGATAAAGTTGCATATAGATGATAGGGATACCAATATGGATATTTATATATAGATATACATACATATAAAATATATGTATATATGTATTTATATATGTGTGTATGTGTGTGTGTGTGTGTATGGTTTCCCAAAAATCTTAATGATGTTTTAATCTTTAATAGATTAAGATAAATTTTGAAAGCTTAAAACAGCACTAAACCTTTTGGAACACTGTGTGTATTTGTACGTGTGTATGTGTGTGTATAATATACATATACATTGTTAAACAACACTGATTATTGCCCGTATATCCTCAGATTGAGTGAAAGCCATACTTATCTGAGCTTTGAAGAAATGTGGCCCTCATTCAGGCTAATACAGTAGTTAGTCAAATATGGCTTAGTGGACTAAACCTGAAAGACAGTAAGAAACTATGAGGTTTATTCTCTAAACACCAACTTGTCTGGCTCCACTTAAGCCATCTCATAATAAATGTAATGGTCACATTGCCTTGCAGAGGGACAAGACGGAGACATACTAGAGAAATATTTGTTCAGAGAATATCCTCTGATAATAAACTGCCAACTTCTGACCTAAAGCAAATAACATACTCTTTTCCCAGAAGCAAGTAGGTCCCTGCTATAGTAATTTTTAGCTACAGGAAAGTATCCCTGCCCAAAGCATAGGGCATAGAATCACAATTCATTAAGATGAAAGGTTTGCATTTTACCTTGTCTCACAAAAGCGCTCTCCTAACCTCTAATAAGAACTCAGCAGAAAAATCACTCTTTCAAATTTTGTCATAGAATCCACAGCTTTTTCCAAATAACCAGGTTGCCACAATGTGTTAATGAGATAACGCAGGCTTTCAGTGGCTGTCATACAAGTGGCCTCATCCCTCAATCATATGTATTTCCTTGTGCTCTGTGCACATGGAAATACCTTCATGTCTCCATGGAACTGCCTCCTGTCCTCTCTGAAGGACTTGGAGATGTCCGTGTCTTATTCTGGAGGTCAGCTGGTAACAAGATAAATTCCTGGGAGGTATACTAAACTGGTTCTATTCAAGCATGCACCTTTCTGGAAGGTGATCAGAATGCCCTGAATGTTGACAATTTTCAATCTAAATATTCAGCTGAAAAACAAGGCAGAGAAGAATTCTTGCATAGTGCACCTTAGAACTACTTGGTTAGAGGAACATGCTTTGCCCAGAAGAAGTTTGTGGGTTGAAAGATAAAAAAATTTTAAGGAATTCAAACTATCTTAGCCCTTAGTGACCTCAGCCATTCTGTCTCAAACATGCACCATCACCAGCTGGCTTGGCTACAAGCTCTGTATTTCCCATTTGTCTTTACTGTCTTTCTGTGTGCTCTGCTGCTCAGCCTGGTATCCCGAAGTGCCTGGGAACTTGTCCCTCCACCCTAATGGATACGAATGAACCATTGTCCCTATAGTCCATTGGCAGTGACTTGGTCAGAGGCAGTAGGGGTAAAGGCAGGTATTACGGGTATATAGCTGGGTTGTTGCAGCTGGAGAAATTCAAACATATTCCATGGGGTCCTGGAACAGGATTAGCAGTCAGGGCTGTAGGTGCCTACCTATCATTTAAACCCTAGGTCATAGGGTAACAGAGAAAATCTCAACTGGAAGAGTTCCTAACTTGTTAAAGATCACACAATTAGTATATAATGAGAATGCAATTCAAACCTAGGTTCTCTGATTCCAAATCCAATGTTTTTGCCATTTGATGGACCAATACTTTTTCCTTATAAGATCTTCACTGCCCTTCTCCTGGGATCACTCATAGCCCTGTCAGAACCACCTCATGACTGTTCCTGCACCCAAGGGATTGTCATCCTCTCCTCCCATCCCCATCTTAATGTCCCTCATTATTCCCCTCCCCTATTCCTAACACTGCATAATAGAATCTCTCATCCCTTCCCATATTCCCTCCCCACTCACAATCCCTCTCAGAAACACCCCATCTCCCTTCTCATGGCCCTTCCCCTCAAAGGTACCTCATTCTCTTCTACCCCCAAACCCTTCTGATTTTCCCCAACCTCACTCATTGCTTTGTCCCTCTACACTTTTGTGGGCTTGTTGAATTTACCATTTACTTTCTTGACGCTCTCAGTCAGGATTGCTATTTCTCCTTTTGGACCTCATCCTTACATAGAACTTTGCTTGTACCATTCTCATTCATTTATCTTTTTTTTCTTAGTTATAGTTTTTAGACCTGCATTCTTTCATCATATTATAAACTCTGTGAAGGGAGGGATTGCATTGTAATTAATCTTTGTATCTACCCCAGTGCCCAGAAAGGTGCTCTGAATATAGTGTGGACTTACCAAATGTTTGTCAAATGACTGAATGAGCACCACGTACTGATTTGTCTGGCCTATCAAACGGCTCACTGATCTGCTGGCTGTATGAAGTAGGAAAGTGATAGATATTATGAAATACAACTCCAAATGTTCAGTTTTAAAGAGCAGACCAGTGGCTTTGCATCCCCAAATGCTTAGCACAGTACCTGGCACATAGTATTTAACAAGTGTTTTTGATGACTTGACAAGAAGTTCAATTTAATTCTACAAGCATTTATTAAGTGTCTAATATGTACAATACATTGCAAATAAATACTGTATTTACAAAGACAAAACTAAAACAGTTTCTTCCATCAGGGTCATATATTTATATACCTATCTGTCCTGTTGATGGAGAAAATAGAAGGGTTAAAAGGGGGATTCTTCTTTGAAAGACAAGATGGTTTTCTTCCTACCATCACATTTGGCCAAAATGTTATGAATCTACCTTTCTGCTGTCTTTTCTAGCTAGCTGTAGTTATCTCTTTTTAAGGATGTAAATACACTCCTAAAGTCTTGTTATTTTTTTTTTATTTTTATTTTTTAACTATGTCAGGTAAGTAGGTGGAGACCTACTTTCTAATCTGAACCTTAGTATTTCAGTAGCAAGGCACTGATAGAGCTATCCAGAACAAGAGTGAGTCAAGCACATCTGACTTAATGCCCCTCAGGGCCCTGGGAGACAAGCAACTTTAACCCAGTAGCATATATCCTTCCCTACAGGGCAGTCGATAGCTGTGATAAACCTCATTTAGCCAGAGCCACTCAGTAATAAGTATCTGGCTGGAGCTAATGCAAAAGGTCATGTTGCCTTCACCTTTTCTGCTCTCTACCTGATGGATTGTTTGTAATAAGCTGCACATGTTCATCTTTTCTTCTCTGAAACAAGGACTATAAGGACATGGGAAAAATAAAGACCACAACCACCCAGTGCACACTTTTCTCTAACAAACTTTGGGGAGTATGACATAATGGAAATAATATTGCAGTTGGAGTCAGAAAAGTCCTTGACCTGCCATTTATTAAATGTATGATCTTGGGCAAGGGATTTAACCTTTCTGGGTCTCACTTTTCTTATCTGTAAAATGGTGATAAGAACACTTTTGACCTGTTATTTCAGGGGGCTGTTGTGAGGGTCAAAAGGGATAATATACACAAACAGCTTTGTTAATAAAATTAAATAAAGTTATGGCAAGAATGCTGGACTTCTATCTCAACGGACCATGGTTCAAACCTCAGTCCTACCACTTGTTACCCTTGGAATCTTGGTTAAGTCACTTACAATCTCTGGGTCTTTGTTTCCTCATCTATAAAAAGAAGGGAGTTCTAGATGGTCTCTGATCTTAGTCTATGATCCTACAATCCCATTAAAAATACCCACAATTTAAAAAAAAAAGCATCACAGGCAAGTGTCTCTCCTCTTTTCTCTCTTCTCCTCTGTCTCTCTGTCCCTTTGTCGGTTTCTCTTTCCCTTTCCCTGGTCCTTTCTTTCTCTTTTTGCTTCTGTCTCCATCTCTCTGTCTCTCTTTGACTCTGTCCCTGTCTTCATTTCTCACGCTTTCTCTTCTTTCATATCATTCCCACATCCTTTAAATATCTACTGGTATTTAGCACCTTTATTTCTCTTGAACTTATTAAAAAAACACATTGCCCTACCAATTAATCATCAAAGCCGTGGTACAATTCTTGTTAGCCTTACGACATATTTGCAAAAGGCAAGTGTTCTCAAATTATCCTGTACTGCTTGGCCTAAAGTTGTTGCTACATCGTTAATCCTTCACTGCCTCCTGAATATCCTCCATGAATCCAGAGACCATGTTCAAGAGAAAGAAGTGGGAACCTGAGCAGAAATGACACATTAATCTGAAATTGTATTGATTTAAATGTCTAGAATAGGATAAACTATTTTTAAAAATCTTCATAATGTTAAGACACATGATAGAAATTTGAAGGATTAGAACTTCTCTCTCTCTCTCTCTTTCCTTATGTCTCTTTGCCTCTTCGTCACTGTCTCTTTCTGTCTTTCTGTCTCCCGCTCTCCCCTCTCTAGCCCTGATTCATTGTTTTCAATTTCATCCTTACTTCAAAGAAAAGAGATTTCTTTCAACTCATGCTTATGAGTGAGTAGATTAGAAAAAAAGGCAACTAGGGATTTGGAGGGAACTAAGAAGGGTAGGGAAACTAAGGAAGATTGGGGCTAGATTTAGAAGCACTTAGATAGTGTTAAACATTTATATAATTATCTTAGGGTGGTACATCCATGAATAAAGGAGAGACCAATATTTTGAAGTAAAAAATTAATAGAATATTCCTTAGAATGAAACCAATTCCCATTTAGAGAAATTAATGATTCTATAAAAAATCTATAGTTCTTTCCTAGAATGCTGGAAAGGGGGGCATCATTCATTGTTGCCTTTTTGCTTGGCCATCTTTCAAATGTATAATAGGAAGCAATGTGATGACATGAAAAAAAACATTAGCTTAACTATCTGAGTCACTTAATGTCTCTGAGACTCAGTTTCTTCATCTTTAAGATGGAGGGTTGGAATGGGTAAACCCCACTGTCACTTATACCTCCAAGTCTGTGTGTGTGATTTTGTGTGTAAGGGATCAGAAACAAAACAAAACAAAAACCTCACCATCAAAGTGACATAATGTTGATTCTGTCAAAGGAGGCATGACTTTGCTAAGGCTAGAACACCAGGAAGTCATATCCTAAATTTCAAGCCCTGCCCAGGCCAAGAAGACCAGTACAGAATATTGGACTAGGAAGCAGGAAGTTCTGAAATCCAATCTGGCCTCAAATACTTACTTACTGGGCATCATTTAATCTCTCAGCCTTAGTTTTCTTATCTATAAAAACTGTCATAATCATACTATCAACCTTCCAGAGTTGTGGGGGCAGCTAGGTGGTGCAGGGGATAGAGCAACAGCTATGGAATCAGGAAGACCTGAGTTCAAATAAGGCCTCAGACACTTGACACTTACTAGTTGTGTGACCCTGGGCAAGTCATTTAACCCTGACTGCCTAGCAAAAAAAAACCCAAAAAAACAAACCAAAAAAAAACCCCAGAGTTGTGAAAATCAAATGAGATATATTACATAAAGCACTTTGCTAACTATTATTCTCGTTGTTATTATTAGCAATGGCAGTCCCGACTAGACTTCTTATGGAATATGCTTATAGCACATTAGCATGTTAAACTGCATCAATGTTAGCCCTAGATGTAGAAGCTCAGAATTACCATCCTGGGTATCCATCAACACTCTGCCCAAAAAGAATGGGGGGAGGGGCATAGAGAAGACCAAACTTTCATTATTACATTAGTAATGCCTCCTTCATTTATATTATAAGCAATAAACTACACTGTTCCATTGTTTCAATTAAGTGGTTTCAAATGAGATGGAAGATAATGCACCCCATAAGTTTTCACCCTTCCTTGTACCAGAGGTTCAGGCAGAACTGATTCCAGGGTGAAATTCACTCTCGTCTGATTGATGAGGCTAATAAAGCAGCTTTATTGTGATATAAATAGCCTTAAAAATGTCCTAGAGAGTCAATATCAGTGCTTGATGGCCTCACACAAGCAAGGTCCTTGTCTTAAGTAGCACTAAAGCTTAATGAGTAATACTTTGGGAAAAGTTTGTTGTTGAATTTGGTTATTGATTTGCAGTGCTACAAAGTGGTAGAACCCACACTTAGAGATATGGAGATGGAATAAATTGTTTAAAAACCTCCCTTCTCTCAGACACACATGTGATTTATCAAAAGTCTTCCTATCCTATGCGTGCTGTAGCTTGTAGGTAGGGATTAAGCATGCCCAGAACAAACCAGTGGGATGTTCATTCAATCAGACCTATGCCTATTGCCTAGGCCTGTGTAAAATGGATAGGCCCTGTCTAGACAACAGACAGCTGCACGGACATGCACGCACGCGCGCACACACACACACAGACACACACACACACACACACACACACACACACACACACACTGCAATCACTAGACCAAATGTTCAGCAGTTTGGGATCATATGTCTAAGACTGAGCCATATAAGTAAATTAAAGTGTCAAATGAATATATTCTATTTCCTCTTCTATTTGGAATATTACTAATTGGGGGTTCTACTGTTTAAATATGTCTACTCCTACTCTCAGTTTCTTAAACTTCTCACCTTTTAACTTCTAAAAAAAAATTTTAAAAAACAAAAAAAAAATAAACCCACCACCTCTAAATTTTACCTCACTATTCATTTTCCTATAGTTATCTGCAAATAGAGGGGCATAACAGAAAGTCTACCCCACTAGCTGTGTGATCCTGGATAAATCCTTTAACTTCTTAGTAGTCTAGGCAACTCTAAGAAACTAAGTAGAAGAGAAAGTAGCCTATTTTGACCATTAGGAGTTTCTAAACTTTGTTGTTGTTTAGTTGTATACAATTCTTTGTGACCCCATTTGGGGTTTACTTGGCAAAGATACTGGAGTGGTTTGTCATCTCCTTCTCCGGCTCATTTTACAGCTGAGGAAATCGAGGCAAACAGGGTTAAGCGACTTATCCAGGGTCACACAGCTAGTAAGTATCTGAGGTTGGATTTGAACTCAGGTCCTCCTGATTTCAAGCCCGGTGCTCTATCCACTGTACCACCTAGCTGCTCTGTTTTCTAAACCTGGAAATTCCCTATACCAATGAAATCATAGGTTCAGACTTTATTCTCCTATCTATGTCCTGGCTTTGCACAACTTCTCTCCTTATCATGGTGCTTTTATTCTATTATTTTTTTCAGTTCTCTGTGTGGCAGGCTTTATGCATCTGGGTATTATTTTTCCTTTCTCTGTTTTATTCCTCAGCAGAACAGATGCAAGACCAGCAGAAAAAGCTACAAGTCAAGCAAACAGCTCTCCCAACCCCCCACTCACCAGGCATGCAAGTAAAAGTCTATATTTTAAATAGATGTCTCTAGAATTTAAGTCATCTTTAAAATGCAGGGAAGAAAGTGATGGGAACCCTGATGTCAAAAGCACTCAATCAATCACAACACAGTGGATTTATTTAGGCCATTCACATTCTGAAAATGTTATTAATTAAAATGAAGTGAGAGAAATTCTAAGGCATTTTAATATTTCAAATAAATGCCTCCTAAATTGAAACATATTACTTTTTTTAAAAAGCACATTACCATTGGTGGAGCTCTGTAGGTATGCCCTGGCCTGTGATTTAATTGGTTTGGGGAAATTGAGATGTGGAAATTCCTTCCACCAGCCCACATGGGCAACTGTTCTTCAGCCTCTAGTCTCAAAGAGTTTCCTAGGGCCATTGAGAGTTTAAGAAACTTCCCCTGGACCATATAATTAAAATTCTACCCAATACAAGCTAGACAGAAGTGATAATAGCCAAGAAGTCACTCTAGCTATTTTTCTTCATTACCTACTTCGAGGCTCTTTACACCTCCAAAACGGTGAAATGTGGACCATATTTCTGAAACAATATTGCCAAATCTAAACCAACACTCTCCTACAACTGCTCCAATTACTCAATGCTTTGTGGTTAAGTTGCAGCTGAGGCAGAAGCATTTTATGTAGAAGTTAAAGGAAACCAACATTCTGGAGAGGAGATGGAGTGAAGCTCTTTTAAGGGAGATCAAATGCAGTGATCATTTGGAGGGTAAAGATCAGTGAAATGCAAAGGCTTAGCAAAAGGCTGCATTGTGGTCACCAGTCACTAGCATGAACTATTTTTTTTCTGGTAATTTTATTGTTCAGTCATTTTTCAGTTACGTCTGACTCTTTGTGACCCCATTTGAGGTTTTCTTGGCAAAGATATTAGAGTGGTTTGTCATTTCCTTCTCCAGCTCATTTTATAAGTGAGGAAACTGAGGCAAACATGATTCAAGTGGCAGCCCAGGGTCACACATTTAGCAAGTGTCTAAAGCCTAATTTGTACTCAGAAAAAATGAGTACCCCCGATTCCAGGCCCAGTGTTTTATTATCCACTGTGCCATCTAGCTGCCCATTTCATACCTTATTGTTAAAGACTGTGAATGGGGGGCAGCTAAGTGGCACAGTGGATAGTGCACCAGCCCTGGAGTCAGGACAACCTCAGCTCAAATCTGGCCTCAGACACATAATACTCACTAGGCAAGTCACTTAACCCCAAAAGCCTCACCAAAAAAAAAAATATTGAGAATGACATAAAATAATGTATTCTGGGAAGAAAAAGCAGGTTCCTCAGTCAAATAAATAGACAAATAAAACCAGGGAATAGACAAAGGTACCATGGTAAATGGAACGATCCCTGTATTTAGAGTTCAAAGATTTGGTTCAAAAAAATATGGCTCCTCTGTATAATATCAAGGAGGAGATACTGGGTAATTCAAAGTTCACTGGGCTTGGAGTGAAGAGACCTTGGTTCAAATTCTGCCTCAGGTACTTAGTAGCTGTGTAATTATAGGCAAGATGCTAGACCTTTCAGAGACTCGGTTTCTTCATCTGTAAAATAGGAATAATATTGGTACTATCTGGCAGAGTTGCCAGGAAAGCCCTTTGTAAACCTCAATACTGTACACATATGAGTGATTATCGTAATTAGCATTTTTATATTGGGGAATTAATTGAACTTCAGTGTCTCCGGAAAATGAGGTTGTATAGGATGATTTCTAAGGGCTTTTTGAACTCTAAATCCTATGACAAATAGTGGGTATAGTTATTCTTTTTTTTTAATTAATTAATTTATTTATTTTTAGTTTTCAACATTCATTTCCACAAGATTTTGAGTTCCAAATTTTCTACCCATGTCACTCCCCCCCCACTCCAAGACAGTGTGCATTCTGAATACCCCTTCCCCTAATCTGCCCTCCCTTCTATCACCCCCCTTTCTCTTACTCCCTTCCCCTTCTATTTTCCTGTAGGGCAGGAGAGATTTCTGGGTATGGTTATTCTTAATGGAAATACCTGTTTTACCCTGGAGTACAAAACTGGAAATAACAGGTAGAAGTTCCAGAGAGAAAGATTTTTACATTATATAACAATCGGAGCTGTCCAAAAGTTGAACAGTTCACCTTAGGATGTTATAATTTGCTTCTAAGATATCAAGCAAAGGTTAATGACCACTTCTTGCAGACATCATAAATCAATTTGGTGTTTAGGTGCCTCTTGGACTAGGTTGGGGTTCTTAACCTTTTCTATGTCATAGGTTCCTTTTGAAGTCTGGTGAAGCGTATGGAACTTTTCAGAATCATTTTTTTTAAAATTCATAATTGAAAGAAATGTTCAATTTCAGTTAGAGGTTAGTGAAAATAAAAATATATCTTTCCCATTCAAATTCACAGACCTGAAATCTATCCATAGATCTCTTGGGAGGTTCATGGAACCCATGTTAAAAACTGTGCACTCCCTGTGGTCTGAGCCATCTCTGAGATTCTGTTACTCTGTGGCTGAAGCTTTTGATATCATAAGGATCAGAGTTCAGAGGCAATTTTTCAGATATCACTTGGAATTAGCCTTTGCAATCAAAATTATTGTTTCTTCTAAAACAACAAATTAAATATTCTCAAGTACCCCTTTAAGCAATATCCTGAAAAAAAAATGTAATTAGACTCAAAAACAGAGAGATCAAATTCTCTTTAATAATAATAATATTTACAATAGCTTTACTGAGAAAGGCCATGCTAGCACAGTGAGAGCCCAGCACTAGTCAGCCATCTGAATCTATGGGACACAGTCTAGATGTCTCAGCAGATGCAATTGGTAAGCAGGGATGAGTCATAAAAGGATATGCTAAAATGCTCAGACTAGAGTATTTAATTTACAGAAGAATCGATTGGTCCTTGTTTCTTATTTTAATTTAATTTAATGCAGTGCCAGGGAAATGTGCTGGAGTAATGGTTTTAGAAGATGAAATCTGGATTCCCTCAAATGCTTCTTAGATCATTCATTCTTGACTCGCATAAGGTAAGCTGCTCATGGATTAGAGAATTGCAGAAGACTGGAACTGGAAGAGACCTTAGGCATCACTGAGTCCAGACCCTCACTTTTTCAGATAAAGAAACTGAGACCCAGAGAAATTAAGTGACATCACAAAAGTGAGAGACCTAGCAAATGACAGAGCTGAGATTCCCACTCAAACTGAGATTCTCATCCAAATCTAATTCTCTGTCCTTTTAATATGTTAAATTTGAACCCATGTTGGTCACTAAGTGGAAGCTCATTCATTTCTACCTTAGTCAGTAGAGAAAGAGGTCCTAGAAAGACCACTTGAATGACAATGAAAGTCATAAAGATGCATATAATTGTCAATTAAAAATATATTGTGCTTCCCACTGGATAATGGGCAACAGGGAAGTGGATTTAAACTAGGACTGGGAGGGCTCAGGCAAAGGCTGGAGATGATTTAGAAGGAACAAGTCAAGAGGTAGTCTGGATCCAAGAAGCAAATGGATATTAGTGGCTAAGGCAGAGGTTAAAAGCCATAGAAGAAGTCAAGGGAGCAGTAAGCAAACACAGCATACCAGTAACAAATGGACCTTGGAAGAAAAGTAAGCCTCCTCTGAATCAGGGAGATTTTTAACATTTTGCTGCTGCTGTAACAGGAACCAAGCAATGATTTCCTAGCGAGTGGCAAATCCAGTGCCTCAAGGCTTAAAGGATGCTAGGACCAGAAATCTGCTTCTAAGAAGCTCTTTCTAAGGTTTGAGTTTAAGACTTCATGTGGGTGGTCTGAAGCATCTATAAACATTAACTCCCTGGGGCTAAGAAAGTGTTTAATAATGTTTATTCATGATTTATGCACCCACCAGTGAGTTAACTATTTTCTTCTTAATTGAAGATTTTTGACCAAATTACTGAAGTTAGCCAAAATGATGAGCCCTTTGACTGACATAAATTGGTGTTTTGAGATGTACAGTAATGACCTTAAAAATAGGACAGTGGCACAATTAATTTCCAATTTCACCAAGCTGGCCAGTATAGACAGCTCAGCAGCATATTTTAGGCCCTAAAGCCAATCTGCCAATGTGAAATCTATGTTGTGGTCTCCATGTGGCTCAGGTTAACTAATAGCCAAATATGCACTTCATTTTTGGATGTATTGATTTAGTTTTTAGATCTTTTTTTTTAAAATCAACCCATGGGACAATTATTTTCCACCATGAAGTTATGCTCTAATCAATAATGGAGCATGAGTGTGTGAGCTATTTCTAGATATGTAATGCTTACTGCATTCATCTACACTGTCTCTGCAGACACATTGCATTGGAAAAAATCAGAGTAAAAGAACCCAATTCTGCTCTCCAAAAAACACAACTTGTTATGTCTCATTCCAGGACAGAGAGGGGACCATGGCCCCTACAGACCAAGCCCACTGTTGGCTGTTTATCATCTTGGGTCCCTGGACAGTAAATGTCAAGTATCACAATACTATAAAGTGAGACTGCACCAAGGTGATCTTTACGAATATGGTCATAGATTTTTTTTTTGAACTAGAAGAGAAATTTTGTTGTTTCAGTTGTTTCGATCATGTCCAGCTCTTTGTGACCCCATTCAGAATTTTTTTTCTTTGTTTCTTTGTTTGTCAAAGATATTGTACTGGTTTGCCATTTCCTTCTCCAGATCATTTTACAGCTGAGGAAATTAAGGCAAAAAGAGTTAAGTGACTTGTCCAGGGTCACATAGCTAGAAAGTGTCTAAGGCCAGATTTGAATTCAGGAAGATGAGTCTTTCTGACTCCAGCCCTGGCACTTAGGTTACTTAGATTTAATTAGTTCAACCCTTTCATCTTACAGACAAGGAAACTGAGACCCAATAGGTTTGATTAAGTGACTTGTCTAAGGTCAGTTAGGGAACAGACAGAGCTTTGATTTGAGCTGACTTCCCAATCTCATGATCTTTAGGTAATTTCACCTTGTAGGTTTAGCCCTGAAATGACCTACTCCAACCTTTACAATTCATAGATGAGGAAACAGAGGCCCAGAGAGATAAGTTAAGCAATTCATCAAGGTCTCATGAGTGTCAGGGCTGGCTTTTGAAAGAAGATCCTCAATATCAAAATTCTTTCTATTGCCAATCAATGGTGCACTATCTTGGCTAGTATCATAGGAAATCTGGAGCTAGGATTTTAGAATTAGAAAGGACCTGAGAGGATAATCTGGTTTTAAAGGCAAAAGGAGGAGGTATGATTTGCCCAAGGTTAAACAATAAGTAAGTGATAAAGCCAGAATTTGAGCACAGGTCTCCTGATTCCAACTGGGTTATCTTTCCAGTATCCCATTTGTCTAAACAGTACTGTTTCCCAGGAATGAGGGAGATAGTTGAAAATGCCTTATAAACCATAAAATACATAAATCTAATTTATTTCCATCCTCAGCCTCATCTTCATCATGTGACTACACTGCAGTGGATTCTGTCTCATGTCATAAGACCATGTATAAAACTCTCCAAAAGACTGCTCAACAGCAATCCAAACCATTTTCAGGACTCTAAGATTCCAGCAAGTTAAACAAAAGTGGGGAAGGGGAGGAACCCCAAAGGGAGGGGAGAAGCGAGATAAGAAGGGTGACTGATGCTGAAGATTGCCTTAGAAATTTAAGAATGAGGAATGGGCCTACTTTCAAGAGTCTTCCCACATGCTGTGCAGGGAAGAATATGTGTGGCGATTATTTACTGCTCCCCTCCAACCCTTCTCTCCCCTTCACACGCTGTACTAAGGAGCAAGGCTTGGTTTCTTGGAGGTTGACTCATTTTTCTCTTAGCTATGAATTTTGAATAAATTTCACAGGAAGGCAATTGCTGTATCTCAAACATGCCACCAGATGACAGTGTTTCTAAAATGAATTTCTGTTGCATATCTAGAGGACCTAGAATTTTTACTGTGGCTGGAGGTCACTTATAAATGACATGTGAATCCACATTGCATATGATTACTTAAAAATGGTAAATATAGCCACAGACAGCAACTTCTCCAAATTATTACTACATAAATCTGTAAGGAGTCCGTGCACTTAAGGAACAGCAGTCAAGGGTTAATTTTATGATCCAGTGGTCCAAAATCAAGGCACTATCAGTGGAAAGTGACAATTATAACCTCATTTTTACAGACCTTTGAAACTTTGGGAGAAGCAAGAAAAACACTGTCATTTGCTGCCATGGTTTGGGAAAAAGTGGCAAGAATAGAATTAATTTTTGTTACAGGAAGGCAACAGAACACCACAGGTTGTGTTTGTGAGGCATGAATCATTTCATAGCAAAGCAAAAATTAAGCCTTTTGCATAGAGGGCAGATCTTGTTAAGGACTGCATAACACTGCTAAAACTAGTGCTTGGGATCTATTTACTGAAATAGATCATAATTTGTTGAGTTGAGTGGAATTTAAAGTAGTGACTATGCTCATACAGGGCATGTGAGCTTTATCAAGCCTACCTTAGGATGAATGGTAGGTGTTTATACTCCTCAGGGGAGATTACTCATACCAGACAGGCAGTGTGGTATAGTGGGTAAAAAAAAAAATACGTGCATGTGCATGTGTATGTGTGTGTATTGAGACAAGTTGGTAGGGCAGGATTGGAGTCCCAGCTCCAACACTTATTGACTATGTGACTTTTGGAAAGTTACATAATTTCTCTGAGCCTCGTGTTCCTAATCCTTAAAATGAGATAATAACATTGCCTACTTCACAGAAATGTGGAAAATGTGCTTGGTAAGGTATTGTATATGTGAACTTTTGTCATTTGCTATTATTTCTCATAGAAACCAAATTATTGTTATTATTATTTCATAGGAACCAAAAGGAGCATAGCCAGTGGGGGGTGAGATACCAAAGAATGACACAGAATCTCCAGTGATTCCTATGGGGAGGATTCTCAAACACTGGGACAATGTGTATTATGTAGTCCAGATAAAATCCAGTTATGTCTATCTACCAGAAAGAAGTGACAGGATTATGGGCCATAGTTTAATGATCCTGTGTCCTTAAAAAAAAAAAAGTAGAAAAATGTGTATCATTCTGTAAGCCACAGGCACAAAGTAGAGATGCTTTCTAGGTAATCTTACCTTGGTGATTGGTTCTGTGAATTCGCCAGATACTTTCTCTCTGTGACCTTTAAAATTTTAGTACAAAGGAAATATTAACTGCTAGGCTTTCCGATACTCCTGGGGAATCCAACCGATTTGTTGCTTTCATAGGGTCATTGATTTAGAGCCAACAGAGACCTTAAAGGTTTTTGACTACAGCCTCTTATTTTAAAAGCGTGTAGATGAAAGCCCTGAGAGATTGAATGACTTGCCTGTGATCATAAAGATAATAATGCAAAGCAGGGTTGGGATCTGAACTCAGGTCCCCTAATTCCAAAGTCAGCATTCCTTCCAACATTCCATGCTGGGTAAAAAGAGAAAGGTAGCTGGAGGAAAGGTCCAGGAAATCTTTTATAACCCTAGGTGGTTCCACAAGAATGCAATTTGAATTGAGATTACTATAGAGCAGGGCTTCTTAAACCTTCTTCCACTAGAGACCCCTTTTCACCTTTCGGCAGCATTTGTTGGCCCTTGTGTGGCCCGAGGGCATGCTTAGTGCATTGTGTGCATGCTTTGTATTCACAACCAAGGCTGCGATGAGGTTGTACAACACAGCATGGGCAGGTGCTGCCAGAAACACGTTGGATTCATTAGACATTTGATTTTTAATTAGTTTTTGGTTGCTGTGTGTTCAGAAACCTTTTACAATTGCCAAATTTTTTGCAACCCCGTATGGGGTTATAAGCCACAGTTTAAGCAGCACTGCAAGAGGTTGAATTATTCAGATATCTTGGATAAGAGTGGACTCAACCTCTCAAATCAGTCCCATGAGTACTACAGGTAGAGCACAATGTGGACTCAGATGAGTCACTCTGGTCTCCAGGGGCTGGACTAAAATTAGACTGGCCTTTGATATGAAATAATAGGGAGGAATTGAGTTAAGGTCAAAGAAAAGAGGCAGAAACATTTGTCACAGAACATTTGCTTAAATGTGGAACTTCTGCATTTTTTTTAAGCATCTCTTTCCAAATAGTTCAAACCTATTTTCTTTGATATGAAGCTGGTCATTCAGGAGCCTTCTAGGAAGCACTTTTCCTTCCAGGATTTGTAGACTGCGTAGAACATACTAGGACAGCTAGATGGCCCAACGGATAGAGTGCCAAGCCTGAAGTCAGGAAAACTCATCTTCCTGAGTTCTAATCTAGCCTGGGACAATTACTTAGCTGTATGATCCTGGACAAGTCACCTAAACTTATTTGCTTCAGTTTCCTCATCTGTAAAATAAACTGGAGAAGGAAATGGCAAATCACTCTAGTATCTTTGCCAAGAAAATTCCAAATGGGTCACAAAGTGTTGGACACGACTGAAATGCATTAACAACAATAGAATATGCTACTTTTCAGAGAAACTCCACTGGAAATAAATCAGGGCTTGGAATGAGATTAGGGCAAACAAATCAAAAGATTCTGTCTACCCTTTGCATTCTTATCCCCTACTAAAATATATCACCATCTTTAGTCAGAAGATAATTAAACAGTTCAAGTGACTTGAGAGACTTCACAATTCAATTAAACCATTTTTTTAGTGCCTGCTCTAAGCAAGGTCCTGTCTGTGATACATACTGGTTTGTGACCCCAGGCAAGTTATTTAACCTCTCAGTGCTCTAGGCATCTCTCTAAGACTCTAAGTTCCAGAGAAGGTGATGATGACCTGAATTATTAGAGAGAGGATCTATATCCAGGAGTTCATTATTTCATTGAAATCACAGATCTACTCCCTATATCAAGGTACTCTGCTAGGAAGTAGGGTGATAGAAGATGGAAAAAAGAAAAATTTCTACCCCAAAGGACTTACAATCTAATAGAGGAAATAAGACACATCTACAGATAAGCATGATGGGAGATAGACTGGGAAAAATAGGAATCCAGACAAAGAAATTTAAAGGAAGAGAGATCTATTTCATCTGGAGGAGAGAAAGAAAGCATAATGGAAGACTTTGTGGGAATAGGTGTCACTTGAACTGAACCTTGAAGGAGAAGAAAGATCTCTAAAGGTAGAGGTATGGATGAAGTGTGTTCTGGAAATGGAGAACTGCTCACATCTCTGTAAAGAGGCAGGATGAGAGAGTGGAGTAATAGCCAGTGTCCAGTCTGGCTAGAAAATAAAATGATTGAAGAGGAATAGTATGAAATAAAGATCGAAGAGTAGGTTGGAGCCAGATTGCAGAAAATCTTAAAAGTTAGGCTAATGAGTTCAGATTCAGTGGACACCCACTGAAGGTTTCTGAGCCAGGAAAATGACAGGTTGATACTTGTGCATTATGAATATTATTTTGACAGGCATGTGAAGGATGGATTAGACAAGAGAGATTGGAAGCAGGGAGACCAGTGATGAGACACTTAAAATAGTCCAGGAAAGAGAGAAGAAGAGGGTGTAGGGTAGTAGCAGTGTGATTTAGAGATATGAGGAAAGATAGAAAAGATTTCGTGGAGATAGGGTTGACAGAATTTGGCAATTGCCTGGATATATATCATCAGGGAGAGGAATCAGGAAGGAATCAAAGGGTACTTGCAGGTTTTGAGCTTGAATAACTGAGGGATTGGTGGTGCAATTAGGAGAAGTAGGGAAGATGGGAAGAGGGAATTAATTTGAGGAGGGAGAGGAGTTGTGGATGTGTTCAGTTTGAACTGACAGCAAGAACTCTAGGAGAGATGTCCAGCAAGCAGCCAGATATTCAGGATTGGAACTTAGGGGAGAAATGGAGATCAGATATGAACCAACTTCATGGAAGAGGTAATTGAAGCCATGGAAGAGAGCACCAAGAAAAAGAGTAGAAGTGCCTGGCAAATAATGGGTGCTTAATAAATACTTATTAAATCACATTTAGGGAATGAAAGAGGTTCAGAAAAGTGTCTGGGGAATAATTATAACTATTATAATTATAACTAGTTATAATTAACAAAACTTTATATGCATATGGAGCTATGAGGTTTACAAAGTGTTTTTCTAATACAAGCATTATTATTCTAATTTTGCACTTGAAGAAACCAAAGCTCAGAGAATTTAAGGAATTTACTCAGGGGTATAAAACTAGGATTCAAACTCAAGTTTCTCCTATCTCTGGGATTGGGGTTTTTTGTTTCTTTTTTAATTCTATCTATCTACCTACCTACCTGTTCTATCTATGTATGTATCTCTTTCTGCCTAATCTATCTATCATCTATCAATCTATTTTTTATTTTTACCATTGTATGTTGACACATAAGGATAAAAGAAGACAGAGCAGGACACCAGAGGGAGGATAACCAAGAAAGCTGGTGTTCGGAAAACCAGGAATAGATACCTTATCAAGGAGGTGATTAACATCTGCTGCATCCGACTATCTTGGTTGAAAAAAGGGCCATTGGAATGGTAATTAAGAGGTATCCGGTGATCTGAGTACCGTGAGCTGAATTCTAGCTATTAGGGTCACACATCTGAGTTGGGAACTTAGACCTCATTAGGAAAGTCACAACCTCTCTAGGCTTCAGTTTACTCATCTATAAAATGAAATGGTTAGATAAAAGGAGCTCCAAGTTCCTTCTCAGCTCTTAGTCTATGATCGTATGATTCAAGGAGAACAGGTACAGTAGAGTGATGGGGAGACACTGCAGGATTTTGCTCAGTTAAGTTTGTGATGGGATTCAGAGAGTAAGGGATAGACTACTCTTTCTAGAAGTTTAGCACTGTAGAAGATGAGGGATAACAGATGACAACTTGAGGAGATACCCCAACACTTGCCTCAAAATATCTTCCCCTAAGCACCTACCAAGGCTCCTAAAATTCTTAAGAGTTTAGTCTAGTCACTCTTTTGAGTTAAAGCATGACTTCCAGAAAATACCAAGTAAAATGAACATGTGTTACCTGGGAGGAATATCCATCATTACAAATTAGTTTAGTGGGTCATATTTTGTTGAGAATAGAGCCTGAAGAATGAATCAAAAAGCAGGTAAATTTCAATGAGAGTCAAAGGGACAAGAAAGGTACACATACATATGTCTGGCAACAACTCAGGTTGGGTGATACCATGGAGGGTCAGTAGTGGGGGAGGGGGATGGATGGGTAGTAGCATGGAGCCTGGAACACCCAAGGAAGCAGGACATCACTAAAAGTAATCCATCCATATCACAGTTTTGTCTAATCCCCATCCTTTCCAAAACCATGACCATATCCTACTCCCATCTTGGCTTTGGGCATGGTGAGAAGAAAAGAGTACAAGGAAACCAAAAGGAAGGGTGAGAAGGAAATCCAGAAAGGGTATTTGAGAGTTGTGTAGTTGTACTTTGAATTTAGTTCAATTAAATTCAACAGATATTTGCTACATGGTATAATGGAAACCAATCAATTAACAAAGCATTTATTAATCACTTATTGTATGTCAGGCATTGTGGGCAGCTTTGAGGACCCAAAAGATCCCAGATTTAGAATCAGACAACTTTGCTTGGAATCGAATCTCTCCCAACAAGTTGTGGTAACTGGGGAAGTCATTTAGGTTCTCTGAGCATTGTGTTCCTCACTTGTTAAGTAAAGGACAGCATTAGGGGATACATACGGTTCCATTCCAGCTTTAAATTATATAATGAAGCACCTCAATTACTACGTGCAAGTCATTATGACTGGTGCTGGTTGTCCCTATCTTCCTAAGCCTGTAATATAGCAGAGAAGAAAAGAGGTGTGGAAAAATTATAAAGTAAAATGTATAAGTATATGTTTTATTGTACTATGTTATGGAAATGCTTGTTTTATTCCATAAATTAAAAATAAAATAAATAAAATTATAATGCAAAATAGAATAAGTGCTGAGCAATATAAGGCAAGGGAAATCATTTCTACATAGCATTATGAAGGTAAAAGTTCTAAACAACTGGAGCACTGTTAACCTTCCCCTTCCTACCTTATGGGAGTATTGTGAGAATCAAGTGAGAAAACATGTAAAGTGCTTTTCAAAACTTAAAGGGCTACATAAAGGCTTTGATGCTGATGATGCTAATAAAAATAAGAATACTATTTCTATGTTGTTCTTTCTCAAATCCTGGACTAAAGCACGAAGCAGGACAGGAGATGATTTCCTCACACTTCTGAGAGGCAGTGGCAGTATAGAGAAATCACTTGGGATCCGTCAGGTAGTGCAGGCTAGTTTACTCATGTAAGTGAAGGAGCTGACAGACCTATGCAGTCCCCCTGAAAATGACTGCTGCTAGGAGGCAATCCTCCCTCGCTGCTGCAGGTGAATGAGTGAAAATGAATCAGTTACAATTGAGTAAACTTTTCAAGATTTAAGACCCAGGGCATCTCCATCCCTGATGTCAATAGGAGCTCAGTTGGATTCTGTCCAGATACTCAAAAGTGGAAAATGCCAGAGCATGGCTAGAGACTTACCTTCCAGGAGATGCCATCCTGCCTGTGGCAAATGATGATGCTATAAGGCTTTATCATTCTAGTAAATGGAAACTGCCACAGGCAGGGCTTGCCTTCAGTAATGGGGAAACTCAATGAAGCTCATCTTGCTAAGTCTCTCCCCTCCCACCCCATCTCTTTTCATCTTCCTGCCACACCTCTTATCCTCCTCCTCATCTCTATTTTAAGGGGAAATTTCTGTATGCTTGTTTTTTAAAGGTTCACTTAGTGAGTGCTTTTATCGCCTGACTATCTAGTCGGCCCCAGCCATGATTCACATTCCACCCTGGCCAGCTTATTGCTATCTGCCTTCTCACCATACATGTGCCACTCTCCACCTCCAAGCCATCATCAAATCAAGACTGCATCACTACAGGACAGGATGTGCTGATCAGCTCTCCTTTGGCTCTACTCATTAATCCTCTGATCTTCCAAACCAAAACACCCTTCCCTAGTCATAGCCCCCCTGTTAGTCTTATCTCTGCCTGTCAGAATGTAAACTACTTGAGGACAAAAACTATCTTGCTTTTGTATCTGTATCTCTAGAGTACTGTGCCTGGTACACAATTAAGTGCTTAATAAATTTTTTTTATTTGTTCATTAGATGTATATAGAAAAGTATAATACTTCTTAAAACTGAGGCTTCCTCCTTCCTTCATCTATTGTTCCTCCTCTCCTCCATTCTTTCAATGTTTTTCTACCTAGTCTTCTCTGGCCTCCTTTTCCTTTTTCTTTTTCTTTTTTCTTTTCTTTTTTTTTTGTGAGGCAATTGGGGTTAATTGACTTGCTCAGGGTCACACAGCTAGTAAGTGTTATGTGTCTGAGGCCGGATTTGAACTCAGGTCCTCTTGACGTCTGGGCCAGTGTTCTATCCACTGAGCCACCTAGCGGCCCCACTGGCCTTTTTTTCTGATTCTGCTACTACTACTCTCTGTCTTTAGTCCCTTCTTCCCAAATAATCCATGTCTCAGAGAAGTATATGACTGACTGCCCCAGTTATCAGCTAAGATATTCCTTGTTTCTGAACACTTCTACATCTGGACAATACATTCAGGGTTGAATTGAATACTGCTTTGCATTATTTAATATTCTTTCATATGTGTGGTTTTGGCTTCCTCAACAAATGATAAGCCCTTTAAGATAGATTACTTAGCTAAAATAGTCTGTCCATCCTTGAGCAGTGCTCATTTCCCTTGATCTTCCAATTTTCTCAGAACAAACCTCATTTGTCATCTATATTCAGGCAAGCATGTAGCACAGTAGATAAAACACTGGACCTGGAGTCAGGGAGATCTGAGTTTAAATCCAGCCTTAAATACTAACTATGACCCTAGGCAAGTCATTTTACCTCTGTCTGCCTCAGTTTCCTCATCTGCAAAATGAGGCTAACTTTAGCACCTACCTCCTAGAGTTGTTGTAAGATTTGAATGAGATAATATTTGTAAAGTACTTTGAAAATCTTAAAGTACTATGTAAATATGAGTTGGTATTTTTTGTTGTTGGTTTTTTTTTTGTTGTTGTTGTTTTAGGCAATTGGGGTTAAGTGGCTTGCCCAAGGTCACACAGCTAATAAGTGTCAAGTGTTTGGTCTGAGTTCAGATTTGAACTCAGGTCCTCCTGACTTCAGGGCCAGTGCTCTATCTACTGTGCCACCTAGCTGCCCCAGTATTTTTTATTAATACTATTATTCTCTGCAGGACCCTGTTCTGTGCTTTCAAAGGTAACAGTCCACTAACGTGATAACATAATCAGAGATAACATCTTTATGACATGGATTTGTTCTTAGAAAGCCTGACAAATTGAAATGACTTAAATCAAAACAAATTTTTCCATGGCCAAAGATGGCCCCTTTAAATAGAGGATGTGTTTCTGTGAAATCCAAAATGACTAGTGGTGCTGGAGACATAGAAACTGTTCAACGAATACTGCAGGATGAAATGAGAGAATGTGGGCAAGGTGCTTTATAAACCTGAAAGCATCATATAAATGTAAGCTAGCATTGTTTTATTGATTGATATGGGAATGTACAAAGAATAAAGGCAGTGCCTCTCTTCATTCTTTGTACGCTATAATGCCCATTTCATGGATATTCATGTCACTGTTTGAATTTTTTTTTAAATTATGATCTTTGTATGAAGTTTTTCAGGAGCTGTTGTAAATAGAGAGGACACTGTGTGTAGCTGGTACTTCTGGTAGCATTTTTAGTCTCTTTGGTAAATAAATTTTTTCAAATGGTGATGTAATGATAATTGTTCATATGATTATTATGATTACATGCCCGGATTCCTCTTTTATTTTTTCAAATTTTCAAAGTCAAAGAGGAGTATAAGGAGAAGGTCAAAGCGGAAGGAATAGAGATGGGGAAGGAAGAAGGAAGAGTGAATAGGCATTTATGTAGTACCTACTATATGCCTGATACTGTGTCAAGCGCTTTTCACAAATATTATCTTATTTGATCTTCACAACCTTGAAAGGTAGGTACTATTATTTATCCCCATTTTACAATTGAGGAAATGGAGGTTAAGTGACTTGCCCAGGGTCATACAGCTAATATGCCAGATGTTGGATTTAAACTCTGGTCTTTCTAATTCCAGCTAGATGGCTCAGTGAAAGAGTGCCAGGCCTGAAATCAGGAAGACTCAACTTCCTGAGTTCAAATCTGGTGTCAGACCCTTACTAGCTGTGTGACCTTGGGCAAGTCACTTAACCTAATTTGCCTCAGTTTCCTTATTTGTAAAATGAGACAAAGAAGGAAATGACAAACCACTCCTGTATCTTTGCCAGGAAAACCCCAAAAATGGGTTCATGAAGAGTTGGACATGACCGAAATCTAAACAACAAACTTCCTGACTCCAAGCCCAGTGTTCCATTTAGTGTACCATCAGCTATTTCCTCTGAAAAGAAGAAAGATGATATTTGGATGCTAAGCCTACTAGGTTGACCAGTGATATTAGGGCTCAACCATACTCCATTCCAACACCAACCAGGTCCAGAACTAATACCGGGATACCAGGGTTGAGTCCCACATGCCACCACATTGGTTAGGGGAGAGACGGATGATTACTTACCTATGGTAAACCATTCCAGTATCTTTGCCAAGAGAACCACAAATAGGGTCAAGAAGAATTGGACATGACTGAACAACAATAACTAATACACAGAACCAAGAGGAAGAACTGACTTACTACCTGCTCTCCAATTTGACTTTTAGATCTACTGACCCTCCCAAATAACCTCTCTTCTTTTAAAGGAAGCTTTAGTCTGTCTTGCTCCTTGTTATCTACAACTCTCCAGGTCACTGTCCTTCCACCATCCATCCTACAGTTTTCTTCTCTGTGTCCTTTTACCTGGACCATTCAAATACTTTGGCTTCCTAATTGTTCAAAATGCATATCTTGAACCAGAGGTGTCAAACATGACAGAATGTGATCCACAACACTCCCATGTGGAACCAAACGAGATTAAAATATGATTGGCAAATATTTAACAAAATAAATAAAAATACAACAAGACATAAAAAATGTTACTATATGGTTTTCTAAGTCAATATGCACCTACATGAATCCTTATATAGAGTTTAGTGGCACCAATTTCTACTTGAGTCTGACAAAACTGCCTTAAACACTGCCCTGACAATTCCCATTCCTATCACCTCTCAACTGAATATATTACTGGTGTCAGAATTCCTAGTTAGGATTCTGCCTAAGATCATTTATGACTCCCAATTTTAAACTGACTATTGCTTTTATACTAATACCTGTCTTTCTAGAGTTCCTCAGTGTATTGGGCACCTTTTATGCCCTAATGTCACCATTACCTTGACCTTCACATACCCCAAGAACAAACTTTAATTGATCTATATTCAATCTCCCCAGAAGCCTGTTTTCTATGCTATTTGAGGTGACGATTACCTAATATGCTTAAACAGAGTGCTAATCTCTTCATAGAGGAGATTCCCTATTCCCCTTCCCCTCATACACAAATACACTCCAACTCCCTATATGTCTTTTCCTTTAAAGCCTCTTCTGATTCTGTGTGAACTTGAACTTAACCTCCATGCGGCCTCAGTTTCCTCATCTGTAAGAGAATGTGAATGGATTAGGTAGCCTCTGAGGTTCTTTACAAGCCTAGATTCAATTAAATTGACAAATGCTTATTTTATCAGTGTTTCAGGTTTGTGGGTTATTTTGTTTTATCCCTCAGGAATAAGTCTATTGGTGGAAATATAAAGGTGGTGGCTCCAGGGTGGGGACCCTGGTGTTGCACTGTAGCTGGCCCAAAGATGCACTCTGGTCCTTTCTTTCAGGAATTCTAAGTCAGTGTTCCCCCTATAGCAAGTCTAGCTCCTAGTAAATCGTTCTTGTCAATATTTTGAGCAAAGATAAGCAATTCCCTTGGTTTGTCCTTCCCTGTTTTCAATGGCCTATGTTACATATGTTTGCAAAGCAATGAAATGCATTTTACAAGCCACAAAAAAGCCACAGATTAAAAACAAAAAACAAATAACAACAAAAAGAAAAACTATTTTCTCCTTATAGTATAGTTATGCCATCTAATTTCAGTTACCTGTGCCCCTTTGAGACAAATATCAGTCAAAGGGAGAGCAGATCTCTAAAGTGCCTCTGAGTTCTAATACTTTAAATTCTATGCCATTGATACAATTTAGATTTATGCAAGACATTGTTCTAGAATCTGTATGGGACACAAATGATTCAAAGACCTTTACGGTACCTAGAAGATTCTGACAATGGATATAAGTGTAGAGTACCTTCTCATGGAAACTCAAAATGTCAAAAAAATCTACATATGAGTACATTTTATTTAGGTCCGACCTGTGATGTCACTGGTATTGACAGTCTCCAGTCAGGAACTTCCTCTCCTAAAGATCTGAAAAGTATGATCTTAGACAGTTGCCAGGGGCTGCGAGCTATAGAACCAGAATTATGAGAGGAATAGCTGGAACCTTAGTCTTCCTGTCTGCCTCTCACTGAAATTATCACCCTTTGAAAACGGGAAAAACTAAGCTTATTAGAAAGAGACGTTTAAATTTTGATTAGTAAATACCAAGGCACAAGATAAATGATGAACTGGTACTGGACAACAATCCTCAGTATGACTCAAAAGATGCCTGCAAATTTGCACAAAGATGTGATTTTGGTCACACAGAATCTACTCTTTGCTGTCTGCAACTGCAGAGAAGTCAATAAAAAAAATGGCACAGGCTATGTAAAGACTAGCTACAATAGTAGACCCACTGTTATTCCAGGGCAGAGCAACAGCAGCAACCTATCGCCTGAGATCATCTATTCAGACTTTAATGAGCTGTGGTTTGAACTCTGTTCCAGACTTCCACCAGTCACCAATTAAGAGTGAAGTTAGCAGCTCTAGTCCCAATTTACTTTCCCAGAGAGAGTGGTTTGTGGGCAGATTTCTGAGAAACAATCACTAGGAGTGTGCTTCTTTGCTAGAGAGGAGGTTATATGTAGGTTGGGACCTGGGATGGGATGTGTGGGGATTGTGTGAAAAGGAAAGAAGCAAGGACAACTATAGAGGGGGGATCCTGCTGGAGGAGAAGAACCCACAGCCTTCTTTGCTTTAAAACAAATCCAAGGAACCTGGCCCGGGATGAAAAAAGCATTTGTTCCCAACTATTAAACTTAGTTTTCTCACCAGGACAATTTTTCCAGCCCCTTTGACCATGTTAGAAATTCAAGGATGAAGATAATCCCTTTCTCTGCTTGTTTTTGTTGTGCTGCAAAACCGTTTGAGAGATGGAACCTTTGGGCATTTGTCAGAAAGGTCTAATGTACTTTTTTTGCTCTTTTTCAATGAGTATTCAGCAAACTTCAGGTCTGTAAAAATTCTACTTAGTAGCTGCCTATTTTCTGATCTCTGGGGTCCAGGCACAGCAGCGTTATCTGAGAGCCGCCAGCTGTTGCTATTACAGACATCATTCAATGTTGTATTCCTCTGAATATGTACTGTTATGTGGCAAGATCTTGGGGAAATGTGACTTTGTTGTGGTGGTGATGCACTTCTTTTGAGGGAGCTCTTGAATATACAGTATTAGTCAAACTTGGTTCCTTGAATGACTAGAATAATTTCTTAGACTTTTACTGACTTTGGTAGCAGAGACGTAGACTACGACCTCCCCATCCCAAAACCAAGTATTATTAAATCCTCAGAATATTGACTTAGGTTCTGTATAAAATATTTCTCAAGCTATACAGTGGTCCCTAGGATGGGAGGAAAATTCTAAAATTCTTTAATTGGGACCCACTGACTTTATCAGCTTAATGAGAAACTTGTGAAACGTTGTGACTGAAGGTGAATAAATAGCAAATTCAATGACAATTATTTTTCTAAAAAAGGTAATGTGCCTTCATTAAGGCCATCAGTCCCAAGAGTAAGTGAAAATGTGTGAATTCTTTAAATGTGATTGAAATATATACTTTTATTCATGGGTGTGCTGGAGCCAGCTCCAACCAGCTGCTTGGTAAATATTCAGTGTGAGCATTTACACCTTGGAAATCAGCAAATGTTACAAATAAGAGGTTGATTTATTGTTTTGTTGATTGTCTCTAGACAGATTGAACTTATGTGTTGTGAGTATATTTCTCTTTCAGAGAGCTAGTTGTTAAATATTTACTAATATACTCTGATATTCTTGAATTTTCAAGCAGGAACACAAGTTCAGTCAATACTTTCAACTGACACCTAAAGGCATAGGGTATATTTAAGTTATTAAAATAGGATTTCCTCATATCAGAATATAATAACCCCCAATTCATAAAATAATCAACTTTTTCTTTTCTTATCAGGCACATCAACCACTGTTTGGGAAGGGAAGAAAGAAGAAAGGAACAAGAATTTATTAAGTGCTTACTATGTAACAAGCACTGTGCTAAGTTTGTCTGTCTCATTTGTTTGACCTAACTCTGACACTTGTTAATTTCAAAGTTATTGGGCTAATGGTTTAGGCTATAAAGGGTAACCAAACATCTACTCCACTGGACAGTTGGGAAAAGCAGGCAAGGGAATTTAACTCAAAGACACTGCTTCTAGGCAAGAACAGATGAAGGACTGAGAAGACGGAAACTTGTAGAATATCGAATATGAAGAAAAGAACTAAATTAGCATTAAATTAAAAACCATGTCATAACAGGACATAGAGGTTTGAAAATGGAACCATAAATAAAATCTATATATTTTTTTAAATAGTAATATTCCAGAAAAGTGAAGGCTAGTAGTTTTAATATGATAAAAGACAGAAAGTTGTAGAGCAATTATGAAAATATAAGGAAGGAAATTATACAGATTCAGCAAGA
The DNA here is from genome assembly GCF_900497805.2 of Vombatus ursinus. NCBI lineage: Eukaryota > Metazoa > Chordata > Mammalia > Diprotodontia > Vombatidae > Vombatus > Vombatus ursinus. The sequence goes on from NW_020941197.1 coordinate 26,561,222, forward strand.
GCTTACTAATTTGATGATTGGATCACAAGGAAGGGGGAGGATGCTTAATTTTGAATTCATGAAAAAATATGAATTGTAAGGTCCTAAGATCATTAATTTTGAGGTAGAGGAGACTAGTTCAAGTCCATTCTCCACACGAGGAAACTGAAGCCCAGAGAAAAGATTTGGCCAAATTGCATACAATATGAATATGATAGATGTATATGAAAAACCCTTCTCAGCTGTTGCTTGGCTTTTTCATCTGTTGTCATCTTCTCTGTAGCACTCACTCCTTACCCCAGTTCTACTACTAGATCGTCTCAGTTGACCTTTGAAACCATTATGCCTTTCTTGAAGTGTAGAGACTACATCTGGTCACATTAAATTGAATAATTTACCAGGTTGTACCAAAAGTCTTGTGCAGTTTTAAGCTTTAGTAGCTTAAAGTTGCACTAAGACTTTCACAACACCCTGTATATAAGTTTAGGACAATGCATTATGCTTTCCAGTATCCTTAATAGTGCCCCTTTGTTGGGTTACAATCTAAACCCTGTGCTTTAATAAGAGTGACTTATGGTACAATTGTTTCAAAAGCTACCCACCAATTGACTCCCTCGCTACCTTCCCAACGCTGACTCCAGTCAGATGACCTGGTTTGCTTTAGCTTGTCCTCCCATATGCTGAGACTATTTTTTGATAACAGGTTGGTGATGGTGATAGTGATGGTGGAAGGGATATGCCTAGCTGCTCAGAAAGACTATTTGCCTATTATCAAGCTCTATTCTTACTACTGGTTGATTTGTATCTATATCCTAGACTGGTGGTTCTAGAATCTCTTGGGAGTTTGCAACAATAAACCAAGGGGTTTGTGCTAAAAATTCTTTCTTGGTATTTAAGCAGTAATCAAATCTAAAGAATATTGTAAGACAGTAAGCTTTAATAGCTTTAAACTGTACTATGGTTATTAGGGCATCCTGTACATTAAATTAGCCTGGGAGTTCACAACACATTTTTATTGTTGTTGAAAGGGATGTGAGGAATGAAAAACTTTGGAAACCACTGACCTAGACTCTTTCTCTGAATTCTGACATCATATTGTCTAGTCCCTTTGACTGGATCACAGATTTAGAAGTGGAAGGTCTTAATGCCATCCAGTCCAAACCTCTCTGAGAGATGTAAAATGACTTGCCCCATTTTGGACAGCTAATAAATATCCAAGAGAAGATTTTAACTGAGAAAAGACAATAAATATAGAAAAATGTCTAGAGCATTGCTGTTAGATTCAGAAAAACCTGAATTTGAATCTTGCTTCATATACTCAAAATATGTGCAACTCTCTGCAAGTCCCTATGCTTTTAAAGTCTCAGCTTACTGCTCTGTAAAAAAATAAGGACAACAAAAGCACCTAACCCACAGGTTTATTGTGAGGATGAAATGAAATAATGAATGCAAAGCATTTTCCAAAACTTAAGTGTTACATAGATTTCAGCTATTATTATTACCAAGACACCTAGCTTGGGTTTCTAGTCCCTGCTCCCTGAGCTCTACAAACCTGGATCTTGTCCATCCAGCTTTATAAACAACTGCCCTCTCCCTTTCTTAGCTGACTCAGAACACCTAAAAGTACCACCACATGCCCTTAGTTCGTCTAATCCAAATCTCTCATTTTACATGTTAGGAAACTGAGACCCTGAGAGGGAAAGTCACTTGCCCCAGGTCATTAGCAATTAGGTGGCAGTTGGGTCCAGAAACCAGGCCTCCTGCCATGGCTCTCTTGGCTCCATTCCCTTGCACCGGCTTGTTCACTTTCACAGAATGAAGAACAGTAACAACATTAGTTCTTTAAAGATGGTCCCTAAAATGTTTATTGGTGTCTTTGTTCAAAGGCTTCTCTGAGCAGCCAATTAATTCCTTCTTGCCTCTCTTAAGTGTCTGCATGTGCTCCTGAAGGTCACTGCCTGAGTTCCCTCAGAACCTGAAGGTCTCTTCTGTCATCCAAAGACATACTCCAGGTATCTGGATGACTGTGATGGGAGTTCTCCTGCCATACCTAGGCAATTTAGCTAACGACTTAGTCCTAACATAGTGAAACCAAAGGAGCTCCATAACCAGGAGCTTGCAGGGGCATAATAGCTGTCAGTGAGGCTACATTTGGTGGAGAGTTTGCTTTTTCCTAGAAAAGATGACTCTGTCCCTTAAGTAACTGAATTGGCCAGTTGTTTTCAAACTAACTAAACTGCAGGGGCAGGTAGTTCTGGTGCTAGATAAGACCCCAGAAAGTTCCCTGCAGCTCTCCTGGTGATTTTAAAGAGAAGCTATAACCTCTGCTGAATGGGAAAATGCCTCACTTGACTTCGCACCATGAACTATTTCTCACATATCCAGTGAGACATGCTTCTTTTATATTTATTTTTTAAAACTACATACTCATTTTTATGTTTCTATGCCACTTGCATTTCAAATATATGTTTCCTTCCCTTCCTTCCCCATGCCACAATCCATCCATTGTAATAAAGATTAAAAAAGAAATAGGAAATAAAGTTCAGGAAAAACTAATACAATCAAAAAACACACAAAATCAATGCTACCTATTGTTATTAAATGAGCTTTTCCCTCCCTTAATTTCTGTGCCTATTGTTACAATAGAATGGCTAACAGGTTGATTTGTGCTAAAAATTCATTAATGGTGCCTTTACCAGTAAATAATTCCAGTGAAGATTGTAAGACAGTAAGCTTTAATAGCTTAAAACTGCAGTAAAACTTTAAGGGAGCTCTGTCTATTAAATTACCCTGGAGGTTCACAATACATTTTTTGTTGTTGTTATTGTTGAAAAGGATTTGAGAAAAAAAAAATTTGTTATCACTGATCTAGACTCATTAACTCATTCATTTTAGAGTCTTAGACTGGATTTAGCTATTGACCCAGAAACTCATTTGAATTTTGTCTTCATCCAAAAGATAACCTGACTCAGTTCTATAGGCTGTGTTTTAGTAAATTTGCTGAAAACAAACAAACACACTTCAGACAAATGAATAGGCCTGGCTTTGTAGAAGAAATGAGAAACCATACCTTCCTCCCTTCTTTCAATAGGGGGCTGTTACATATAATGTTGAAACCAATAGTGTGGTATATCACACCTACTGCCTGAAATAGTTGATAGTGATCAATTTTATGAGCTTTTATTTGTTTGTTTGCTTTTTCACCCTTGTCCTTTTTTCTGTCACCACAGATAGCTTATTGAGCCATGGATAGATAGTGGTGGTAGTTAAGGAAAAGAGGAATATTCAGAAATAGGAATTCACATTAAAATAAAATCAATACAAGATTAAAAAAAAACAGATTATGGGAAAACTTTACTACTGCATTTGGAAGTCTGGATCAGTGTTTCCCAACTTTTTTTTTTTCTTTCTCAAATCCCTTTCAACCAAAATAACAACAATGCACTGTGAACTCCCAGGGTCATTTAATATTGTGGTGAGGGAAAGGGCCAATTTGAATTCATGTTAGGACTACTTTAAATGAAAGTAAATTGTAGCACTTTGAAGCATACTCAAAGTATTTCCAATATGTTTTCCTATGATGAAAAGATAAATGTATTTTAAAATTAGAAGCATTTCAAGGCATATGAAAAACTATATCAATAGTTGAGGCCCTGTGTTTTCAGCAATTTAATAACTCCTTCCATCTAAGAAGACATAGTCAGTTAGTGAACAGGACTTTATTAAGCACCTACTATGTGCCATGCACTGTGGTAGGAACTACTGAAACAGAGAAAGGCATAAAACAGTCCCTAACCTCAAGGAGTTCGAATTCTAATTTTTCTAACTTGTGGTCTTAGGAAGTTAACTGTAGATCTCATAGGTTGAATCACTTGTATATGGTAAAATAGCCACCATTTATCAGCAGAAGGATTTTAACTCAAGTCTTCTTGACTCCAAGTCCAGCAATCTCCACATTATACCATATTGCTTCTATAAACAATTTACATATTAAAATCCTTAGATTTTCTTCCCGTATTATCACCTTAGACAAGTCACTTAATGTCACTTAATTTCTCTGAGCCTCCTCTATAAACTATGGGTAATAATACCTGCTCTGAGAGATTTACAGGTTGTCTGTAAGACTTGACTGATACAACTCATGCAAAAATTTTACAAATAATATAATTTTAAGTAGAGGTGTGCTGGTATAAATGTTTTATAACCAGCTCTCAAAAAGTGTACCTTTGATATACTTTAATTTTAATTGCATTATTAACATTTTATCTCTCACTTTCTTAAGTCTAGAATTGTTGTTGAGTCATTTTTCAGTCATATCCAACTCTTCATGACCCTATTTGAGGTTTTATTGTCGAAGATACTGGAGTGGTTTATCATTTCCTTCTCCAACTCATTTTGCAGATGAGGAAACTGAGGCAAACAAGGTTAAGTAACTTTCCTAGGGTCCACATTTGAATTCAGTTCTTTCTGACTCCAGGCCTAGCTCTCTAGAGTAATAGTCAACAAAACAATATTTCACCTCCTGATGCATAGTGCTTGCAAATTTCCAAGTGGTAAATAAATGCTCACATTCAAAGTTTAACAATCAGCTCTTATAAACCAGCTAGAGCTGGATCTAGCACAATTCTGATTATAAGGAACAATTAAGAAAATTTTTAATAATATTTATCAAAAAATCTTTGCTTGTAGTTGGAGCAGAAGTGAATTTAAACTAAACAGGGTTACATTCTACCCCTCTACCCTTTGCTTTATGTTTGATTTAATGAGTTTTTCTGGAGCTGGAACTCACTTTCAGCAAGGAAGAAAGACTACCTATCCATGCTTTCAACTGCTTTTCTGTTTCAAGCACTTAATAGAATTGCCCAAGGAAATTGGGATGGGGGGAGGCCGGTGTCTTGCTAAAGCTCCCTTGGAAAGTGATCAGAAATCCCAGAATCAGGTCTATTGCTGGAAGGGTCCTCAGAGGCTGGTTAGTCTAAGCTCCTCATTTTGAAGATGACTAACGTGACACCCAAGGCAGTTAAATCGTTTCCTCAGTGTCACACTGGTAATGCGTGTCAGAGACAAGATTTGAATGCCATTTACTCCAGAAGCTCTTTCTGTTGTACTCTGCTACCTCTATACTATAAAGCTCCAGTGACTGGACTCATTACCTAGAGTCATTCAAATAGCTGGGAATTTGGATCCATACTCCCCTTTTGGGAGAAGAAGACAAATCAGAAGAAAACAAGCTTAAATAATTTTTATATGCTATAAATGGGCTATATGATCATGCTTATTTTTTAAAAATCTTTAATCATGTGAAAAAATGCTCTAAATCACTATGGATTGATTAGAGAAATGCAAATTAAAACAACTCTGAGGTATCACTTCATACCGATCATATCGGCTAACTTGACATAAAAGGACATTGACAAATGCTGGAGGGGATGTGGGAAAGTAAGGATACTAATACATTGTTGGTGGAGTGGTGAATTGCTCCAACCATTCTGGAGAACAATTTGGAACTAAACCTAAAGGGCTATAAAACTGTGCATATACCCTTTGACCTAGCAATACCATTACTAAGTCTGTATCCAAAAGAAATGAAAGAAAAAGGAAAAGGTCCTACACATTCAAAAATATTTATAGCAGCTCTCTTTGTGAAAGCAAAGATTGGAAATTGAGGGGATGCCCATCAATTAGGGAATGGGTAAACACTTTGTGGTCTAAGATTGTGATGGAATACTCTTATACTATAAGAAATGACAATGGGCATGGCTTCAGAACAAAGACCTGACAAGACCTATGTGAACTGATGAAAAGTGAAGTGAGCAGAACCAAGAAAACACTGTGCACAGTAACAGCAATGCTGTAATGATGATCAACTGTGAAAGACTTAGCTACTCTGATCACACTGATCTAAAACTATTCCAAAGGACTCGTGATTAAAAATGCTATCCACTTCCAGAGACAGAAGTAGTGAACTCTGAGTGCAAATTGAAGGATATTTTTTTCCTACTTTCTTAACATAAAATATTTTAAAAGTTATTTTTCCAACTGATAACTACGCTTATAAATGAAATAATAATTTTATTGTCAGCAAAAAATAAATAAATACATAAAACAGGAATTTTATTTGACTTATTTTTAAAAAGACATGAAATTCTAAAGGTTGCACTGGGCTCCAGGCCTGTTCACACCAGTATCCTGCTCTTTTTTTTTTTTATCTCTAGTACTGTTTAACATTGGGAAGTGAGGTTTAGAATAGAAGGCCAGCATTAGCCATGAACATTATAAATCACATTCACTCACACAAGTAGTCCTTTGTAGTTTACAAAACACAGTGTTTACAAGGCTACATTTTCTGAGGTAGGTAGTGCAAGTATTGGGGGAGAATGGGGCACTGATGAGGGGAGTTTCTTGATCAACCTGAAGAATTTATAGGATGAGACTGGTTGTCCCGCCCAACGTATTGTTTGAAATTGATTGCGTCTTCCTATGGAGGATATAAACCTGCCCATTGAGAAGGCTGGGGCACATCTACTGGTTTATGCTCAAAATACTGACAATGATGACAATGAAAATAACTGACGAATGACATGGATGTCAGGGATGACAAGATCAATTGATGACAAAAAAAATTCATGAGCATTCAAGTTAGTTAAAATTTTCTTATAGTATAAAAATAGCTTGCATTTATACAGGGCTTTAAGGTTTGTAAAGTACCTTACATAGGTTATCTCTTTTGATTAAGAAAGCAGGACAGCTTAGTGGAAAAAATCGTGGGAGTTAGAGGCAGGGAGACCTGGTTCAAATACTGCCTTTAACACTTTCTTGCTCTGTGACTTTAGGCAAGTCATTTGACCTGAGTCTTGCTTTTCTTATCTGTAAAATAGGACATTAGACTAGATAAGCCTCTAAGGTCCCTTCCATCTCTAAATATAAGCATATGGTCCTCACAATAAATGTCTGCAGTAAATGTTATTATCGTTTGCTATAAAGACACCAAAAAGGAATTCTGAATAACAAAGGGGCTCAGAGTTTTATAACCTGAAAATTTGAAGTCCTATGTTGCTTTTTTTCTTTTCCACTTTTTTCTTCTTCTTCATTTGTAACCAGTAACTCTTTGCCTATTACTACCTCCTGCCTTCTGCTCCTGTTCCTTCCCAATTGATTTCAACATATTTCTGCTGTGTCCTATGCTTATTTGCTACAGGCTCGTCAGGGCGAACCCCAAACATCAGCTACGTCCACAGTGCACACAGCTATTGCAAAACTGTTTGCTGTAAAACAGATTAGAAGGGCCTTCACTGCCAGAGTTGAGCCAAGCTCTTCCCTGGTCGCCTCGGGAACATGTGGCCGGGCTCTGTAATGTGATAGATACCATATGAAGTACAGAGCGCTGGCCATATGCTGCTGTAATTCCCCCTTACAGGATGTGCTCTTTGGAGTTAATAATTGTAATTTAGGACGCTAGTGAAAATTCCAGCTCACTTGAGGTCTCATTCAAAGAGTTCCCAGGCAGAGAATGGCAAACCTATAATCCTGCACCACAGGGAAAGAAAATTGTAGAGAGCAGAGGCAGTGAGGATTGACTTCAGGTGGGGCTGATTGGATTAGTTTACATTATCCATTACAGCAAGGTACAGAGAGAGGTTCCTTGCGGGCATCCTGACAGTTGGGAAAAATAATTTAGACAAGTGCTCCTAACACATGTAACATGTGCAGCATCTCTCTCCGCCTGCATATTTATAAATGGTTATAACTACCTATGACCTCCCCTTTCTAGATTAAAAGCTTCTTGCAGGTAGGGACCATATATTATTCAGCTTTGAATTACCCATGGTATCTGGTTCAGTGCTTTACACACAGTAGGTGCTCAATTAATGTCTATTAAATTAAATTACATTTCTTACCTTCAGGGAAGTAATAAGTAAGAAAAGCACTATTGGAAATAGTTTTGTTGATTTCAGACAATTTTCCATATCTGAAAAAATATGCACACATATATGCATCTTCATGCATATATAATCTTTGTTTCTTTTTTGCTGAGCAGTTGAAACCTGTTATTCAATTCCCACCAAAATTTGCTTCATATAGCTACCCTGTCTCTGACTGTGGATGAATAAATGGATGAATGAATGAATGATGAAACACTTAAGTGTTTACTATGTGTTATGCTAATAGCTAGAGACACAAAAGAAAGCAAGATAGTCCCAGCCCTCCAGAAGCTTAAGTACTTAGGGGGAGAAGGCAACAAATAAAGGAGATGGGGAAAAGGGTGAGGAGGGGAAGGGTAGGCATACAAAGCATGGTTGGGAAATGTCTAGGAACTAGTGACTTTAGGTCTGTTGTGGGCAGAATAAGGTGAATGCTTATCAAGACAGCCCAGAGTGGCTTCAGGGCCAGAGTCCACACTGGATGTTACTATGTTAGGTAAAGGAGTATAAAGAAGAAAGAGAAAAGAGAATAAAGAGAGTGCTCTTCTACAAAGGTCCAATTCAACACAACAAAAGCTCATTAACTGCCTACACTGTTCAAGGCACTTTGATAGGCAATGGAATCACAAAGTTAAAAAAAAAAAGCAGTCTCTGCCATCAAGGACATTGAATTCTATGTGTATAAAGGGCATAGTATGCTCCATGTGGGGGCAGCTAGGTAGCACAGTGGATAGAGCAGTGGGCTTGGAATAGGGAAGACTCATCTTCATGAGTTCCAATTTGGCCTCAGGCTAGCTGTGTGATCCTGAGCAAGTCACTGAATCCTGTTTTCTTCAGTCTCCTCATCTGTAAAATGAGCTGGAAAAAGAAATAGTAAACCACTCCAGTATTTCTGCCAAAGAACCCCAAATGGGGTCATTAAGAGTTGGATATGACTGAAATGATTGAACAACAACAAAATACTTCATGTACGCAGATAAATAAATACAAGCTGGCACAGTGTACCGTATATTGGATTTGGGGTCAGAAAGTTTGGGTTTATACCCAAGCTATGCTATTTACCTGGGGCAGCAAGGTAACACAGTAAATAAAGTGGAGGATCTGGAGTTAGGGAAGACCTGAGTTCAAATCCAGACTCAGATACTGGCTGTGTAATCCAGGTCAAGCGACTTACACTTTCTGCCTCAGTTTCTTCAACTGCAAATTGGGGATGATAATAAGCACCTCCCTCCCAGAATTGTTGTGAGGATCAAATGAGACAATAATGGTAAAGTGCTTAGTATAGTGCTTGGCACACATTAAGTAATGTTTAAATGGTAGCTATACCTGTGTGACCTTTGACAAGTCACCCAGCTTCTTGGGATGTTATTGTTCACATCTGAAAAAATGAAGGGATTAGATTGTAAGGCTCCTTCTAGTGCTCAAGCTATGATTCTGTGATTCTAAGATAATTCAGTAAAGGAGAAAATCCTAATCATGAAAGAATAAGGTTTTGAAAGGTTTAGATGCCTTCCTCAAAGTCCTTCCTTCAAGACCATCAGCCTATTAGGTGATAAGAAGGGGAGAGAAAAAAAAGACAGAACCACTCCTTTATAACTGAAGGAAGGATAACAACCCAGAGAAATGAAAACCAGAACAAAAACCAATAAGTTCAAACTAAAGTATAAAAATAAGCAGTCATTCAATCTTTTATTAAGCACCTGCTATGTGCAAAGACTGGCACCATGCACTCACTATGTGAGACAAAAAAATCAATAAGACATGATCCCTGATGTAAAAAAGCAGTAGTCTATAAAAAGACATATATGTGAGCAAACAGAATACACATCTGAATATGAAAAATGTGTAAAAGAAACCTAAGGAAGGGAATCATGAGGAAGGGAAGATCACTGCTAGCTAAAGTGGGGATAGGAACCAGGAAAGTTTTCTTAGAGGAGGTAGAATTTGAGTTTGACCTTGATGACTATATAAGAACTCAACAAGTAGAGAGTAGAATGGTAGAGGGAATAGACATTTTGTTGAGAATGGTATGAGCAAAGACTTGGAGAAGGAAAAACACAGGCCATTTTTCAAAATGAGGACAGAGAGTGACCCAGTTTAGCTTAGAGCATAGAATGTAGTAGGGGTGACTAGAGAGAGATAAAACTGGAAAGGTAAGTTGGGTTCACATTGTGGCAGATCTTCAATGCCAGCATGAAGGATGAAGAGTTATTTGGTCAATTGATGTAAATTTGTGAAACAAGTTTCCATTATAGGTTATCAGATGTCAAGAACAAAAGTGTATGCTTGTTCTGTATTGCACCAGATATACTGTGAGGGATATATGACCTCATATGCATAAGAAAATAGTTTGTGGTGGGGGCTATTCAGCACAATCCATATGTGTAAATCATACAGCAGTTAGTAAGATAATAAGAATTCTAAAAGAGTAAGCATTTTCATTACCAGTGCTGACTACAAACAGGGTCAAGGACACAAAGATATGATGTACTAAGTATACTCACTTTTTCTGTTCTAGAGACCAAGATTACTCCACTTTCCTTCTCTAGTAGGAAGAAGAACATTACACTTGAAAAAGTAAAGCCTAGGTTTACATCTATCTCACCTTTATAACATTTTCATTGTGTGACCTCAGGCAGGTCATCATAGCTTCATAGCTTTAGAGCTGAAAAGGACCTTAGAGGTCATATAATCTACCCTCCCCATTTTACAAATAAGGACACTGAGGCTCCAAAAGAAAGAGTGAGTTACCCAAGATCAGAACCTTTTTGGACCTTCATTGTCTTCTGAAGGTAAATATATTTCTCAAGGTTCTGCCCTTGGCCCTCTTACCACTGTATTCTCCCTTGGGAACCTTGCATGTCTTTGACTATCATCTACCACCTCTATATCTTCAGTCCTTATCTCTCTCCCAAATGCCAGAGGAGTATGTCTGATAGTCAATAGGTGCCCCACGTCAAATTCAGTATGTCCAAAAGCAAGCTTAGTATCTCTTCTCTGAAACCTGTTCCTGCTAAAAATTTCCTTATTTCTGTCAATGACTCTACCATTTACTTATTCTCTCACATTCAGAACTGTTGCTTTTCCCTCTCTCTAACCTCATGTTGAATCAGTTAGATCCTAGACTATAAACTCCTTGAGTTTAGACTATGAACGCTTTGAGTTTATAGTCTATTGTATCTTAAACATTGGCTCTCCCCCAGTGCTTATATTTCTCTCAGAGTTCTGTATACCATAGTCACTTAGTAAACACACCATAGTCACTGAGAAAATGTTTATTGTGTCACTACTATTCCACATCCTCTGGACTGTACTTTGTTAATTGTGTTTATACTTTTCATCTCTTCTCTATTCCTGCTACAATTCCCCTATCAGAGATCTTCATGACCATCTTCCTAGGCTATTGTAATAATCTCCTAATCTTCCCACATCCACCCAATCACATTTTTCACACTATTAACCAGTACAGTATCAGCTGACTCAAGGAGTCTAGAGTCACGGGTACCACAAGAATCTTGGTAAAAATGCATTCTTCACCTATGTAATAGAGCCATGGACCACTTATAGCCTCAGAGCAATAGCACATAAGGTTCTAGTATACATTATACACAGTTGGTTACTATTTAGCAAAAATTACTGTCTATTCAGGGAGACAGTCACAGAGTCAAAACTAGGGGGAGATATGCAGGGCTTTGCACCTCCTCATCACCCAACCCAGGCCACCCTGAACTCAATTTCAGAGTGCATTTGTTTTTCCTTCAGTATGTAGAAACAACTGAATTTAGCAACTAGTTAGCAAAATAATTAATTAAAAAAGAAGCTACCACACAAAAATTGGCTCTTTCTTCTATAGCCCATACCTCAGGTGATCTCCCTGGCTAAATCCCTCACTGTTTCCTACCCTCAAAATGACGTTCTCTGCAAGGACCTCCAAATGACCCAAAGTCTGGAGCCAATGGGGATTTGTGTCTTGATGATGGGGTTGGGATCTGGGCCCCAGAAAGGAAAAACCCTGGACTTTCCCACATAGCCACAATCTCTGGTGTTCCCCCGAGGCTATAATCCCATCAAGTGACCTTTCATTGTGGCTACACCCAATCTCCCCTCCAACTTCTTCTCCTTATGTATGGCCCCTAGCCATTTCCAACCCTTAATCCTAGATAGGCTTCATTCTCCTTTGGCCTCATCCAGGTCCCTGGAATTCTATTACCTCATAGACTGCTTGGCCACTCCTAGATCCCTCCCACAGGCTTTCTGTATATAAAGTCCTTCTTGTCTCCATTAAGATGCTCAGATTCTTATAATCTAGCCACAGCTAGCCTATGTTCAGTCTCCTTAAGAGTCTGCCCAGTATGACAGATGTTCTAATAAACCTTGTCTTTGGCTGAAAGAAGGCTTGGGTCGAATTCTTTCGGGCAGGAGCCGCGTGTTGTGATTTTGGGGTCCCAGGACCCCTGAACCCCTAAACCGCATCATTGAGGGCCAAGATGTCTCTCAGTACTACCCTACAATCTACTTCAAATGAATTTGTCTTAAAAACTTGATTCAATACCATATTTTATAGTGCTTGCCTCATGTAAAATAATGTTTACTTGTGTCTCTAGGCATACAGACTGTGATTTACAGATTTAGGAAGAGGCTTTGTTTTCTCCTTAGTTCTGATATTTTCCCCCAATTCCTGACTCCATCTCCATTGCCCACTCCTGAGAGAAGGATGAGGTAACTTCAGGAGGAAAGAGTAATAGCAAAGAGGTATATTAGAAAGGAGATCAGTCAAAAAATATTTGTTAACCCTTACATGCTAATTGCTATGGATAATAAGACAGACAAATATGTTCTCAAGGATCTTATATTCTAAAGGGGGTAGTCAACAAATATATGAAGGAGGTACATGCAGAGGAAAAAATAAAGAGATGTGGCCTATAATGGAAAAAAAATTTTGTAATTACGATGTACTGCAATTCAATTCATATCTCTAAATGTGCCTTAACACAGGCCCATCCTGCCATTTTCTGTGTCCAAAATACACACTGAGTTTAAACACAGTCTGCTATACCTTTCTCTTGGTGGGCTGCAGGCAGGGGGTATTTTCAAATGCTCCCCACCTAGCTGTGCTAAGGTCATTGCTGACCTCTACCCAACCCAAAGCACATGGGAACCAGCCTAAGATTGGAGCTAAGCTCCATTCACTGCTGCTTTCACCTCTTGTTTTAAATCAATAGTTTATGACATGTACAAGGGGAAGCTGTAAATTTAATTTTGTCTCCTGCAGTGCGATTCATATCTTGTTTGCTGGTAACATAATGAATGTGTTTGCCCTCCAGACCCCCCACTCAGTGGAGCAATTGAAGGATAAGGAAAGAGAAAATAGCAAAGTGCAATTAGGTAGGTGGATTTATACTGGATTAATCTGAGGTTTAGCTAAAGATAGGCACATGCCATTTGTTTATAAGAAAATAGCTATCACCTAAACATGGAAGGATGTCTGCAAAGAACAGAACTTTTTCTTTACATCAGAGATGGTCCAAATGGGTTGTTCTTATCTGAAAGAATTCAAGAACAAGGGTGCCTTGGGGTTTTCTGTTCGCTTGTTTTTGTTGGGATTAGCATCCACAGAACCCATCCTGCTTCATCCACCATTGCTAACCAAATGAAAAAAGGAACTAGGGAGTGGGGAGGTCCCCAGTGAAGCTTTGAACAACCTGGCCATGCTAGAATTCATACACTTAAAAAGAAGGTTCACCACACCTATTTGAGGAAATAGTTCTCTAACTGTTGACCTAAGGTAAATTATATATAGGAGTGGATTGAACAGCACAGGCTCATGAGATATAGAATTAGAAAAGGCCTTAGATATGTTATTCTAATCCAATCTATTTATATAAAATGGGCAGAGATAAATATGTAAAGGAAGGCATAAGCCCCTAGGCATGCGGGGTGGGAGGAAATGAGAGAAAAGGACATACAGAAAGTACTACTCAGATATAGGTGAAAAAAGGGATAATGGAGAAATGAGGATAGGATTAAGAGGTGAGGGGAAAGAGGTCATAGCCAAGCAGAGCAAGGTTAGAAGAAAAAAAAAGTGTGACAAGTCTGACCCCATATACCTGGAACAGGTATTTCATTTTTTAAGAGATGACCTCCCTTTTAAATATTCTTCTCTTGCTTGTTTTATTCAACAAATTAAAAATAAAAGTTAAAAATATCCTTTTCTCAATTTCCCATTGAGTTTTGGTAGGGATACACAGTTTATTTCCTTATCTCAGTGTGGAAACAGGAATATGTAACACAGAAACATCAATTTTAGTTTTCCTTTGTGAGAGCAAAGACAGAGAGAATTATATATGTCCATTCATTTAAAATCAGGTAAAATTCAAATGTGTTCACCTGGCATTCAAAGCCCTCAGCAATCAGGAAACATCCTGACTTTTTTTTTTTTTTGGACTATTTTCCTGAATACTCCAGGTGACCACATTACACACTTCCCTTCATATAGGTGCCTTGCACTGTCTCACCTCTGTGACATTTCTCATACTGCTTCCTATGTTACTAAGAATTTCAGCATTGTAAGAGGCCCCTAAAATCTTCCCACTTAATCCAACCCAAAGCCAAGAAGTAATTCCTTTCATTTTTTCCCTGACAAGTAATTCTCTCCAGTGAGTGGGAAATGACTAATTCTGAGCCTGTCCATTTAACTTTTAGGCACCTTTAATTGTTAGAAAAAATATTATTACTGTTGTGTTTATGATTGTTGTTGTCTTCCTCATCTAGCAGAACAAATCTAATCTATCTTGGACTTGGCAGCCCTTCAAAATACTTGAAGACAATTATCACGATCACTTAAATCTTCTCTCTTCCAGACTAAGTATTCCCAGTAATTTTAACCAGTGCTCTAAAAATGCTCTAAATCACTACTGATTAAAGAAATGCAAATAATTTTTTAAAAAATCTGAGGTACCACCTCACACCTATTAGATTGGTTAACATGACATAAAAGGAAAATAATAAATGCTGGAGGGAAAGTGGTGAAAAAAAAATTAGGGACACATGCTCTGTGAGTGGAGTTATGAACTGGTCCAACCATTATGGAGAAAAATTTGGAAGTATGACCAAAGGGCTATAAAATTGTGCTTACCCTTCGACCAAGCAATACCACTAATATGTCCATACCTCAAAAAGGTCAAAGAAAAAGGAAAAGGATCTATTTGTACAAAAATATTTATAGTAGCTGTTTCTGTGGTGTCAAAGAATTGGAAATTGAGGGGATGCTCATCAATTGGAGAAGGGCTAGAAGATTGTGGTATATGAATGTGAGGGAATACTATTATGCTACAAAAAAATGAGGAGGGTGATTGTTCCAGAAAAAAACTAGGAAGACCTATATAAGCAGACACAAGATGAAGTGAGGAGAACCAGGACAACATTATACATAGTAACAGCAATATTGTAATGATGATCAACTGTGAAAGATTTAGCCACTCCAATCAATACAATAATCCATTAAAATTCCAAAGGACTTGTGTTGAAAAATGCTAGCCTCTAGAGAGAACTGATGAACTCTGAGCAAAGATTGAATATTTAATCCTTATAGCAACCCTTAGGGGGAGGAGAGGAGGAGCTATCATCATCTTCATTTTACAGTTGAGGAAACTGAGGCAGACAGAGAGGTTAAGTGAATTGTCCAGAGTCAAACAGCTCCTGTATGTCTGATGCTGGATTTGAACTCAGGACTTCTGACTCCAAGCCTATCACTCTATTCACCGTGCAACCTAGCTAATCAATGTCTGAGGTGAGATTCAAGGTGCCTTCATGTACAGCTCTAGATCAATTCAGTCTCACCGTGTGCTATTTCTCACCTTTGCCCATCAGTTATCCCTCCCTGGCTTTCCAGCATACCTCAAATCATAGAATGTTGGTGCTGAAAATAAACTTAGAGATTACCTGGTCTAAACCCAGGATTTTTCAGACAAAGAAACTGAGGCTTAGAAAAATCAAGTTATTTGTTCCATAGCTCGTGGTTCAGCTACATCTGTCACCCAAGTTTCTTGACTTCCAGCCCAGCGCTCTTTCAACTCCACCTTGAGGCCTCCTGAAATCTAAAATGCCAACAGAATAATCTCTATTACATACACAGTACAACTGTCAGGGAGCCACCTCTGCACAGTATGAAGGCACTCTTAAAAATTAGATTTCTTTTTATAACTTCAGTCCTTCACTCCAAAGGCACATTTTCCAAATAAAAACCTCTATCTTTTAAAACCCACCCTGCTCTGTGAACTGCTAGAAGCACTGCTGATGATTACAGCTGAAAAGATTTTAAAAATCTAATTTACTTTTTCCCCTACTGATGCTGTTGATTACTGTCACTGAGACTACTGAATCTGGACTCATCTATTTTTAATGTCTTATATTCAATGTATTTTAAAATAAATGTGTGTGAATATGTGTGAAGCTTGTTTTTCTCTTGACTGTTACAGACTGTAAACACTAAAAGTAAGGAATGACAGTCGTTTTGTAAATACTCTCAGACACTGATAAGGTATGGGCTTAATACCACATGTATAAGAAATATCCTTGTATTATATTCCTTTTCAATTCTTAATCAGGTTCACTTTTAAATTCTTATGCAGTGATAAAGCTTTGGGGTTCATATATTTCAGTTCATGTTTTGAAAACTCTAGACTATTACAAATATATATATACATATGCAATTAAATAAGTCAATTTTGGGTTTTTAAATCCCAAGAGTCAAGTAAGTAATGGCTAAAATGAGCCAAACACAACCAATCCGATGGTTTAACCAAAATAATGGGGGCCAGCTAGATGGCGCAGTGGACAGAGTGCTGGGCCTGGAGTCAGGAAGACCCATCTTCCTGAGGTCAAATCTGGCCTCAGCCACTTACTAGCTGTATGACCCTGGGCAAGTCACTTAACTCTGTTTGCCTTAGTTTACTCATCTGTAAAATGAGCTGGAGAAGAAAATGGCAAACCACTCCAGTGTCTTTGCCAAGAAAACCCTAAATGGGGTCACAAAGAGTCAGACACTGTAAAATGACAATAACAACAAGGTTTTTAACAATCACATCAAAGCAACCCTTTGTGATCCCACTATTTACTGACTATTCAGGTATTAAATATTCAATCCCTTCAAGAAACACTCATTGATTATCTACTATCTTTAAGGTAAGGTGCTAGTTGCTACCTGGGATATAAACATGAAAAGGAGTCTGACCCCACCATCAAAGAGCAATAAGCAAAGAGACACAAACTGATTTCTTTCAGCAGGTAAAACAATAATCAAACCAATGAGAAGGCAGTGTGGTACAAAGGAAGAAGGATGGGCTTTGGAGTCAGAGAAGCTGGCTTCAGCTCTAGCCCCTGACACTTACTAGCTACGTGAGCTTAGAAAAATCACTTGATTGTCTTACTACACACATATTGTCATTGACCCAGTTTCTCAAGGAGATTAGGAGTAGAAATCTCCTGTCCTTAGTGAAGTTTTAATTAAATAGTCTCCACCTGTTCCCTGCTTATCACTCCAAACTCGGTTCCCAATAACCAGACACTCCAACGTACATAAATATGTTTCCTTACTAGCTCTTCTTACTTTCTGATATCTAACCATGATTTCAAAGGTCATCTAGTTGAATTCTCCCTTGTACCCTCACTCTCTGAGGTTACTGTTTTGCTTTATCCCATGTTTCAGCGCCATCTATCAGCACTATTACATGTTGACCCATTTCCTGATAGACAGGCCTTTCTCAAGTAAGGAAATATTGCTGCTTCCACATTCTATACAGTATGCAAACTGATTCATAACAGTTGGGGGTGGGGTAAAAGGGGGAATTCATCCCTAGGCAAAATTCAAGACGTAAAATTTTTATCAGTAAGAAATGAAACTTAGAAGACTAGATATCACCTAAGGTTGCTTCCAGATCTAAACCTCAAAGGTGAACTTTCATTTTTCAAGGTTTTGATAATTAATGTTTATTGATGCCTCTTGAGCCATGAAGATCAAGAGAAATGTGCTTTCTTGAATCAATCCCCAAATCTCTGACTTCTCAAAGAATCACAAGAAGAATCAAAGCATAACTTCTGGATTATGTGCCAATAGTTCTTCCCAGAGTAATGGTATTATTGCTTCAACTTAATGCAGAAAATAAGAAATCTAGGTACTAGAGCAGAAACATAATTACACATAAGTTTAAACAGCACTCTACAGCCACCAAAAATAATTGAAGATATACTTTTAGTGATGATTTGGAATAAAAATATGATCATGTTACTATTCTGAACACATACCCTTAGAAGAAACATTTAAATTCATTTGTTAAATAGTTTTCCATCCCGGGACCATTAGTGCTTTATTTGGCAGATAATAAGAAGTAGATAAAGTATTTGAGGATCTCAAGGTCTAAAAATTGTGCTCCCTTGAACTGGGAAAATTGTACGCCCTGTGTCTTACTGTCCAGGAGAAGCTTAGAGCCTTCACTTTAGCTGGTAAATTTTACAACACAATAAAGATCAACATACTCTAGAGAATAGAAACTTATGGTTTAAGAAATAGTCATTTATAAAAAGTAATATTGAAAAGTGCCTCTTAGATGGATTTTTGGGTGGCTGAATTGGGGTGAGATCTATTGGGAAATGAAGGTGATGTAAATAAAAGATATCAACTTAAAATTATAAAAAGAACAAAAAGAAAGAAAGGGGTCTTTATTATATTCTCCTGTGTGCTGTGGATAGCTGGCCAAATGCCTTGCTTCAGAGGCTTTGAGTAACCAATCAAGTTTTGCTCAATAATTCTAAGAAAAGACAGAACTTACATCCATCAGGAATATCATGAATGACAAGCTGAATAGATTGGGACTGGCCCTCTTTCATGGCAGGCACAACAACCTTATAAAAAGATCACTGGAGTTGAACTTCTTTGGAGAAGATTTGGACTCAAACCCTACTCTGTTCAAGGCACTTTTTCTCTTTTGGCTTTTCATTAAGTTTTTTCTTCTCAAAAACGAGCGTGTTGGCCTAAAAGATACCAAGGCCCCTTTCAGGTCTAAATCCTATGATCTTAACAGTAATAGAAGGAACCAAGGCCTGGTGCAGTGAGCAAAGAACTGGATTTGTAGACAGTGAACCTGAGTTTGAATCCTGGCTCAGTCACTTGCTACTTTTCTGTATTCTTCCGAGTTCTTAGTACTCTCTTTCTCCTCAAATTATCTTATTTTAATTTATATGTTTGCATGTTATATCTTGGATCCAGAAGGAAAAGAAAGGAATGAAAGAAGAAAGGAAAAGATGTTAAATACAACTACTTTAAAAATGAGGTCCTCAAAAAGGCAAGGAAATCATCAGAGCAGTAACTATATATGACTACACCTGAAGCATTCTGGCAGAGAGATCCAGTAACAGAGGACAGGTGATCTGGAAGGGGATGATTTGTCTTTCAGAAAGTACAGTCCTTGTCCCCAGTTAGGGTGAAGGTGAGCCTCAGCAGAGAAGTGTCACAGTAATAGGACTGTAGGTATGATAACCTAGTGTGACTGTACTAAAGGCTGCCAAAATATCTCAAGCCAAGTCAAAGATGGTGGTCACTTCAGTGAGGAAGTAGGACCGCTATTTTTGGATGTCCTCAGGCAAAGCCCCATTTGCCTTGTTCTCCATGCTAATTATGGTTCTGGCTCATCATCATGAATAACATCTACCATATTAGCAGAAACCTTCCATCTAATTTATTTAAAGTCTTATGTTCTTAGTGAATATTGTGGTGATCAAAGGAACTAGGATAACAAAGAATTTTTAACCATAGATTACTACAGAAGAGACCTCCAGATGGGTTCCTTCCATTATATCTCCTGCAACCCTGTCCACTCATAGTTTTGGGACAGTATTGGGTAACCATGTTTGTGATCCATTCAATCTATTGACTAAAGAATTAATTATCATCAAGTTTTAGGTGGTCTGAACTCCAGAGTATGGAGAATGGGAGTTAAATCAGCAATTCACATGCATATTCAAATGGCCAACAGTGAATCTTCCTTCCTGGAAATCTACATCTAAATGTAAACAGGTAACTCAGGACTTTAAAGCTGTAGACCCTGTTAGCTAGCTACCATTCTCTTTGATCACTTACTTCACCTTCCTTTTTTCTACTAAAGATGAAAATATTTGTCCTTGAAGACAAAAAAGACTGAGTTCAAATCCGGCCTCAGACACTTAACACTTACTAGCTGTGTGACCCTGGGCAAGTCACTTAACCCCAATTGCCTCACCGGAAAAAAAAAAAAAACACAAACCTGTGGATTTAGCTAATGCTTATTGTGAAGGTTTCTAGTCTCTCAATGAGTCCCCTTTACATACTAGAATTTTGGCTAAAGGGCTGAATGAAGGAATAGAGCTAAATGGTGGATCTTAAAGGAAAATACTAGAGCTAGAAATGAAGCTATAATTGTGGTCTGTGTTTGTGACAGTCTATATACACATGTATAACCATATTATAGCACACATATGTATAAACATGAACCTCTCTTTACCTGCTGAACACTCATTCATTCTTGAAAGCCCTGCCCAAATATCACTTCCTTCAGGAAGCCTTCCCTAGAAACCATACATGCCTCTCCTTCCCAATGAGTATGACCTTTCCCCTTAAACCATGAACAGCACTTTGGTTCATATCTCTGTTGGTCACAGGATCATCTACTTAGAGCTAGAAAAGACCTTAGAGACCATTGAGTCTAATCTCTTCATTTTACAGATGAGGAAACTGAGACACAAAGAGGTTAAGTAACTTTATCTAGGAATATTTATATTTATGTCTTATTTTCCAACTCGATTGTAAGCTCCATGAGGGGAGCTAGTGAGGTGGGATTTGAACTCAAGTCTTTGGTACTCCAAGTGTAGAACTCTACCAACCAAATTATTTAGCTGCTTCATTTATATCTAACACTAGACTGTAAGATCCTTTAAGGTGTGGGAGTGAAACAATGACTAACGTAGGGCTATGGGTGTAGAAATTGCTTCAAGATGTGTTGTGTTGAATTATTTACAAACACTCATGCACGTGCACACACATATACGCACTGGCATCTGATAAGAGATGGTATTATGTTGAGCCTGAGAAATTGAGAGTAAAAAGAAAAGGAAAGGAAAAAAAAAACATTTCTCCTTTTATGGATACTTAATAGTCTGTTTTCCTTGCATCTATGTAACTATCTTCTCTCCTTTTTGCCCTCTCTCCTTGTTGTGAGTTATCATTTCACAGGATTCTATTGCTATTGGACAATTCATCTCTTTTCCCTTTTGAAGAAGAATCTTCAAGCACTTTGATTAAACAGCTTTTGGACCTCCCATTCTCATACTTTTCAACTCTGACAGCTTAATTTCTAGACTCAAAACTTTTTTCTGAATCAGAAAATGCCAACTCTGTGCGTGGTCACAGGTAAAATCAAAGCATTCCCACGTGCTCCCAAAGGATGCTTCAGTAGCTCTCTCTCTTTCTGTGTGTGTGTGTGTGTGTATGAGTGTGGGACTATTATAAGGATAACGTTTCAAAAGATTATTTCTTAATGCTTGTGGCTGCATCATAGCAATTAGAACCGATAAACTTTCCAACACAACAATTCCACTAACAATCATTGTTATTACCATTGATAATGACATCTTGCATTTCAACGTCTTTCCTCCAAGCTGATACTTAAATGCCTCCAAAACTAGATTCATAAGAATTGCTTCATCTTCCTTCCTGCAACCCCCTTTAGGGTAGAGCTATTTAACATAGCAGTGACTGACAACACGCTAAGCCATGATCATTATTATCTACTTTTATTGCATTTATGGGAGAAATTTAGGGTAATAAAGACCACAATCATGATACGGTTTATCTTGCTGTTCTTTGAATCAATCAATTAATGAAGCATTTATTGAGTGTTGACTATCTTCAAGGCATTGTGCTAAACCCTGAGGAGACAAAGAGAAAAGTAAGACAGTTCCTGCTCTCAAAAAGCTTTTATTCTAATGGGGAGACAACACATATAGAAGGTCTCACTTGCAAGTCCGATAGAAAAGTATGATGGGTGCAATGGCAAAGTCCTTCCCCTACCAATAGGACTTAGACATTTTGCTATAAAGCCAACATGATCAATTCTCCCAAGGATTAATCAAAGGATCATTTTCTATAGTATTTTTTTCTTTTTTAGGCAATTGGGGTTAAGTGACTTGCCCAGGGTCACACAGCTAGTAGGTGTCAAGTGTCTGGTCTGAGGCTGGATTTGAACTCAGGTCCTCCTGACTTCAGGGCCAGTGCTCTATCCACTGCACCACCTAGCTGCCCCATTTTCTACAGTATTACTCATCAAGATGTAGACTATAAGATTTAGAGCTGTGATAGACCTCAGAGGACATCCAGACCTCTCATTTTTAGATGAGACCCAGGGAGTTTAATTTATTTGTCCAAAGTCACACAGGAGTAAGACTCAATGGTGGGATCTGAATCCAGGTCCTCTGATTCCAGAATCAGATTTAGATATTATCCAGTATAACTCCCTGATCTTACCGATTAAGAAACTATGGTCCAGAGAAATAAAGTCAATTGCTCAAGGTCACTTAACTAATTAATCTTATAGAAAGAATTCAACTCCAGGTTCTCTAACTTCAAAACTGGATATTTTCTAACACATGTGCTTATGTCTTCCTTAACAAATTTTTTTTTTGTTGTTGAACTCATTCTCTTCATTTTCATAGATGTGGATCATTTCATGATGGTATAATTATAATAACCTGCTATTCAACTACTTTACCTTCTGTTACTTCCAGTTCTTATCATAATAGAAATCACCAAATAGTAATTTATCAGGAGATTTGAGTTTCAGGCTCTGCTTTCCCGCTAACTCACCATGTGATCTAAGCCAAGTGACCCTTACTATTTGATCCTCAGATTCTTTATTGGTAAAATGAAGAGATTGGACTTGGTTATTTCAAAGGTTTCCTTGTGCTCAAATATTCTATAATTTTTATGAAACATTGTTTTCATTACTACATTTCAGTGCTCAAGAACCCAATATAGTTCCCTTTTGGTTATCACAGCATTTCTCAAACTGTTCTGTGGCACTGTGGTGTTCCACAGGATGGTAATAGAAGTTTCATGGGAAAATGTAGATACTAGCAATATTTTCTCTCTGAAACATTAAATATGAAATTGTGGTACACTGGAAAGAGCAGTAATTCTGCAGTCAGAGGATGTGGGCTCAAATCTTGCCTCTGATGCTTTCTATCTGGGTGCCTCTTGGTAAGCCATTTAACCTTCTCAGTGGAGCTCAGTTTCATCATATGTAAAATGAAGGACTTGAAGGAAATGGCCTCTAAGATCCCTTCCAACTCTACGTCTATGATTTAATAAATGTATTAAATATTTAAAATATTTCGTGTGTTTCATTTTTCCTGTATGAAAATTGCTTATTTCCTCTACTTTGTACCAAATGTCCCCTGACTCCCCTTTTGTCCCAGGAAATTTCTATACCCCTAATTGTACTGAATACCTATTTTCAAAATATTTCTAGTCACCCCAAATTTGCCATGGATATATTAATTAGACAAGCATTGAGCATCAACTGGAATTCCTCAGCTTTGCATTTAAAGTTGTCTTCATATGTCTCCCAACTTCCCAAACCTTATACGCATCTTTCAACATTCCCTACTATGTTTTGTGTCCTCCAGCCAACTATTGATTATTGTCCCCTGCACACAACATACTTTCTGTCTCTGCGTATGCTATCTACTCACACCAGAGTCCTATCAACACACACACACACACACACACACACACACACACACACATTCAAATGTTCTTGTTCTTACCACATGCTTTAGCTCTTCCAAGAAGACCTTTCTCTTAACTTATTCTTTTCTATTCTAAGCACTCCTAATAATGACAGCTTATATTTATATAGTGTTTCTTTTTCCATTACAAAGTATTTTATACATTATTTCATTCGATCACAAAATCCTAGAAGTTCAGGACTGGAAGATCTGGGGCTATTTGTGGACTACAAGTTCAGTGGGTCAACAATGTGATGTGGCAACCAGGGAAACTTCTGAACTTGGGATGTACTGGAAAGGCAAAGAATGCAAGAATAAGGAAGATTTAGTCCTGCTTCTCTCTGACTCTCTGACCAGGACTGTCACCCACTTCCAGACATTCTTCTTAGTCCCAGGACCTTTACCAGTGCTCCAGGGCCCATCCCCAGGATGAGACTTGCCTCTTGCTTTCTTCCTTAACCCTATGGACTTCTTCATAGAAGCCACCTCACACTGCCATCTCCTACTTTCTGACCAGGCTCCTTAGGGTCCAATATCCAACTATTCCTGACTTGAGTGGGTGGGGGTCCCAGGATACAACATTACCTTCTGTCAAGAGGCTGGAACTGGAAGGAGGACTTTGAACACTTTAATCATCTGCCTCTCTCAATTGACCTCTTTCCAACAACTGATATGCTGCCTGGATTCATTCTTCAATGGACAGTATAATCCTACCTTCTCATATACTCCCCATCCCATTGGCTTTGAATTTTCAGCTACCAACATAAAAATCATCATCATCTTACTCCCATCCACCTCAACTCTATCTCCCTACCCCCGTGTCCTACTCCAGATCCTCTAACCCCTTTTATGGTGACCTCTGGAATGCTTGTTCTATAATTAATAGGTTTTCTTTCATCCTATTTTTTTTCCCTTTCCTAATCTTTCCATTTTCCAGTAGCCAGTGAGAAATGGCTATCTTTTGATGATGCTTCATTCCTGGTCTTTATTTCAACCCATGGAAAATGTCCACAATGTCACAAACTCACAGCGCTCTAAAAACAATTCATAAAACACATGAAGTACTCACAATAATTCCCCAACCAGCTCTTCCTGCTCCTCACCAATACACCTCAGTCACACTTTCTTTCAGCCATGGTAGAGATTTTATGACAACTTCTCTCCTACTCCCAATTTCATATACATAAACACACCCATACATACACACACAAATATTACATAGAGATAAGAATTAGCCTTGATTTTATGAGTAGCCAATTGTCTCATAAAGAATCCTAAATCTTAGTTCCTTTCCTAGATATGGAATTTAAATTTTGATTAGATAGCTTATCTTATTTTCTCTTTTAGGATTAGTTTAAAATACTATTGTTCTGATGACTGGCTCTAACATACACTGCCAGAATAACACATATCCTACGGAATCTAAAGCATCAGTGGCTTGGAACTGTCATTGTCATTTTTCCATCTCATATAAAAGGACGGAAGGTGTGCAGCATCACTCCACTTTCTATCATGCTTTTGGCAATGCAATGTACTGTATTAAAAAGAGTACAGCACCCACTCAGCCTTCTTCTCTTCCCATCTGGTCTCATAAATGAAATAGCCATGGAAGGACCATGTCTCTGTTGTTCTGCACAAAGCAGAGAGAATTTTCTACCAACTTTCATTCGATTTAGTGGTGTTAAAGTGAATTTGATGAAAACTCCAACAGAGAGATGTGAAAAAACTAATAATCAAAGGCAAACCTTATCTTCTTCCTCCTCTATTTATAAAATTGTTCCTTTGTACAGTAGAAGAATAATCAGGCAGGTGAATGGCATCCGGGCCTGGAGTAAGGCTCCCCTTCACATATACTGTGTTCTCTAGCCAAATGGGCCTATTTGTTTTGCCCCGTACTTGACATCCCTCTACTGCTTTTTTTTTGGTTTTTACACAAGCTGCACTCCATGCCTTGAATGATCTCCCTCCTCAACTACATTTCTTAGAGTCAAGGTTTCCCTTCATGCTTTAGCTCAAATGAAATCTCTTTCAAAGTATCTTTACTAGTCATTTAAGTTGTTACTGTTGTGCTTCTACCCCACCACCAAATGCACTTTGCCTTTATGTACCTGTGAACATGCTATGTACCTCCAGTACACTGTAAACCCTTAGAGGACCTAGATTGCTTTGTTGGTTTGTATCCCCAGTGTCTAACATGGTGCTTGATACAGAAGAGGAACTTAATGAATGCACATTGAACTCTGGTGCACAGAAGCACCAGAATATATTAGAACTTTCAGAATGTTCAAATGGATAACTATTCTCCTGGCCCCTTAAAATACAGCCTTAAATAAATGTGAGGAGGTTGGCTACGTGGAGCCATCAATAGATCGTTGTCTTCTTTAACAGAGCCAGGGAGAATGAGTCTTACACACCAAACTGGAATTTGGCCAGCAACATTGATATGTTTGTTCCAAAGGCAGTGAACAGCCTACATCACCATTTTTCAATCATGTACAAAAATGGCATTCAATTCCATTTAATCCTGCCACAGTAAAGGCTCAGAGGGAAAGTCAACCAATCAGTGAAACACAGTATAGGCAAAAGGCTTAAATGCTTTTCTGAGAGCCTAGAAGGACAGGTGATTATGTTACGAAAGACAGTAGAGTATAGTGAATAGAGAGATATAGTTATGATACAGAGGGAAAAGTCCTGGATCTGGGGTCATGAAGATCTGTGTTCATATTCTGCCTCTAACACTAGCTATGTGATCATGGGAAAATCTCACTTCTCTCTTTACTCATATATTAGTCAGGGATGAAAATGCCTTAGAATTTACCTTATGGAATTATAAGGTTCGAATAAGAAAATATATAAAAGTGCTTTGCAAAATTAAAAGAATTATATAAATATTTTTTCTATAATTAAAAACTTAGGAGGAAATTGGGGTCATGAAGGGAAGAACTGGGATTCAACATGGCAATGGGATATTGGTGGAGAAAAAGTAATTGTGCCATTATAATCAATATAGTCATTCAGCAAAAGACATCAATTGATATAGAAATCAGAACATCTGGATTCAAAGATGTTAGAACTCTCATAAATGCAGTGCTAAAACCCCGATTCCAGGGGCAGCTAGGTGGCACAGTGTATAGAGCTCTGACCTTGAAGTCAGGCGGACATGAGTTCAAATCCAGTCTCAGACACATGACACTTACTAGCTGTGTGACCCTGGGCAAGTCACTTAACCCCGATTGCCTCACCAAAAAGCAAAACAAAAAACAAAAAACAAAAAAGAAATAAAATAAAACCCCGATTCTAAAAGACTGAAGATGAAACATACCATTCACTTTCTGCCACAAGTAATGAATTTAAAATGCAGAGAGAGGAAGATATTTGGGGGCATGGCTAATGTAGAAAAAAATTTTATAGTATTATGAATGTTTATGATAACAATAGCTAATATTTATATAACACTATGAGCCAGGCACTGTACTAAATGCCTTACAATTATTACTCATTTGATCTTCACATCAACTCCGGGAAGTAGGTGCTATTATTATCCCCATTTTATAGATGAGGAAACTGAGGCAACCAGGTTAAGTGACTTGCCCAGGGTCACACAGCTAGTAAGTATCTGGAACTGGATTTGAATTCGGGTCTTTCTGACTCCAGGCTCAGCTCTCTATCCATTGCCTCACCTGGCTGTTTGATAATGAGACTTTTATCTCTGATGTTGTTCAAGAGGGGTAGTCAGGAGGACAAATTATAAATGAATGTAAAATAAATAATTAAAATTTTAAAAAAGAATTTTTTAAAAAATATGAATTTAAGTGGCTCTATTATTCCTTAGCTACATGAACTTTAGCAAGTCATCTTATTCTATGACCTCCATTTCTTCTTCTTTAAAATGAAGAACATATTTCTAAAATTACTACTGATATTCACTACTCGTGTGATGTATAACTCCCATGGGCCTCCATTTCCTCATCTATAAAGTGAGTGAATTTGACAAGATGCCTTCTCTGATCCCTGCCTGTAAAGAAGGAACTCACATACCCCAAAACACAAATGGCTTGGTGGTCCCATTGTTATGAGTACTCCCTCCAATGGAAAAGGTCACAGTCCATCAGCATCTACCCCAGCGTCTGCCCATCCTGCTAAAGTCATCTGCTTCTCCTCCCCAAAATCAACCAAGGTGGTCAATCCAATGTGCTATGGTCTTCCTCTAGTCCTCATAATATTCTGAGGACACCAATGAAGTATATAGGATGAGTACCACTGACTAAGTTACTACCCAAGCAGAAGAAGGGAAAGGGAAGGGAAAGGAAGGAAATGAGCATTTAAATTGAACCTGCTATGTGCCAGGCACTGTGCTAAGTGCTTTACAGATATGACCTAATTTGAGCCTCAGACAATCCTGGGAAGTAGGTGCTGTTATTATCATCCCCATTTTATAGTTGAAGAAACTAAGGGAAATACAGGTTAAAAGACTTCCCTTGAGTCACATAGTTCGTAAGTGGCTAGAGCCAAATTTGAACTCAGGTCTTTCAGACTCCAGGCTCAGAACCTAATCCACTGTGTTACCTTTTATTGTTCAGTTGTTTCAGTCATGTCTGATTCTGTGACCCCATTTGGGGTTTTCTTGGCAAAAATACTGGAGTGATTTGCCATTTCCTTTTCTAGCTCATTTTACAGATGAAGAAACTGAGTCAAATAGGGTTAAGTGACTTGCCTAGGGTCACACAGCTAATAAGTATGAGGCTGGATTTGAACTCAGGAAGATGAGTTCCTGACTCCAGACCTGGCACTCTACCCGTTGTGTACCTAACTGCCCTCCTGTGCTACCTAACTGCCTAAAAAAAATTAAAAAAAAAATAAAAACATTTGCACACAGCGGCCTTTCATCAATCGAGGTGTGTGATATTAGATCTAGTTCCCAATTAGAAAAACGCATGTTTTGAGAATTAACATTGCTACCTTTACAGTAAAACAGTCCTAGTTCAGTCCTAGGAGTAGAGCATGAACCCCATGGCTGTCTGTAATTTAGAAGAGAGTTCTAAAGGAATGTACACTTCTATTACGTCAAACATGCATGTTGCTATTTGGAGGATCACATGTCTATCTCTATCTCTAGCCATATCTTTATTAACATAGACCTATGCTAACATATTATACATAATATATATTCATATATTTGAATATTAAAATATATTAAATGTATTTATTATGCCATATTCTAACTTCATCCATCCACTTCTATCTTTGTACTTGAGCAGCAGTGGTTCTGCTTGAAGAGAAAAATCTAGGCAACATCTAGCAGGTCACCTAATGTCAAGGAAGAAGCATAATACAGTGGAAAGTCCCCAGACCTAGGAGTTGGAGGGCTTGGGTTCAAATTCTGACTCTGATATGAATTACCTATGGAATCTTGGGTAAGTCAGTCAACCTCCTTGGGCCTCCATTTCCTCACTTATAAAATGATGGGGAGGGAGAGTAGAGAGGACTATCTGGTATTTGGACTTTAAGTCTACGATCTAGTTTCCTAGCATCTCTGATCTTGATCAAATGTTTCCCAGCTGTGGTCTGGACCAATATGGCATTCATGTTACCAAATGATTTCTAATCATTAAAATAATAATGAGCGTGTAATCATGCTCTAGCTGGGAAGAAACTATAAAACTGCCTTTGCTCTAAAGCTATCACCTACACACAGGGTGTTTGCCCATTGAATGGTGTTCATCTACACAGGCTAAGAAGGTACATTGGAAATTGGAGACACAAATCCTCGTGTGTGTGTGTGTGTGTGTGTGTGTGTGTGTTCCATTCTTCAGTAGCACTAAAAAGAGGCATGAAGTAAAGGAATAGGCATGGGGCTGTTACACTAGGATAATTAGAAAGAATAGAATGAGTAAAACACAGAACTGCTTCTCAATGTCATGAACTTTAAGTGGTGCCAGTAAAAAGAATTTCAGGGGGAGGGATTTTGTATGTATATATTTGTATATTAGAGGAGTCCAAGACATGTTGACCACACAGAAGGAAAGAGCCAACCATCTTCCCTGAATTAAAGTTATACCCCACACCCAAAATAAAGGGCAGGAGAGAAAGATCCTTTCTCACTAGCAGGTCAGAGATAAGCTGAGTCCATTTGCCCTTTGGCATAGCTCAGCATGCTCTGGACTAACTTTCAAAATGGCTAATGGCTTGGGGATGGAATTAAGGCAGCATTCTTCAGAAGGGACTTTGTGTCTTTTTTTTTTTTTTGATGAGACCTCTGGATGTAAGATGACCAAAGCGCTGTCTGGCCTTAGTTTCACTAGCTTCCCATCCCTCTCTCCTGTAGCTTGCCTCAGTCCTTGAGATTTTATGAAACCCATTTTTAATCTCTTTACATTTCATGGAAAGGCCTGCATCTTAACACCTCTGCAAAGGAGCCAGCCTTCCACCTTTTACTAGTTAATAAAAAAATGCCTCTCGACAGTAGCCCCCACCTGATTCCTACAAAATGACCTCTAAGAAAGTGTCTCAGTTTAAGCTTCACCTGAGGGTATTTTCAAACAGAGTGACAAAGAGGACTCGTAGATTAAGGCTTCTTGGCTGTCTGGTCTCCTCTCTGCAGTGACTTTAGAGTACAGAAACTATAGGAACCTTGGCAGATACCTCTCTAAAGCAGCTTCATATAAAGTTAAATCCTCCTTCAGCTTCCTAGCTTTACATGTTTAAACACACTGGCAAGGTATTTTGGATGCTCAGCCTGTATCGGTGAATACCTCTCAGTGAGTATACACATTATATGTGTCTGATAGCTTTAGGAGGAGCCGAAAAAGACCCTTCCAACTACAGGCCCTCTTCCTGGCTGGGACCACTTCTCCTGGGAGGAGATTGTCCCCTCCCCCAATTTCAAGTTTTATTTATTTGTTAATTTATTTATTTTGGAGAATCTGCCAAAAGGAGGGAGCTAAGAGTAGTGGTCCTGAAAAGGACCAAAAAAATCAGTGAACAGAGGAAAGGCAGGGTCATGAATGAGATAGTACATGAATATGAGTAACTGGTAACAATGTAGAACAGAAAGCCTGGTGAAGCTGACATAACAGCCAATATTTATAGAATGGAGCTTCTCAAACTTTTTGTGTCATGGAAGCTTTGACAATCTGGTAAAGCCTGTGTATTCCCTTTTCTGAATAATGTTTTTAAATGAATAGAATAAAATACACAGGATTACAAAGGAAATCATTTATACTGAAACACAATTATCTACCTATATATCATATATGTGTGTGTACATATGTGCACATATATGTATATATACATATATGTATGTGCATATGTATACACATATATATGTATGTGTATACACACATATTTAAATTCGTAGACCTCAGTTCAAGAATTGTAGAAGTTGTGGCTGATGCAGATGGAGACCAGAGTAATAGGAGAGTAATATGGTGAGTGGTATTGCAGCAGCCAAACAAAAATGACTGAACTCTGAATTCTTTTTTGACAAAGACCCCACTCAAGCAGTAAGGCGAAAGTATAGTAGGAAATATATGCCTCCCTAGTGGGAAGGAGTGGCCCACTAAAAAGGGGAAGGGACTCTCTTGACCTTCAATGGACTTGGCTTTGAGTCCTGATTGGGTCAACAAAATCGTTCTGTATTTTGAAGCCTGGTGAGCCTGAGTCCCTATAAGTGGAGTTGGTGGTCACCCTTGGGAATAATGCCAAATACTGAAGTTTTCAAGTAGAATGTGAGTAGGAGCAAAAAAAAAAAGATAAATGAATGGTCCCCAAGGTGTATCAGAGTGCTTCAATTCAGAAGGGAGCTTTTGATGTAAGGATTTGATAATGAGTTGGAGTAGGAGGAGGATGAAATGAAAGGACATATAATTGTTTGAAAGAGCATACGTCATTGCTCCAAACAGTATCAGCATCAAAAAGATTCCATAAACATGAAATAAGTCATTTGTTGCCATATAGAAACATTTCTGTCTTCACAAACCTTTTTAGTGAAAATTATGGAGAACAGCACAACTGTCTCTAAGAAATCCAGGAAGAGTTTGGTTTGGACACACCTGATTTGTGTTGGATGCTCCAGTAATAGGGAAACAATTAAACCTGTTGAACTGGGGCAAGGTCAGGATTCTAAACTGTTCGTGTTCTAAAGAAAATTCAAAATGTTCAGCCTAATTTGCTAGCTTCTGACCCAGGATGCTTTGCATGATAGGTTTGCTCTTAAATGCTGTCCTCTTAGAGGTCATTCTAACCTAATTAACGCTCTTTTACAGACCGAGACAACAGCTGTAGCACATGGAAAAACCTTGGGAGGGTAAAAACCCATGAAATGTGCACTTCAAGATTACTTTCAGCTGCTGCAGAAGAGAAATCATGGCTTTAAACTGGCACTAGTCAGGTTGTGATGAAAAATAAACCTTATGATTTCTGAGATAATTTAAATAGGATTCCACCCTCATCCCACCCCCATGATAAATGTGTTTTTAACCTTTGATCTGCCATGTATGTAAAAATTTCCAATCCTGCTTCAACTGGTTCTAATGTACAGCTAGTAGGGCAAAGACACAAAACTCACCAAAATCCTAAGATCTCTCAAGAGTTTAAACAAACTTTGTCTCCAGGATTTACTAGTGTTATTAAGAAGACAAAACAAAACAAAAACAAAACCAGGTTGGCTTTTACTTCCCTTTACTTTACTTTCTTAGCCCCCTCCCTAAAACACCCTAACCAGTAGGCCAATGAAAATCGCTATTTCCTTACATGAAAATTCCTTATAATCATATTTTTAATTTTTTTTTAGGAAGAGGTAGTTGGCACAAAGGCTAGTAGGTAGGAACTGAATTATTTATAAACTAGATTACTAGCCTTCAAATTGACTTAATAATTCTTAAGTGCATTTTGGTACAACATAGTTTGAGCCACAGAGAGGATTTTTTTTGGTCAATGTCTATACTGACATGTATCAACTCTTGCTCAGGCTCAGTTTATCATACCATAGATGGTACAAATGTTCAATAAAGTTTAATGACAGTGATGATGGTAATACTATAAACTTTGGTAGCCAAACACAAAGACGTTCGCTTACACAAAGCATAAGTGGGCCAAGACAAAGAAGGCCATAAGACAGCTACTAAAGATCAAGAGAACATGCTTCACTGAGAATTTCACAATTTTTTTTTCATAAAAATAGACCCAACTTGGTAATATGCCATCTTTTTAAAAAAAAGTACATTCCAACCAATTGTTGAAAACAGTGCAATACATGCTGATTAGGTTCTCAGTTCAACCAACAAAAACCTAGTCATCCAAAATATATTTGAAATGATAGTAATAATGGCATTAATTCAGTTACATTAGTCACTATGTATAATATTGGTTTATTTTGAAGACATTGGAGAGTATTAGAAAATAAACTTCTAATTTCAACTGGGAATGCTAAGAATATATTTCCTTTCCTTGGTAACAATGGCAGGGGTTCCAAATATATAGATATATTCCTTGGAAACAATGACCGGTTAACTCTCTACACAATTATATCTATGTAAAAGGAAGCAGTTAGGAGGCTTGGGAGCACTGTGATAGAGCACTGAGCTTGAGTCAGGAAGACTCCTCTTCATGAGTTGAAATCCAGCCTCAGACACTTACTAGCTGTGAAACCCTGGATAAATCACTTAACCTCTGTTTGCCTCAGTTTCCTCAATGGAGAAGGAAATGGCAAACCACTCCAGTACCTTCACAGAAAACCCCAAATGGGGTCATGAAGAGTTGGACATGACTGAACAACAACAACAAAAGGAAGAACATCCCTAGATTGGTAACTTCCTAGCTGTTTTGAACTAAGGCAAAAAAAAAAATGGATCCCACAAACAGTAGGAATGGGGGATCAAAACATAGAGCCTTTCTGTTCAGTTTTCTCTGCATGAATGAATGAAGCATTTATTAGATGTCTTCTGTGTGTAAAGCACTGTGCTATGGCACTGGAGTAGAAGAGATCCCATGTGCATAGATCATTAGAAAATAAGTGTTTATATATTGGAGGTGGCCTAGCTATTATATATGGAACAGGCTGGTAAGAAGATAAAAGTGGGATGGGCAGAGTTAAAATAAATCCAGAGGGAGAATTCCTCTCCAGAGAGGGTACTGAATACTTTAGAAATAAAACACTCTTGAAACACAAACACATGCACATGTACCTATGTTTAATGTCACTAGAGAAATGTCCCATTTACACCATAGGTTAATATAGGGTTGTATAGTTTCATCTCTTCAGGTACTGGCAACACTGCATATATCATAGAAGTCCAAAGCTTTTGACTTCCTCTTTACATTAGAGGGTATCTTGGGGGATTGGGAGGGTACTAGGGCAGGTAGTAGGTTCTAAGAGCTAAAGAAAGTTGACTCATTCTATTTAGAAGCCAACATTATGGAACCATCATCACCAAACAGTGTTTTAGAGCTCTATAACTTGATATCCTTTCTTGTAACTTTTACTCAACACCTCTATGGGTTCATGTATCAATAAAGACATAAGAAATGCCACACTGAGTCAGATCTCCTCTGGGTTATATCCAATCCAATATTCTTTCTCAGAAAGTAGTGACAAGTTGTGTGACCAGAGAAAATATATCTATCAACTTCAAAGCATAGTGTATTGATGTACCTGCAAACATTTTACATTTCACTAATAGTGCATTGTGAATCAATCATCTATATCTTTAAAGCAGAGGTTCTTCATCTGTACTCTACAACCTTTTTAAAAATTTTTTTGACAATTTTATTTCAATATAATTGGTTTCCTTTGGAAGCTCATTTTATGCACTTAAAAGCATTATCCTAAGAAGGGATTCATAGGCTTCACCAGAATGCCAAAGGGGTCCATGACACAAAAAAGGTTAATAACCATCACTTAACAAAAATAGTTTTTGCAAAATGCTTTCCATATGCTGATTCATTTGACCACCACAATTTATAAAGTAAGTGCTATTATTATATCCATTATAGAGATGAGAAACCTGAGGCACAAAAAGGTTCAATGACTTGCCTAAGGTCACACAGCTATTAAGCATGTATGGTAAGATTTGAACTCATCTCTTCTTAACCTAAGTCCTCTGCTCTAGCCTGTGTACTATCTAGCTTAAGTAACCATATTGAAGCTATTGACACTTTTAGCCTATGCCACCTACAACCATATATTTCATAAGTTTATCAGTTGCTATATGAATTAGGGCTTAGTTTTGTTTGTCCAAAATTTACCTTTTTGAAACTCCAGAGGTAATCTTCTAGTTCTAACATACTGGGACTAATGAACACATGCTCCTGCTGAAATATTTCATGAGTTTTTAGATTTTTTTTTTGCTCACTTTTCCTCTTATCCTTCCTCTTTCCATACTGGTAAAAGCTCATCTTGCTCACCTGTCAGCCCTTATCCCATTGGTGATTGCAGTTTTGCTGTCCCCTGACCTTCTTCAACTCTGCAATGTCTTTCTTCAGGTACACTGACTAGACCTCCATGGAAGACAAGATTCCAGGTTCAGTTATTTCATGGTTTTTTAATGTCTAGGATATATTTTGTTTGTTTCCAAATCTGTTCTGATCATGTTGAACATTATGTTGTCTTTACTGACCTGGGTAGCAGTGTCTGAATTTCACATCCCATCCCTGTATTGTATGAGATAACATTGGGTTATTTTTCCCTAAGGTTACTATTACATCCTTTCCAACACAGAAGCTCATGTGCCATTTTTTTTCTGTCTACTCCCAAAGCTTCCTGAGATCTTACAGTTTTCTACCAAGCACCTTCACTTTGCATTTTACCACCTAGAAAAGTCTGGTGTTATTTGCAAATGGAGATTCTTCTGGTCACTTCCTCTTTCACATTATTATGAAGCCAGTGCAATGAGAAGGTGAATAACTGTTCTGTCCCTTCCCTGGGAATGGGATGGGATATTTCACAGCTTATTTTTCTCCATCAAGAGAAGTTCCTATTGATTCCTAAATTTTACTTCCTGTTTTTAGATAAGTTCCTTATTTAGAGTAAAACTGTTCTCCCACTCCTTGTTGACTCTATGTATTTAATAGTCTTTAGTTTAATGCTGGTTAAAGACTTCTTTAAAAGTCTAATTTGGTTATACTTACTGGTTTTTCCTTGTTTCTATACACCCCCGAGCTCCAGTACATTAATGAGATATACTTTCCTCTTATAGAAATCTGATTGTCCTCAGTGGCTAGAGCACAGGGCCTGGAGTCAGTTAGACTCATCCTCCTGAGTTCAAATCTGGCCTCTCAGATACTTAATAGATGTGTGACTCTAGGCAAGTCACTTAAACCCTGTTTGCCTCAGTTCTTCATCTGTAAAATGAGCTAGAGGAGGAAATGGCAAACCACTCCAGCAACTTTGCCAAGATAAACCCCAAATGGGGTCACTAAAACAAATGAACAAAAATCTTAATACTTGTTAAAGACTTCTTTAAAAGTCTAACTAGAGTAGACTGATTTTCCCTTGTTTCTATATCGTCCCCCCCCAAAAAAAAGCTCCAGCGTATTAATAAAATATGTTTTTCCCTTACAGAAATCTGGTTGCCTTTTCTCCCCACTAGGTGATATTTGTTTAGGTGTCTAGTGAACTGATTCTTAAATATTGGTCTCACCAATTTATCCTGTTCTGAAGAGAAATAACCTGGATATTTAAAAACATTTGATTTAATACTTCTGAACTGTCTACTTCAGAAAACAATTTGACAGTGAAGATCTTCCAAACATATTTCTCAATAAATAAGGAAGCAAAAAGTACATTCAATTTTTCTTCTGGCTTTTTTCATCCCCAAGTATACCTTTTGTACAGTGATCTCCATTGGTTTCATGGTTTCTCTCTCTCTGAAATTTAGCACATAGCATAGTGCCCAGAAAATTGACATGAAGACTGAGAACAAATAATAGAAATTTGATTATCTGAGGAATTTAAAGAAACATAAGCTTTTAGAGTCCCTTGCCTAGCACCCTCTTAATTCATTTACGGCCAGCCTGAGTTGTACCTGTCCTACTACGCTGTGTGAGCTTCCCCTGTTCCTCTCATTTGGGTTTATAATTTCATTTCCCTTGAACGATGACTTCCCTCCTGCAATAGTTAAGTTTTTCTGTTTTGCCAGTTGGCCTTGCAGGTTTTAGTACTGTTTTCATTTTTCCCCTTAGCCCTTCTTTCATTTTGATCCCTGGCACACGTTTATCTTGACTTTCCGATGGGGTGTTCTTTAATGACTCTCTAGGCTTCCTGTGGATTATTTAACTTTTTGTTTCATTTTTTCCCCTTAATACTCACATTTTGTCACAGGTTCCTTTTGCGAAAGTGAACAACTGTGGGGTGGACTCCTTTGGTTTTTATTCTCTCATCAGGATATCTGCTTTAAAATGAATTTGGGGAACCTGCCTTTGAATCCTCATTTTCCTATTTACTACCTATTTAATTTTGGAAAAAACACAGCTTACTTGTACCTCAGTTTCTTCACTTAAAAAGTGAGAGTATGGGACTAAGTGATCTCTAAGCTTCCCTACTCACTCTGAATTATATTGCATGCATGACTATACATTTACTTTCTCCACAAACACTCTACAAGCCAGACACTACATAGCACTCCAGTCCAGCACATTTCTCATGGGCTTGAGGGTTCTAGTATTCCCCATTCTGTAAAGCAATCATTTATCCTATTCACAAACCTTCCCTGCACCTCATGCCCTCAGGAGGGTATCCTGCCAGTGTATTTTTAGATAACTGATGTCTCTCCTTATTACTACCTGGCCTACTTTTCCCACTTCCTCATATTTCTTAATGTTTTCAGCTCAGTCTCATTATCTTGTTCGAGTAGTTTAGAGTTAAGTATATCCCCATTGCCACACTTTTATTATTTAAGCATGGAATTTCCACCCACAGGGATTCTGTAGTATTTCCTTTTTCATAGTAAGATTTTCACACTATTACTCCTTATGTCATTCTCTGCATACAATCAAGCCAATTTC
Organism: Vombatus ursinus; assembly: GCF_900497805.2. Classification (NCBI taxonomy): domain Eukaryota; kingdom Metazoa; phylum Chordata; class Mammalia; order Diprotodontia; family Vombatidae; genus Vombatus; species Vombatus ursinus. Next base: position 26,598,937 of record NW_020941197.1, read on the forward strand.
CTGTCTTGATCCTTATAGATTCTGGAACATGGACACCCACATCTCATGGGTCATTCCACTTCCACAATGTTGATTGATTTGAGAACCACTGGTTTTATGCAATGTGTTACCAAACACAGAATATTAAACATAATGCTGCCATTTAAAGTTTCCCACTGTCTGGGGTCACTGTTTAACATGTACTGAGCAATCATACTACAGAACATACTACATTGACATTGAGAGAGATGTATGAGGAATTCATCTGACTGATCAGTCCTGTATCTGGTTTGTTCTCTTTTAACTGAAAAAGAACATGGATAGGAAGAGGGGGAAGAAGTAAAGCACAAAATTTAAAAGAAAAACCTGCTCCCCCCCACCCCGACTTTTTCCTTTAAAGAAGAGTAATGATCTTATTCTGGGAGGCAATCAAAGGCTGCAGATGGCTTCATGAAATGTCTGCCCCTTTAAAAAAAAAAGCCAACTCTTTTTTTTTTAATGCCAGTTGCTTTTATCTTTGTAGCTTAAAGGCAAAGAATGAATGAAATATGGGAAATGAAGGACATGTGACAGCATCAAAGAGGGACGCCTGAGCTTGGGAGTGTGCCTCTGTGTATGTCAGGCTAGGGTGCACCTTTTTAGGCAGCACATTAAGGCAATCTGGCTGCCAGATGAAGTCTTTATGAAAGGGCAGGGATGATGGATAAAATCCCTTTGATGTTTCTGAAGTAACCTCATCTCACCTACCTCCAGCTTTTTTCCCATCACAGTGTCCCTCCAACCTTATCCCATTTGCAAGACAAACTCCATCTATCTGTAGAAATGTTCTTGCATTGGAGTGATTGTGCCTTTGCGTGATCTCTGTTTGGAGGGAGAATGGGGGTGTGGTGTGTTCAGTTTCTATTTAGGGAAAATGCAAGCTAGAAGAAAAGCTTCTAGGGTTTGCTGAGTGAGGGGGATTAATCAGAGTCGGATTTATCTAGTCAAATCTACCTAATTAAAGTCATAGCCTGAGCTCCAGATTACTTCATATTCAGAAGTGCTACCACTAGAAGGGGCCTTGGAGGTAATCTAGGCCAGTCCTCCTCCTCTCCCCAACCCACTTTACAGATGAAGTTACGGAAGTTCAGAGGGATTAAGTGACTTTCCCATGGTCACAGAACAAATAAGAAGCAGAACTCTGCTAGAGCCTCAGTTTCCTAATTCTCACTCATGGCTCTTATGCCTTCTCATCGTAATAGTTTACTTTTTTATTTAATAACAGCTAGCATTTATGTGGCTCTTTCTGTGGTTTGAAAGCTGCTTTGCATACTTTATCACAGACGAAATTATCCTTATTTTACCAATGAGGAAGCTGAGGCTGAGAAAAGTTTAGCAATTTACAAAGGGTCACACAGCTTATAAGTAACTAAAGCAGGATTTGAATTCAGGTCTTCAAAACTCCAAGTCCCAACACTCCATCCAATTTACCACCTAAATTTAGCAAAAAGGCCTCAATCTTGGGAAAAAGTAAAGCGTCAGAACCATAGGACTATAATACGTAAAAATGTACTTTATTTGCCTAAAATTTTTGTGGAAATTCACTGAACCCAGAGGAAGGCTTGGAACTGGAGCTGAAGTTTCATTGACCAGGCACAACTTTTCCCAACAGATGTTTCTAAAAGTGTACTGCTGTAATCCTGGGAGCAGCAAGGGAAATGGGGGTGCTCTTTTGATCAGAAAAAAAAACTTTGATAAGAAGATAAAGCAGTAATAGGTCCCCAACCCTATTATCTTTGAGTCCCCTAGCTTCGACATCTTTGTTCTATATATAGGTTGATGTCATAGGTCATTCCTTCTTCCATGCACATTTAATCATCATTTAATACCAACTATGCATGTCACTGTATATTCTCCTCCCTAGGTTGATGCTGAAATATTTCTCTTGCTGGCCTGGATGCTAATGTTACTCAAACCTCAGACTGATCAGTGTACCACAGTGATAGAAAAGAAGTTCCAACTACCTCTAATTATTCCTTCTTTCCTTCTTTCCTTCCTTCCTGTCACCACCTGCACCCCTGCCTTTCTCCTTACTTCCCTCCTACTTGTCCTTCTCTCTTTCTCTCTCTCTTTCTCTCTTCCTCTCCCTGTCTATCCTTTCTTTCTGTTCATCCTCTCTCTCTGTCTCTGTCTCTCTCTCCCTCCTTCATTTCCTGTGATCTTTCAGTTGCATGGAAATGTCAGCAGGGCATTCTTCAAAGCACCAAGAGCTCAGTGGAATGTAAAAGATTTGTATTCTTATTTCTGGCAACACCTTTTTTTCCCTCTTGAAAGAAACGCCATTCTTCCATACCTACAATATAGCAAGGTAGTAAGGTATGTCAACTGGAGATCACAACTTCATGAAACCTATGTGAAAACTAGGTTTATTACAAGAGAAATGAGCATGCATATAGAACTTAAAGACAGAGCAAAGAGCTTACAGTCCTTACAGAAGTTTACATTTTTATAACGGTAGGGCAAAGGAAGAAGATGATACGAGAATCTCCACATAACGGGGCATGGCATGGGAGGCGAAAGGTGCAGTAAAGGTGAGAGAAGGACAACACTCCACCAATAGGAGAGCAGCAAGGTGATGGCAAAAGCTGCATTCACTGTGGTTAGTTTCTCCTCCCTTGGCTTCAGAGATTCCTTATGCTCCAAGCTCTCACCCTGTCTTTCTAATCATGCATCCTGTCTCTCCTTGACTAGCTTCCCCATTCTTGTCTTGATTTCCTAAGGTGTAATGTTCTCCCAAAGGTTTAAACTTTGATGTTTTCCTTTCTCAAGTCAAAACAATAAGTATTTATTTTATATCTATGCCTTCTCCTCTGGCAATTTCATTTATTCCCTTAGCTTTGACTATCATCTGTACAAAGATGATTTGCCAAATCTCTTTCTCCTGGTGGGACCTTCTGGGTCATCATCTCCAATTTCTTATAGGACACCTCTATGTTGATCAGAGGATTATATGATCAATTGAAAGTTGGAAGGGATATTAGAGGTTATGTAGTTCAACCTTCTCCTTATGCAAATGAATAAACTGAGACCTGCAGATATTGTGATCTACCAAAGATCACATGGATATTTAATGGCCAAGTTGGGATTTGAACCTAAATCATCTGATTTTAAATCCAGTGCTCACCCCACTGTACAGCTTGCCATTCCACCAGACTGCCTTGCCATGACCCACAAGCTGCTCAGATTCATGAAGTTCTAAACCAAGCTTATTATTTTTCCCCCTGAGCCTTCTCTGACTTCAGTATTTTTGTAAACAAAACTATTATTCACCCAAATATTTCATTTTATATAGGAGGGAACTGTGACCTCCTTTTTATGTAAATATGCAGATCAAGGGTGCCCTTTCTTTCTCCTGCCCTGGGGAAACCTAAAGAGGCATGTAAACATCCTAAAACCAAATGCTGAGTTCAAGGGAAATTGAGGACAAAGATGAGCTAGATGAAAACACAAAACTGAACAGGGAATACAAACTCTGAGTAGTCCACAGAAGAGATACAGTTGAATGGCACACAATATCTGGCACAAAGAAAAGATAAAAAAATCTAATGTAATCTTGGGCTTTATTAAAAAAAAAAAGCCAGTGCTTGGGGCAGGTAGGTGGTGCAGTGGATAGAGCACCAGCCCTGAGGTTAGGAGGACCTGAGCTCAAATCCAGCCTCAGACAAAACACTTGATACTGACTAGCTGTGTGACCCTGGGCAAGTCACTTAAACCCAATTGCCTTAAAAAAAATAATTAAAAAAAAAAGCCAGTGCTTCCAGGAATATAGAAATGGCAATTTCCCTAGACTCCAACTTGTCTTGACCACCTGTAGAGTTTTGTATTCAGAGCTGTATGCCACGGTTTAGAGAGAAAAGGCAGTAATAACCTGGAGATCATCTATGATAGGACATCCAGGAATCCATGTGATATAAGACCCAGTTGATGGAACTGGGGATATGTAACCTATGTTTACACATTGTGGCTGTTTTCAAGCATTTGATGGTTTGCTATCATATTTAAAACAGATCAGACTGATTTTCTGGCCCCAGAGGGATAGATACAACGAGTAGAAGTGGAAAGGAGGCAAATTTAGATTTAATGTAAGAAAAAAAAAAGTTTCTGATGATTAGAGCTATTCATCAATGGAATGTGTTGCCTTGAAGGTAAGGTGTTCTCTATCTCATTGGAGGTCCTTAACCTCCATGTTGAGTTGTTTCTTGGGTATTTGGGGTAAGAAATGCACCCATAACTACATTGGCCTAAGGAACTCCCTGAATAAGATATCTCCCTTTACCAACAAATTTTGAATATTATTTTCCATCACTTGTAGTCTTAGAGAGTTTCCCCAGAGCCCTGAGAGGTTGTGATTTGCCAAGGCTCATGAACTTGTTTATATCAGAGGTGTGATGAACCTAGTTCTCCCTGGTTCTATGATTGGCTTTCTATCTATGACACCATGCTACCTTCCAACTCTGTAATGGTGTTATTTTTTTGACCACAGGGTAAGCTTCAGTTCCAGTGAAGAAGAAAAAAAACATTAAAAGATGCCTTCTCAGAAGGGAACGAATCTCTACGCTTATAAGTCCACCAGAAACTGTCCCATCTTTAGAATGTCAGCCATCGCACATGTGACAGAAACAATTAAATGTGATGCTTAATTAAACATCTACACTTCCAGTGAATGGCAGATTTACCTTCTTCTCCCCTCCCTCTTTTTATTAGAGAAAGCCCAGAGATAAAACCTTCAAGTTATGAGTAATTATACCCTGCTGAGAAAAGTGATGGAGTACTATACTCGGAAGGACTTATCAGGCCCCGGAAAATGTGGAGTCAACACTTAAGGTTTTTTTTCTTATATTATTTTCCCCAACACTAACACTTTTCCCAGCTTGTTCCCAGAGGGAGATAAACAAACAGTGCGTACCTGCATTTTAATGGGAATGAAGAGAACAGTCATTCACCTTCTCACTGTACTGGCTTTACATTTTTCATAACAGTGGGATGTGATGAAAGTTGTGTGTGTGTGTGTGTGTGTGTGTATGACTCTTGAGGGGTGGAGCAAGAGGCTTTAAAGAAGGAAGAATTCAAAATTATCATGGGCAGAGGAGTAGATTTAAAAAGGAAGGGCAAGTGTAAACACTAAATTCATCTGAGTAAGCTGTGAACTTGTAAGCACTACCTATCCAATTCTCATCCAATCTCTGCCACCATCAGGACAGTGTACAACCATAGTTCTAGAACTGAAAGGGAAACTAGGCCATCTAATTTGTAATTCTCTTTTCTTAGATGAGGAAACTGAAGCCCAGATCAATTCAATGTTTGTCCAAGGTCATATAGGAAACAAGCTTCAAAGGTAGGATTTGAATTTAGGTCCTCTGACTTCAGTACAAGTATTCTTTCCACCATTCCATATAGCCTCTACATGTAGCAAAGACTTGCCATTCATGAATCTCTAAGAAAAGCAAAATGCTGGTAATGACTCAGAATCACAGATTTAGAGTTGGAAAACACTTAAAAAGTCATCTAGTTGAACCCTTTATTTTACAGTTGAGGAATCTGAGGTCCAGAGAAGTTAAATGTCTTGCCCAGCATCACTCAGGTAATATGTGACAGAGGTAAGCGATGAATCCAGGTCCTGAAATTCCAAATCTAACCTACTTTTCCACTGTATCATACTGCCTTTCCCATAATTTGATAGAAAGGCCAAAGATGACATAGGAATGAGCAGAAAATAGAAGGAAAATGGAGCAAAGGCTCTCTGTTCTGAAGGCTGAATTTAGAAAGAATGCCGGAGGTCAGTTACACAATTTATACCAGTGTCATTGCATGGAAGAGAGAGGTCAACATGGACCATAGTCAGATGATAGAATTGACTCATCTGCTGCCAGATAGAATACTCTTTTCATACCTGGTTGTGGAATTTTCAGTGAAGTCTAGAGAAGAGAGACCATCTGGAGCAGGAGGGCTGGGAGTTAGGCTTTTTCAAAGGCAAGAAAAAGCCTGGAATAATTGTGGCAAATACTAAATCACTGAAAACAATAAAGAAGGAGGTGAATCTTTTCTCTATATCCCCTCCTTGCCATTCACTTCTTAAAAATCTCAATACTCTTATTTTACCTGCCTAAACCATCATTACTCTTAAATGTCAGGATTGCTTCATTCATTGTACTGGTATCTGCAGCACCCAGTGTAGTGCTTGGTATATAGTAGATGATTAATAGATACTGATTGATTGATTGTATATACCTAAACTCTTCCTGACTCATCCATGAATGGGACCCCTTGTCAATGTTTTAAAATTCCTTCTTTATTTCTGAAATTCCTTTGATCTTCCAAACTTCTTGTAAACTTCTAAACTTCTCTAAACCTCTATAGATCTAAACCTAAATATCTTCCAAATCCTACAACCCACTTCCAGCATCAACAAACTCTAAGACATCCTTTGGCCCATGAGTTCTTCTTGTTCCCTAAAATGAATCTGATTTCTCTCTTTCCACACAACTTCTATGGATTGCCATGATCACAATCCCTTTTAAACTTCCTATGAATCCACTTGAGTAGGCAATAAGAATCATTCAGCTTCCTTTTTCTTCTACTTTATTTTTCTTTCCCTCTCTCTGTGTCTCTATGTTCTATCCTCAATCTTGACTCCTATCCATCCTCTCACTGCCACCAAGTGTCTCAGCAGTCAAAAAGAATAGTATTGGGAAGCATGTGTCAAAGGACTGTGAAGACTTATAGAAAGAATAATAAGAAAACAATTTGAAAGTGGGGACAATTATATAATACAATGGATTATTCATACTAATACAAATATATGAACATGAATACACGTTCTCTCCCTATTCCACCTTAACCCCATTCTTCTAATTCAGAGAGGGCATGAACCAAAGACCCTGATGATGGGAAAGATTGAAGGCAAAAGGCAAAAGGGATGGCAGAGGATGTGGATAGATAAATGTCATGGAAACAATGAACATGAACTAAGACAGACTTTGAGAGAGAGTGGAGGATAGAAGGGCTTAGCATGTTGTGGTCCATGGGGTCACAAAGAGTCGGACATGACTGAATAACAAACAACAGCCCATGATTTCTAGTTTTTCTGTGAGAAAAAATGGAGAAGTTTAATTACATTGTTTCAAAGAACTCTAGTAGCTTGGAGATTCTAGTACTCAAAGCTTAGCCAGGTAGTAGAGAACAAGTTTGAAATCCAAGACCAACTCAGAGAGTTTATTTCCAGCCTAATTTCTTTGACTTGGCAAATGTAATTGTATTGCTCTAGCACTGGAGGGTGGCTCAAGTATAACTTAATCAGATTGTCTTGAGACTGAAATGCTAACTGCCAAGTCTCATTGTAGAGATGCACTGTGAAGGAATGAATTCATGGGAGATGATTAGTTTCCCATATAACCAAATGGTACTTGTATCAGAATCTGCTCCCGGGCTTTAGCTTTGCCATCTGTGTCATTGTTGGGAAATAATTGAACCTTACCTCATGCAAAATCTCATCACCTCATATCTTCCTCCTCTGCAATTACTGTGTACACCTGGCAGATCAACATTACCAAGAACCAATAGGTCTCAGAACAGAGAAAGTATGTGAGACAGAGGGGAATAGTGGCTAGTACACTAGAACTGGACTCAGAAAGACTCTGGTTTCAGAGTCTTTGTCTGCCTCAGACAATTCCTAACACTGTAATCCTAGGCAAACCACTTGATTTCCCTATACCTCAGTTTCCTCATCTATAAAATGAAAGAATTGGATTCAATGACCTCTGAGACTGTTACTAGTTCTAAATCCATGATGCTATAAACTCTCTGGAGAAGTATTAATATTTTAGGCCACTAGGGGATCATTTAATTTATAACGTGGCCATGCACAACTTCTCAATGCCACCTTCTAGCCAGCTTGGTGGCACAGTGCATAGAGAAGGGAACCTGGAGTCAGGAAGTCTTGAGTTCAAACTCTGCCTCAGATCCCTTGTGTGGCCCTAGGAAAATCACTTATGCCTTTTCAGCCTCAGTTTCCCCATCTGTAAGATCGAGATAATAATGGCACCTACCTCACAGGGCTTTTGTTAGAATCAAATGAACTAATATGTATAAAGAACTTTTCAAACATTAAAGCACTTAAGTGTTGTATATTAATCATTAAATTTATCATTTATTATTAGCTTTATGGTCCAAAAAGATTTAAGGTACCACAAATAAATGGGATTTGATGCCCATGTCCACCTCTATGTCCTATTTTGTCATGTAATACCTCAGTGTTTTATAGAATTATGTGCCCCTGATACACAAATTCTAATCAATAGATAATGCAGAAATAAACATCAAAAATTTTCCATCCTCCCATAAAAAGGAATATAAAAAAGAAAGGAATTTATCTATATCTATCTATATGCATATAGCTATGTATATATTATATACATAGATATATTTATGTAAGTAATGCAGGTACATGTGTGTATACACATGTGCGTATACGTATATATACATGTGCATAAAAATACATACATACACACACAACCAGATCAAAAACATAAAAAAATATAGTAGCAGGAATTGAGATCCAAGCCACACTATTACCAAGATCACACTCTTCTAATCTCTTCTAGTACCAATTGCAACCCACATTCTCTGTTTCAGTAGTGAGTAGCTATTCCCTTAAGAGAGCCAGTCATTTCCATGCTGAGTTTTAGACTGAGAGCTGTGCATGCTTTGTAGCTGTCATTCAAGTCACGTTCAGAACTGCCCTTTCAGAAGCCTGCCAGTTCATTAAAGCAAAGAGGTTGAGGTCCAGGCTCTTCTATAGGAAAGAAAGGAATCAGAAAAATAAACACTTTAGGGAAGAGGGAAGGGGGAAGGGGTAGGGGTAGACAATGTGGAGAAAAATCTTACCGCCCTAAGTGGGATATATCAATCTGCTAAATACCAAACAGACAGACTAAGGAGTAGGATTTTGAAGAGACCTAAAAATCAGCAGGGAAGACTGAAAGAATGTAGACAGTGGAGGGGACAAAAGCAAAGAAAGCAGCATCCCCTTTTCCCATTCTCTGTGAGATTTACACGCCAAACTCCAAAGAGAAGAATGGAAGGAAAAGTATAGGGAATCTGTGAGTGGCTCCCTAAGGCACAACTAAATCAATCTTCAGAATTCAAGTCAGGTACGTATATATAAGGGGCTGATACAGACTAGTGAAGACAACCAAACTTGGCTTTTAGAAGCAAAGAAAATTTTCACATGAGGCACGTGACTATGTAGCAAATTGGAACACTAAGGTCTGATTGAATGCAAATTCCTTGAGGTCAGGGAATGCTTTGTTTATGACTTTGTATCCCTAATCACCATCCCACCCTGCCATCCCAACCCCTTTGAAGCACAGTGCCTTGAACATAAATGTAGTAGTCACTTATTGTTTGTTGAATTGACTTGAATTAAATAAGGGACTCCTAAGGACTCTGTGTATGTGTATGTGTACATGTATGTATGTACATGTAAATGTATGTATGCATGCACATGTGTGTTCACATGACCACTCTCATAAGTATGTATGTTTGTGCATGCATGCATATATGTGTGTTAATGATTATATATAATTTTATATATGTATCTAGATGTATGTAGTATGTGTGTGTGTACACACTATTAGTCCTCACTAGCTAGTATGCAATTCATAATATTTCAAAAGAAAAACAAACAGAAATCTGTGAATAAGTAACTGTCCCTCCCCAAGAGCAAGGAAAATCCCTGGAGGTCACATACAGTTCTGAATATGAGGTTTTCACTTTAGCCATAGTTTCAAGCAGAGAGTTTTGAGTATGGCTCTTTCTTCTTTCATAGCTACAGTGGTTGACACATTTTTGTAGTTCTCACTGCTTCCAACAGGGGCCAACAAACTTTTCACTATTGTTCCTTACTTCCACATTAGTTCCCCAGTTGCTTCTAGTGATCAAAACTAGGCATTATTCTCTCATTCTGCCAAAGCTCTTCGGGTAGGGTTGCTCCCCAGCAAAGATTTCTAATGTGCTGTGTAGTGCTTTCCTCCTCTCCCCCTTCTCCACCTCCTCCCCCTTCCCCTCCACTCCTGTCTCTCTCTGTCTCTCTCTCTGTCTTTCTCTCTCTCTCTCTGTCTTTCTCTCTCTCTCTCTCTCTCACCCAGCACAGGTACTTTTGGCCATGCAAGTTAAAAACAAGGATAAAAACCTTTCTAAACAAGACAAAGTGCTTTTGTAATTAGATTATGCCTTCACTATCACTGGAAAAAAAAAGGCTCATTGGGTCTCCAGGTGTGGCAGAAAACACAATTTTCCCTAAAGTGTAGCCCAATCCTAATGATATAGTACCTTCCAGGGTATCTCTCATTATTGAGGCTATGATAGTTGCCACCTCTATTGAATCTTTGGCTACAATATAATTTACCCAACAGTAGTACCCAATTTGCCATTATTTTCTCATTTCCAGAAAGTCTTCAACACAAACATCAGATTCAAGTTTATAGTGACCGCATATCTTAATGTCTTTTTATGTTCTGACAATAAATAAGTGTTTCTCCACCCCAAAGATTATTTATTTTTTACTCAAGAGCTACTGAAACACTGGATTTGCTCCACAATAAGCTCTCTTAAATACTTAATTAGTGAAGTGAAAGTGAAAGCATCTCTGAGCTGATCTAAAAGCTAAGGTAAACAAAGCAGGGTAGCTAGGTGATGAAGTGGATAGAGTGCTGGACCTGGAGTCAGGATAACTCATCTTCCCCCAAGTTCAAATCTGGCCTCATACACTTAGTAGCTATGTAAGCCTGGGCATGTCACTTAACCTTGTTTGCCTTAGTTTCTTCATCTGTAAAATGAGATAGAGGAAAGAAATTGCAAACCACTCTAATATCTTTGCCAAGAAAACACCAAATGAGGTCCAGAAGAGTCAGACGCAACTAAACAAAAGGAATGAAAAAAAAAAAGGACCCTTAAGGTTTTATTGCTGTCAGATTTTCATAATAAAGGCAGGAGTGTGGAAGAAGAAGCAAAGCCTTAGTTTCTTCACCTTATTTAACACCCTAATTTCATTTGTATGCCGATCAAAGAGCCTTTTATGGGCAAGACTTAACCTCATCCCTACATCCAAACAACTTAAAACGCCAATGTGTGTGTGTGTGTGTGTGTGTGTGTGTGTGTGTTTACTGTTGGCTTTGAGCAGTCTCTGAAATCGGGTTTGAGGACACTGAAACCCAATCAGGAACAAAAGTGAAGTAAAAAGAAATTGCTTACCCATAAAACAGATAGCTGTCCGCACAGAAACAAGAAAGAAAGGAATAGAGTTCATCTTAGTCTCAGGCATTTTGCTTTTTTTTTTTTTTTTGGCTTCTTGGCTGGATGTTGCTGCAGTAATATAGCTTATACAAGAAAAGAGCTATGGACCTACTTGTCAGAGAGAGGATGTCTAGCCATTGCATTCCCACAAATGGTACTAGACAGAGACACAGCTGGCTTTGAAGAGGTTAGATGGCTGATGACTAGGAGGCAGCAGCTGAGAACAGTTCATTGACCACTAGATAAGTGGAGGGGTCATCAGAGATGATTCTAACAGTAGAGAAAGGGTATAGAACAATATGGTGCGATAGCATCGGGGACACTGATGGTCCTGCTATTCATATCCTTTCACATGTACCCTACATATGCCTGGCCGCTCTGGTGGATGGTATTTGCTCCTTCATTGAGACTCACTGGCCTCATGTGGTCTCTATTATACATATGTGCTCTTTATGTATATTTTTATGTCCCTATGTACCTTCCCCAACTCATAGATTAGCAACCTGTAAGAAACTGTACCCCATGTGTGAATGGCAGGAAATGGGGGTAGGGAAATCTTTTCCTGTTGATTTATTTACCATTTAATTATTTATTCATTTAACCATTATCTTTCTATCCATTTATTTATTATGTTTTGGTTTTGTGCTGAAGAAATGTGTCCTTTGGGTAAATGATAAAAGGAAATATATTGTTAGGTGTTCGGAAGCTATAATTTTGAATGAGTCCAGACCCATAAAGTGCTTTGAACTTGGGTTAGCTTTTCTGAGGGGTCCATGTATGAGTGCATGTCCTGAGAGCTACAGTATAATCATACAAGTGATTCAAGCCTGTTAGTAACCTCTGCTCCTTTCCTTGTCAGTCTTTCCTGAAGTAGGGGCTGTACTTCTAGTAATTTTGAGGTAGGTTTGACCTCAGGTAGACAACCTTCAATCTCTCCATTTATTCAATGAGAAAGGAAGAAAGGGAAAACATTCTAAGTCTCACTACAAGAGCAGAACCTTTTTTTTTAAGTTTTCCCCCCTATAAAAACATTTGCATCCATACTTCTATTTAAATGTCATTTGCTTTCTTATGATGAATATGTTAATGGCTAACATACATACAATGGGTATATGTGTATAATTCTGCTGAATTTTCTCAACATGTATGTTGCAAATCTTTTGTTTTGTTTTCTGTTCCTGCTACATTTGAATCATAACAGTACATGTAAGTGAATTGTCTCTGGACTAAAAGCCAGGAGTAAGAGAACTTCCCAGAAAGCCCATATAACAGGGAAAAAAGAAATTGATAAAGTACTCAAGTGAAGCAGGGATCTTAAAATCAGCAAAGAAGAGCTCAAAAAAAAAACCTGTGGGTCATGTTTTTCAAGTGGCAGATGAAACTACCTTCTAAAAGAAGGAAGGAAGGAAGGAAGCTTTTAAAAGAAAGGCAGATTCTTAAATAAAAGAACAAAATAACCATGGATTATAGGACTGACTAGTCAAATATCCTTTGGAAGAATTCAGTGATGACAGTCAAGTTAACAGCATGGAAGGATGAAGTTCATTTTTCTCACACTAGCTACAACTACATTTGGCTAGCTTCCTTCCTGCTGTCCTTTGCCAGTGTCCCTCAATCAACTCAATGTCTAATGTTAATACAATTTAGGTGGAGATAAGCAGTACTTTCAGGGACCCAAGCACTTAGTAATGTAAACCAATATTATATAACAGTGTCTGGTACATAGCAGGCACTTAACCATTGCTGATGGTTGCTACAGTCTGGTTAAATTAGTTTAGTTTAGTTTAATTTTTTGTTGTTGTTGTTTGTTGTTTGTTTGTTGTTTGTTTTTTTGCTTTTGCTGTTCAGTCATATCCAATTCTTTATGATCTCATTTGGGGTTTTCTTGGCAAAGATACTGCAGTGGTTTGCCATTTTCTTCTCATTTTATAGATAAGGAAGCTGAGGCAAACAAAGTTAAGTGACTTACCAAGGGTCTTACAACTACTAAGTGTCTGAAACTGGATTTGAACTCAGGAAGATGAGTCTTCCTGAATCCAGGTCCAGCACCCCATCCACTTCACCATCTAGCTGCCTGCGTTAAATTAGGTACATTCCCCCAAAGGGAGAAAAAAGTACAAGTAGACAGAAAAATTGGCTGCTGAGTGATGTCAAAGGAATTCTTAAAACACCTGAATTCTTCTTTATTTAGCCCATTTGTGGTTGAGGTAGTCAAAAGTGGCTGGCCTCTGCTTAGCCTAACTTAACTCTGTTAGATAACATAGTTGGATTTTGCAAATGTTAGTACATTTGCAAAAGATTTTCATTTTCAAAAGATTCCAGATTCCTTTATTTGTCTCAATATTAAATTTAATGCCACCCCTCCTGTACCTCATTAGGTAGGGCTGATTGCCTGGGACCATAGCATGTGCTGCTACATCTCTTAGAAGGAGAACTAATCTCAAGACTCATGGTTGAGATGTATATCCTCAAAACCCTTTGTCTGCTAGAAAGTTTTGGTACTACTGTTAAACAGTAGAGTAAGATTAAATGAGTCCGAGGCTATGTCTAATAACTTAGATCATGTCTGGTTTCTTATTAAGCCTTAATTACTCAGTCAAACTGAGACTTGTTAAAACCTTAGCTTAAAAAGGCCAAAGTTTCCCACTGGATCCGGGGCCATCTCCAGTAGTTCTGATCTATATCTGGCCACTGGACCCAGATGGCTCTGGAGGAGAAAGTGAAGTTGGTTACTTTGCACAGCTCTCCCTTATTTAAATCCAATTCAATTGAATGTCACGGCATCACCTCCTTGATGCCATGGTCCTCTTCAAGAATGAAGGACAAACAGAAAAAAAAAAAGCAAAAGCAAAAATATCATGAATGAGACTAAAAGAGACAGTCATGATAGAGGCTACAGTCTTCATCATACTTCATACTTTATACATTTATACTTCATAAGTACCCCTACTAGTGAAATTCTCAGGCATTTATGTCTTCATTGTACATCCCCCTAGGCCATCTGGTTCAGCTTGTTTTTTTTCCCCTTTCTACTTTAGCCTATTGTTGCCAGCATAGCACTTCACAGTTTTCTATTGGAAAGTGTATGGGAGAAGGAAAGAGTGGGAAAACAATTCTGTGGGCATATTCGTTCCCTTCCAGAAATCTGCTATCTCGTGAGTAGCCAAACTTCCTAGCCAAAATCTGTCTTAGCCAAAATTATGAAGTGGGTGAAGTATGCCTTCTGCAACCTTGCCTTATGGCATTCTTCCCATCATCATTTCTGTGTCCTTTTTTCAGAAACTCATTCCCTCATATTCGTGATCTTCCTTCCTTCCTTTTCCCAGGCACAGCATCACTTTAGGTTTGTCCTCCCCACCTTATAGCTCTTTTTCCTCTTCCATTATTGTGCCGGGGCTCCCACTAGAGTCCCTGACCTGGGCTTCCCCTCCTCTGCCATCCCCCCCAAGGACTAAAAACTTATCACTACTATCCTCCCTCTTAGCACTGAAACTTACAACCTGTATATCACTCCCAGAGGGCTAGGCTGTCTGTGCTTTCCAAAGTATAAAGTAGCTGATCTGAAATCCAATTCCTGATAAACAGGGAGGACTAAATCACCTCCCTGCCCTGTTAGATAACATAATTGGATTTTAACTGTAACAGAGGTGGAATGGGGCCTTTGGGCCAATTCTCACAGGAAGGTTTCCTCACCAACTATAGCCTGATCCTTGCTTTAGATAACTTTTCACTCTTATGCCCTGAAATTCATCGGGAGAATCTCTTCTTCAGAGACCACACACCTCTGTCATATATTGCCTCTGCTGTTACTTTCTAGGCTTCATATAGTCCCCACTGTACATTCATGCCCTCTAGCAGTACTACTCCCCTTCTCCTTCCTTCTCCATCAACTTTTGCACAGCACATGTAGTCATCCCTCTTAAAATATACCACCAATTATTATTTTTGGCTAGAGTATGGGAGAATTTGGAACAGAGCCAATATATAGTCCCAGCCCACCGGATGGACCCTCTGTGGAAGATGTTAGAAAAGACATGGATGAGAGTCACCCAGCATGAGTTTTGAGCTACAGCATTGGATCAAAGTCTGCTCCACTTCAGGACAGCTGATGCACTGGATTCTCAAAGAGGGAGAATCTTCAGGTAAAAATGATATACAGAAGCAGTAAGATAGGTAAATTACAGCTACATATCCTCTTGTCATTCAGTTATTTTTAGTTGGCTTAAAACCTTACACAGACCCCTCCAAACCCTCCCTGTTTCACCTGCCAGGCAATCCTTTGGGTGAGCCATTCTTTGCTAATCCACAGTTACTTTCCAAGCCAAATCCAAGGCCGAGTTAGTGTTGTCTGGTTTTTTCCCAGCCCCTTTGTTCACCAGAGGTACAGGGTCTTCTCTAATCTGGGCTTCTGCTAAATCCTTCAGCTTCACATGGCAATGGCTTTCTTTGCAGATCCAATTTAGCAGCATCCACTGGACCATCCCCACATAAACTGCCTCAGCCTGCCTATCATCTGTACTGGGCACAGAGCCTGTGTCCAACCTTCCATGGCTATGTGCCCCCTAAACATTCTCATCTGTTCCTGTTTTTAATAACTTTTCTAGAGAGCTAATTATTCAAGCCCCTCCTGTCTCAATCACCTCATTCTGTTTTTTACATTTTATATTGTCTTCTACAAAAGGCCTACAGTCTCTTTCATACTTTGCCCCACCCCTACTTCCAAGTCACCTTTCTAAAATCTTTCTAAAGACAAGAAACTCTCCCACGCACAATAGTATTGAACACACACACACATTTTCTCTCTCTCTCTCTCTCTCTCTCTCTCTCTCTCTGTCTCTCTCTCTCTCTCTCTCTCATCCTGCCCCACTATTCTCTTCTTTCCATCTCCACTCCACATCTACAGACAACTTTTTGTTGTTTAGTCATTTCAGGTGCATCCAACTCTTCGTTACCTCATTTTCTTAGCAAAGATACTGGAGTGGTTGCCATTTCATTATACTGCGCATTTTACAGATGAGGAAACTGAGGGAAACAGGGTTAAATAACTTGCCCAGGGTCACACAGCTAGTAAGTCTCTAAGGTCAAATTTGAACTCAGGATGGCGAGTCTTTCTAACTCCAGGCCTGGCACTCTATCCACTGGGCCACCTAATTGCTACTGAGCATCTATTATGGCAGAAATATGGCATTGGATGCTATCATGTACACAAAGAACTATAAGCCATGTTTCCTGCCCCCAGTGGGCTTAGGATCCAACTGAGGAAGCATGATACAAATATGTGCCTTGAACAGTTGCTGACAATAAATCAGGAAGAATTTATTAAGTACTTACTGAGTATTAGATTGTAAACTCCTTGAGAATGTAGGCATGGTCTCACTCTTAGTATTATATCTTCAGCATATAGGACAGTGCCAGGCAATACTTATTGATGGACTAATGTGAAAAGGAAAATATTGGTATGTAAATAAGACTGTAGGACAATAATATTTGTGTATTTGTTGAGTTCCCCTGTAGAAAGTAAGTTTCTTGAAGGGAGAGAATATTCCATTTTTTCTGTCTTTGTAGACTCAATGTCTTATCAATAAATAAGTGTTTAGAAAACAGATGTTAAACTGAATTAAGTTGAAATAAAATGATAAAAAAAGTCACAAAACAATATCTGAATCATTATCATGAGAGCTATTGACAATAAGTATTCACAAAGGCTGTTTTGCTTATCATCCCCAAACATAAATCTGAAGTCCTTAGTTTATGAATTACACAACACAATTACTTCAACTCTGGTTGTAGGCAGGACTAGCATCTGGTACCAGGAATTAATCAGAATGTGAAGGTTCAAACTAGTGGTGCACTGGTGAATGTTTAACAACTAGCTCTCTAGGGGGAAAAATATGCACAGCACACTTTTAAATTTAATCTGTATTATTAACATTCTTCTCCATGACTTTAAGTCTAGACAATTACCAAAACAATGAGTTGTAGTAGTTTGCCAATTTTAGCTCGTAGGGCCAGGCAGGTGGCATTGTAGATAGAGTTCCAGGCCCAAAGTCAGGAAGACCCATCTTCAGATACTTATTAACTGTGTGACTCTGGGCAAGTCACTTAACCCTGTGTGCCTCAGTTTCCTCACCTGTAATGAAGAAGGAAATGGCAAACCACTCCAGTATCTTTTCCAAGGAAAAAAAAATGGGGTCACAAAGAGTCAGAAACTCAACAACAACAAAGCCAATTTCCAAGGTGTCAATGCTTACACAAAAAATTTAACAACTGGCTCTCAAGAGCCAGTTTGAGCTGACTCTAACACATCACTAGTTCAAACAATTTTTTTCCACCTAAAACCATATTCCAATTCCCTTAGTAGAAAATGTTCCCTTAGATGACTTAAAAGCAATCCAGAGAATAAAAACAAATAAAAGCCATCAGCAAGAAGTTTAAAAAGCAATAATCAAGGGAGTTTCTAAGGGTTTCACCACCCTCTCCATGAACTATCTTATTCCTCTCTTACCAAAGGGTCCACAGCTAGGGACAAAGTTAACCTTGCTTGGCCCAGATCTGTGTGACAACTTTGTCACTTGCTACAGTCCCAGCTGGTATTGTGCAACTGTGTGGGGTTAACTCATAACTGCAATTTCACTGAAATCCTGGCCCCAAACAGTGATTGAATTGGCACTGTCTGTGTCAGAGCATACAGGCCTGAGGAGAGGGAGTGCTGATTAGGGACCATGCTTCTGGCTGGAAGAAAGTCAAAAGGATCCATCATTGACTATCTCTTTGTGTCAGTTCATAGGAG
Organism: Vombatus ursinus; assembly: GCF_900497805.2. Classification (NCBI taxonomy): domain Eukaryota; kingdom Metazoa; phylum Chordata; class Mammalia; order Diprotodontia; family Vombatidae; genus Vombatus; species Vombatus ursinus. The sequence continues at coordinate 26,617,037 of NW_020941197.1, forward strand.
GGGGTAGTAGGCTTGCTTTTGCTTGCAGCAGAGCTCATAGCTGCTATGGCATTGATTCCAAACTCTCTTTCCCCACTTCCTCACCCTCTGGACTGCTGGAAGCTTGCCCTATTTTCTCCTCAGAGCACTGGTCCTACATTTCCAATTGCATACTATATATAATATCACTTAGATATTCAGCCAGCACCTCACACACATGTCTAAAAGCAAAATTCTCATTGCCATCCCCAAAGCTGCCCCTCCTCCCAGTTTCTCTATTTCTGTTGATGGCATTATCATCCTCTCAATCACAATGACCTCAAGACTTAAATTCATCTTTGACTCTGCCCTCCCTCTCAGCCCCTCAATCCATGCAGTCCTGGGATTCCACTTTCACAGTATTATACCCCCATCTGGTCCTCTTCTGCTCCCTCTGCTACCACCCAAACTTAGATTTCTAGTACTCTGTCATGGATTATATCATTCTCTCCATCATTACAAATATCATATTTAGATGATAGGGTAGCAATTGGACTTTTAGCTCACTCCTCTCTCCTTCTTCTTCCTTTCAATTCCATGGAAGCAGATGCCCCTCCCAGGATAAGAGGATCACTTCTAGTCTCTTCACTGCACTGTTAATGTAGCCTTGCTTACTCCAGATAACTTCTCATCACCCTCAGTCTCCTCTCTTCTCTGTTTGGAGAGCTGGAGGGCAGAATACTAAACTACTCTAAAAGCCTACCAGCTCACTTCATTCTCCCCCTGCATTTCTGCTCTGTTTTAATTTCCTCTCCCCTCCCTTTCTAACTTCCTTTTTGTCAATTGTCCTTCCCAAAAGATTATAAGCTCCTTGAGGGCAGGGAGGGATATCTTTTTCTCATTTGTTTCCCCAATGTTAAATACAGTGCCTGACACTTGGTAGGCACTTAATAAATATTTATTGAGTTATATTTAAAGAGGAGATATCATCTGTTTTAAAAAATGAGCATTGAAGACCAGAAGAAATTATATAGTTGTGTATGAAAAATGTAAACTGGGTAGAGAATCTCTTTGAAAAGTTTGGAGAACTTTTGAATTATGTCTAGCAAAAAAGTGCATAACATTTTCCAAAATATTATTTTATTACAACATTAATATAATGGGGGATTTCATAATTGGTTTTTCAGTGAAGAGATTCTCTTCTGCTAATCCATTCTTCATTACCACTGCCAAAATAATTTTAGGAATATAGGAACATAGGAACTCTGGGCCTGGAGTCAGGAAGACATGAGTTCAAATCCAGTCTCAGATATCTTGCGCAAGTCATTTAGCCTCTGCTTGTCTCATTTTCCTCAACTGTAAAATAGGGATAATAACAATGCCTACCTCACAGGGTTACTGTAAGGATCAAATGAGATATTTCTAAAGAATTTAGCACAAGACCTGTCACAATAGGCATTAAATGATAACTACCATTAACATGAATTTAGAGCTGTATATCAAGGATCATGTACTAACCCTCTCATTTTACAGATCAAGAAACTGAGGCTCACAAGCAATGACTTGCTCAAGATCACATACTCTATGCTGATGATTCTCAAATTTACCTATCCCACCTTCACCTCTGTGCAGACCTCCAATCTCTCATCTCCAACTGTCTTTCAAACATCTCAAATTAGATGTCCAGTAGACATGTTAAGCTAAACATGTTCAAAACAGGACTTGCTATCTTTCCCCTTAAAACCTCCCCACCTCTTACCTTCCCTATTACTATAGAGGGTAACACCATCCTCCTAGCCCTTCAGGCTTATAACCTGGGAGTTATTCTTGACTCCTAACTACTTCTTATCTTCTAAATCCAAACTGCTGCCAAGGCCTATCTGTTTCACCCTTGTAAGATCTCTGGTATTTGCCTCCTTCTCTCCTCTGACACTGGCACCACTCTAATGCAGACCCTCATCACCTCACCTCTGTACTACTGCAATAGCCTGCTGGTGGGGCTGCCTGCCTCCAGGCTCTCCATTCCACCCTCACTCAGCCACCAAAGTGATTTTCTTAAAGCACAGGTTCAACCAGGTCACTCCCTATTCAATAAATTCCAGTGGCTTCTTATTGCTTCCAGGATCAAATGAGGGCCATCTCCAGTCTTCCTGATCTGTATCTTGCCATTGGACCCAGTTGGCTCTGGAGGAGAAAGTGAGGCTGCTGATTTTGCACAGCCCTCCCTCACTTAAATCCAATTCACTTGTATATCATGGCATCACCTGCTTGATATCATGGTACTCTTCAAGAATAAGGACAAACAACAACAGGATCAAATATAAAAGACTTAGTTTGGCATTCAAAGCCCTTCCTAACTAATCTCCCTCCTACTTAATGGGCACCACCTTACACTCCTCAATCCAGTGACACTAGTCTCTGGACTGTTCCACAAGCAAAACAGTCCAACTTTTGGCTCCAGGTATTTTCTCTGACTGTCTCCCATGTCTGTAACGCTCTTCCCTCCTCATCTCTGTCTACTGACTTGCCAGGCTTTCTTAAATGTCAACTAAAATCCTACCTTTTATAGGAAGCCTTCATTAACCCCTCTTAATGCTAGAGTCTTTTCTCTGCTAATTATTTACTAATTATGTATTTATGTAATTATGTACAGCTTACTAATTATGTAATACTACATAATACTACACTATATTAATATTAATTTTTATTAATATATTATATATTTTATAAATTCAAAAATATAATAACTATATTAATACAGTACTAATTATGCTTTGTATAGCTTGCTTTATATGTATTTGTTTGCATGTTGTCTCCTCCGTTAGATTGTAATATCCTTGAGGGCAGGCACTGACTTTTGACTTTGTTTCCCCAGCACTTAGTACAGTGCCTGGCACACAGCATGTGCTTAATAAATGTTTATTGATTCATTGTTTGATTGAAGTGGCAGAACCAGGAGAAACTTTTTTGAATGATTGGTGTCTGCTTGGGCATTTAGTCACACTTGATATCTGGCTGTGAAAGTGACCCCCTGGTAGAGAGGATGATGTTTTTTTTTTTGTTGTTGTTGTTGTTGTTGCTGTTATTTCCTATTGAAATAAAATTCTTCCAGGAAATATCTGCAGCATTTCTAGGAGAAAGACACCCTAAGAAGTAGTCAGGGTGGTTTCATGTTATTTTTTTCAAGTATATGCCCTGGGTGAAAGAAAGATTTTTAGCCGTATGTACCATCTGAGCCTTGACCCTATAAGCTCAAGAATGTGGAATTTATCAGATCAGATTAAATCACAAACCTATCAAATTTGGTCTCCTAATCATACTGAAAGCCTCAGATGAAGGTAAGCCAATCTCATAATTTTACAGTGAAAATTTTATAAGGGGGAAAGCAACCTCATTTCTGTGTTTCCTCTTCCCTCACTGTAGAGGCAATCAACTCATGCCCTCATGCTGGAGACAAGATCACCCTTCTGTAGCCCCTGTGGCTGCAGATGTTCTTGGTCATAAAATCAACCAGCCCCTTTTAAAATCCTGCCAGAACATTTGACTCGGTGGCCTTCTACAGCTGGGAATTCAACAGGTTGAAGCTACAGCCCTGTGAAGTATTTCCTTTTATTTGTCCTAAAATTACCATCCCCAGAGCTTGCCGAGTGACCCTTTGTCCTCCTATTATGAAGCACAGGCAAGGAGAAGAGGGATCAGCAGGATGACTCAGGTGGTGCTCTGTGCTAGGGAGTTTATCTGTTTCTTTCCCTTCATCTATTTGTAGGTAAATATGCCTTTAAACTCCTGTTGGCTAAATGTAATCCAAGCTACTGGTACCTTGTCGAGCTCTTCAAGGGAAACATCATTGCGTTAATTGCTTAAGTCCAATTTGCATAATATGGAGCTGTGACACAGCCCCACATACAAAAAAAAAAAAGAAAAAAAAACAGGGATGCAAAAAGAAGATTAACAAGCAAAGTGTACACTCAGCCAACCCTCTGCAGCTGGGAAACTAAAGCAGGGAAGGGAGCAGTCTTCCGATGGGTAGGTTTGCTGTCTCATTTGCTCCATTTTTTTCCCCTAACCCCTCCTGCTTGCCTCCGCCTCCAGATTTGTTTGCTTCGCATTTGCATGGCATTGGCACTGGCACCAAGATAGTGCCCAGACTTTTAATTGCCTTTCTTCCTGAAGATAGGGATTCAGACCCTGGAAAAAATGAGGCAATACCAATTAGTGCAGCTAAGAGGAGACTGTTTGTTCTTGACCCCAGGTCCCTTCAAAGTCCCAAACTGAACTTCTTCTCAACCTTCAAAGGGTCTGTTGAATCCAATGGCCCTGTATCTCATTGCCCTTTAAAAAAGGGGGGGGGGGTGGGGAAGATGTAGCTATGAAATGGGAACTTGAGGGGAGTGGACAACTAATCAACCTATCAGCCTGTCAACATTTAAATGACAACTGAATAAAGACCAACCCAATCATGGATGTGAGATTATAAGGGACAAAGAAGGCAATGTGACTAGTAGGAAATGTACTAGACTCAGGGTCAGAAGAATCAGGTATGACTCTAAACTGCCACTCACTAGCTCTCTACAGTCCTGGACAAATCTCTAAATATCTTTGGGCCTCAGTTTTCTCATCTTTAAAATGCCATCTGTGCTAACTACCTCTAGCTAGGTTGTAAGGGCAGCACCTTCTAACACTTGAATCACTAGGGAAACTTCTTAGTGGTTTTCTCCTATTTCCTAATCTTCCCAGAAGCAATCAGCAGCCAGAGAAGCAGAGACACAAGATGGCAAACCAAACCTTAAGGTCTTGCCCTTCCCTGGTACAATGTCACGGAGACTAAACTCTGGATGATAGGAGCCACCAGGGCAGAGGACTCCTTGACTCCTTTCAGGAAGGGGAGAGAGTTTTCTTGCTTGCCTGTGGGGTCAAATATAAGCCTTTTCTACCTTTTTGTTGTACAAATAAAACCTTTTCTATGTTTAATGTCTTCTGGATCCGAGTGCTTGCAGGGGAGTTAAGCTCTTCTTTTGGGAGAGCAAAAGAAGCCAGCTACTGACATTACCAGGATTCCTCTTCAGTGGGGGTCTGAGTCACATTAAAATTATAACAAGAGCTCCTCAGAAGGATGCAGGGTCATGTATTCCAATGCCAGAGTAACATGTAGAATATCAGCATGCACCTATAGCAGCACTTCACATATTGAAGTCATGTGAGTGTCAGAACACTCTTTCAAGTTTTCCTGATTGGTAATTCAAAGAGGATGCTATATTTGAAGTTATATCATTTGACTGCTAATGATAAATTCAAAAGGAACTTGGTTCAGAGTTTACCCTTTGGGTAGAAGCTCAAGTCAGTTCTTGTTTAATCTGCTCTGGAGTTTCTGTATCTGTTTTCTGATAGTGAAAATGTGAGAAAGGATTAGAGAGTGAAGAAAATCTCTATATCTTGAAAGCACTGGTTTCACAGGTTAAGACCTATGTCAAGTTCCTGATTTGGAATTCCTTGTGTGCATCCAAGAAGGAACTCTGAGGATGCGGTTGAATGCCCAAAATGCTGACTGAGATAATGACTTAGTGCTGTGGAAAGAAGCCAGTGATGCTGGGTTCAAATGCAGAAGCACAACAAGGAATTCCAGCAACATCAGCTAGTGAGGGGTTAGAGAGGAAGAGCAAAGGGGGAATCTAAGGTCTGTCCACACCCATCAACAGAAGAAGGCTAGGTTTTTCAATGAAGAGGTGTAGAATCATTGGGTCATAGATTTAGATCTGGAGTGAACCTAAGAGGTATGATCTTTTAATTTTACAAAAGAGTAAAATGAATTACTATAAATGGTAGAGGCAATATTAGAACTTAAGTTTTCTGACATTAGACTCAGTGATCTTTCTAATCTATTATAAGAAAAGTCCAGAGATCACAGTGGAAACATGTGCAGATGAAACTACAGACTGAGAAAGAATAGTGATGAGTTCATTATGGTTCCTAGAGCAACGTATGAGTGGCAGATATGGCCAGTAAGTGCCACCCACTGAGGATGATTTCATCTACCACTACCACCACCCTGAAAAAAAAACCTGATCCACACAGATTACAGTTAGAACACGTCCTTGCTCCAGGTAAATGTTTAGGGATGGACTAGAAGAATGGGGAAGAAGTAGGACAGTGAGTGGGGTAGCTATGGCTAGGAAGTAAGCATCCTTTCCAGGAGGTAGGGGGAAGCATACCCTCTGGTAGGTTTGCATCTGTTGCAAAAGCCTGGTGGTTTTGGGCTGGCTACATCTTTCTTCGTAACATAGTTTGTTCAACAGCCACAAGTCAGTCCACAGCCTGATAGCACTAGAAAGTAATAAGTGGCACATACAATGATTTCAAATTAATTAGTAGAGCACTTAAGATAACAGTAAGAAAGGTATACTAAATTCAGTTTTAGTACGAATTGGTTAGGGAAATAAGGGAAAAAAAATCTTCCTGAGTAATTCTCTGGAATGTTGAAGGTGATATGGTAAGATTTCATGGATAGAGTCCACAATAAAAAGGAAAGCCAGTTTGATAGATATAATAAAGAGTGTAAAAAAGCCAGCCACAATTGATCAACAAACCAATGCAGGCTAACCTTGCCTTGAGCACAATTTCACTATTAGCCAATGGCCAGAAAATCTCAATCAAGATGACTTCATTCTAATATCTGTTGCATCTATACCCAGAGAGAAGAGCAACAGTATGTTTGTATCTTTCTTACTGTATCATTCTTACTGCTCCCAGTTATTCATACAATCATTAACTGTATCTTATATTAATACAGTAGCTTCTTAACTAGTCTCCCCTCCCCACTATGGGACAAAATCTGTCCTATGTTGTTGTTCAGGAATGTCCAACTCTTTGTGACCCCATTTGGGTTTTTCTTGGCAATGACATTGGAGTGGATTGCCATTTCCTTCTCCAGTTCATTTTACAGATGCGGAAACTGAGATAAACAGGATGAAGTGTCTTGCCTAGGGTCATATAGCTAGTAAGTGTCTGAGACCTCATTTGAACTCAGGTCTTCCTGACCCCAGGCCAGGTGCTCTATCCATTGTACCACCTAGTTGCCCCTTCTGTCCTATGAGTCACTGGTAAATTGGTCTTCCTAATGTATAGCTCTGATCTTGTCTGTTATTCCACCTGCTCAAACTCCAACCAAGACTTCTCATTGGCTACAAAAGTTTAAACTCCTTACTTTGACATTTATGATCTTCCATGCTCTGGCACAAACATCCCTTTATACTTTGTGGTTTAGCAAAATTGTCCTGGTGCTAGAAATAGTACATTTTGTTGCATTGGCTTGGAATGTTTTTCTTCTATTCTAGTCACAATTCTACCCCTTTTTGCCTCTCAAGACATACCTCTTCCACCTAGATACAATCCTTTATTCCTTTGAATCCCCAAACCACTTTACATTTCTCTCTCAATACACTTAATTATTCTGCCTTGAATAATAGATTTTGTTCTTATCACTCCTAGTATGTTTTTCACTTTTAAATCTTCCCTCCCAACCCCCAGCACAGTATCTAACATTTAGCAACTAGTCAGTAAATAAATTACTGCACTGAATTCCTTTAGCAATGTTGCTATTTACATTTAAACAAATGGTTTTAAACCATTTAAACCATTGGTTTCAAGATTTAAACATAAACTAACTAAAACAGTATTCACATTTACATATTATACAGTGCAAGTTCCTTGCCTGTGTTTCTCTTTGAGTTGTTGTTTCTAGAGAAAAATTAAACATCCATGCCATTACAGAGGCAGACTCCAAAGATCCTTCAGGGACAACTTGATAGATGGAATCTATCCATGTTGATCCAAGCACTTAATGACCGCTTGACTAATTTTTGTTTAAATTCCAAAAAGGAATTACGTATTAAGAATGCTCAGAGAGATTCCATTACTATGCTTAACAACTAAGGAAGCCATCAATAATAAGAAAGTCCCCATACACCCCAAAGTATTTATAGTAGCACTTTTTGTGATAGCTAAGAATTGGAAACAGAGTGGATGTACATTGATTGGGGAATAGCTAAACAAATTGTGGCAAAATAATTTAATGAGATTTTACTGTGCTGTAAGAAGTGATGTATGTAATGAATATAGAGAAGCATGGAAATATCTATATGAACTGATGCAGAGTAAAGTAAGCCAAGCCAGGAAAACAATAAACACAGGGACTACATAATTGGAAAGAACAACTACAAACCAAAAAATTAAAAGTAAATCTCTATCAAAGATCAAGCAGGAAGTGATTGAAGAGATATGAGAAGATACACCCAACACACCCTCTATGGTGGTGAGAGGTTCACAGGTGTTACACACTGGACATGTTTTCAGACTTTTTCAATTTATTTTTCTCCATTCTCAAAAATAGTGTTTGTGATAAGGGGTGACATTCTGGGATGAGGAGCAAGAAGAATACTTTGGATAAATATGATATAAGAAACAGAAGGTATCAATAAAAACTTATTTTTTTTTAAAAGAATGATCTGAGTGGGCTTCCTAGAATCATAGGATATAAAGATATGAGGATCTTAGAAATTATCTAATAAAACTTCTAGAATCAACATGAACTAGGACCCTAAAATTATTTGGTTTTTGCTTCCAATTGGAGTTGAGAGGGGGAAGGGAAGAAGAATAGGACACCTGTACAGAAAATTGACTGCTTAGTTTATTTAAAAAGATAAATTAGGGGCAGCTAGGTGGCACAGTGGATAGAGCACCAGCCTTGGAGTCAGGAGGAACTCAGTTCAAATCCGGCCTCAGACACATAATACTAGCTGTGTGACTCTGGGCAAGTCACTTAACCCTAATTGCCTCCCCCCCCCAAAAAAAAGTAAGGACCTAAAAAGATAAATTTATTTTTTTTACCTTATTTATTTATTTATTTATTTAGTGAGGCAATTGGGGTTAAGTGACTTGCCCAGAGTCACACAGCTAGTGAGTGTTATGTGTCTGAGGCTGGATCTGAACTAAGGTACTCCTGACTTCAGGGCCAGTACTCTATCCACTGAGCCACCTAGTTGCCCCTATTTATTAGAATAGCATTAGGAAATGAAGGTAGTTTTATACCCTTGAAATGGTCATTTCTTTCTGAAAAAAGATATATGTTTCCATTTACTTCGCATTTGATTTGTACCTGCTTATCTACATATGCATTGTTTTCTCCTAGGAGAATGCAAGATCTTTAAAAGCAAGGACTAGTTCATTTTTGTACTCAGCATTAACAAAGTGTATGGCATATAGTAGGGGCTTACTAAATGCTTAAGTGTTTGTTTATATTATCTTCATTCAAAAAAATTCAATGTTAAAATGATATAATAGAAACCAACACTAAAAGGCAGCAAGATTCAGGTTGCAGTAAATGATGTGCTTTGAGCCCAGAGGACAGATGATAAAATCAGATTCTCACCTTTTGGTAAAGATGTGGGAGACCATGGGCAACAGCAGTTTCATACAGTGTCAGAAGTAGTAGTTGTGTCAACAATAATATGGAAGTTAAGAGGGTTGAAGGCTTTAGGAGAAAAATAGTGAGTTCTGTTTTTGATGTATTGAGATTGAGATAAATACTGTCTGAAAGGCATTTGGGAATGTGAGATTAGACATCAACTGAGAGGTAGATTTGAGAATCATCAGCATAGAGATGGCAAATTGATCCATGAGTGCTGATGAGACCCGTAAGAGAAGTAGTATAGAGACAGAAGAAAAGAGGGCCCAGGACAGATTCTTGTGGAACACCTACAGTTAGAAGGGAAGACCAGAATGAGTCTCCAGCACAGGAGACTAAGAAATGCTGATCTGATAGACAAGAGAAGAACTAAGAGAGAGTGGTGCCTCAAAAACCTACAGAGAATGGGAATATCAAGAAGAGAATGACCAGCAGTGTCAAAGGCTGCAGAGAAGTCAAGGAGCATCAAGTCTGATAAAAGGTCATTGGATTTGGACAATTAAGAGATCATTGGTAATGTTGGAGAGAGCAATATCAGTGGACTGGTGAGGTGGGAAGTCAAATTATAAAGGGTTAAGAAATGAATGAGAGGAAAGTGGAGGCACAGACTCTAGGTGTCCTTTTCAAGGAGTTTGGCCACAAGGGACAGAAAAGATAACAATAGTTAGGGATGGAAGTATCAAGTGATTGATTTTTGTTTTTGTTTGTTTTTTGAGGATGAGGGACATCTGAGCATGTTTGTAGATTGTAGAGAAAAAGACAGAGAGATGTTGAAGAAAAGTAATAGAGTAGGAATGACAGAGGAGATGATCTGTTGCAGGAAATGGGATGGAATGAGATCACTTGTTCAGAAAGAGGGGTTGTCTGTGGCAAGGAGTAAGGCCACATCTTCATGTGAAACAGGGAGGAAAGAGGAGATAATGACAAGGCATTTGAGTAATATGAGGGAGAGGGTAGAAGAGGAAGCTCATGGCCAATATCCTAATTTTTTTTCCTACAAAATATGAAGTAAGGTTTTTAGCTGAGAGAATGGGGGAGTGGGAGCCATGAGAGGTTTGAAGAGGGATGAAAAATTGTGAAAAAATCACTGTGGAAAGTGGGATAGCGGGTTGAGTCCTAATTTTGGAATCAGGAAGACTCATTTTCATGAGATCAAATCTGGCCTCAAACACTCACTAGCTGTGAGACCCTGGACAAATCATTTTACCTTGATTGCCTCAGTTTCCTCATCTGTAAAATGAGCTGAAGAAGGAAATGGCAAACCATTCCAGTATCTTTGCCAATAAAACCTCAAATAGGGTCATGAAGAGTTGAACATAACTGAACTGATACAACAACAACAACAACAACAACAACAACAACAACGAGAAGTACAGAAGAATTTCCTAGAGGCAGTGAGGCACAGTTGAGGTTGTGTAACATAAATTTATATTGAACCCAGTCAGAATGGTGGGTGATTTTTTTCTCCACCTTCATTCAGTAGCACATCTGTAGGGTTAAAGGCTGAGACTTGGCAGGGTAGAATCAGCAACTTGAAAAGGGGGCCA
>NW_020941197.1:26628011-26668997 GCF_900497805.2 Vombatus ursinus
TGGCCCCCTTTTCAAGTTGCTGATTCTACCCTGCCAAGTCTCAGCCTTTAACCCTACAGATGTGCTACTGAATGAAGGTGGAGAAAAAAATCACCCACCATTCTGACTGGGTTCAATATAAATTTATGTTACACAACCTCAACTGTGCCTCACTGCCACTAGGAAATTCTTCTGTACTTCTCGTTGTTGTTGTTGTTGTTGTTGTTGTTGTTGTTGTTGAATCACTTCAGATCTGCTTAGTTCCCATGATGGGATTTAGTCACATGAAATCCCTGCCCATGTGGATTTATACAGATCACCCAGTTCATTATATTAGATGTGCTGGGTATTTAAAAAAGTAGATAGAGTACAAAGTAATGGATTATAAATAAGTGCTGAAAGGATTGGACTTGGAGAGAGTTTACAGAAAAATAGAAGGGGGCATTTCACATACAGAGAAAGACATGTGCAAAGGCACAGAGACTGAAGGTGTACAAGCTCTGTTAAGGAAGAAATAAGCAGACCAGCTTGACTAAAGCAGAGTCTGCACTAAGGAGGAACTAGAGGTGAGACTGGAGGAGCAGGGAGGGGCCAGATCCTGGAACGCCTTGAATGTTCCGCTGAGGTCCTTAGCTTTGACATAATGCACAAGAGGGAGTTATTGTACATTCTTGTACATGGAAGTCATGGGATAAAAATAGTATTTAAGGGAGATGATTCTAGCAGCTGTGTGTAGGATGGATTGGATGAGTTAGAAGTGTGTCACAGTAATCCTCGGCAGGAGGTGAAGAGGAAGAAGGGGCAAATCAAAAAGACACTAAGTATGAAGAATGGGCAGGATTTGGTGACTGATTAGATGTGAAAGGCAGAGTAAAACTGAAATGGAAAGTCAGGAAGAAATGCTTCTGTTGGAGAACTTAAGAAAGATACAACACGTCATCAGTACGGATACTCCCCCCACCAATGGAGAACACAACCATTCTGTGGCTTATGAACTGCTGTTGCAAGAATAAATAAACATAAATTCATCACCTTGTGCCAATGTCCTGGTGGTGACCCTGCCTGCATTTGGCTAGGATGGTCCTTGTACCACAGATACACAATCCATTGTTGGGCCCATATCCAAAGTCTATCTGGCTTGATAAGATTTGCCAGAAAATCATTCACCCATTTCATCTCTCTATCCATCCATCCATCTAACCAATAGTTTGCTGACTAGGTAGCCAATAAACATTTTTAAGTGCTTACTGTATGCTAGCCACTGTGCTAAGAACTAGAGATACAAAGAAAGGCAAAAGACAATCTCAATACTCAAGAAGTTCACAGTCTTATGGGGGAAGACTACATCTATATAGCTATATCTATCTATCTTTTAAAAGACTTTTCAGGGGACGGGTACCTAGTAGGGGACATGTTGAAGTCAGAAGAGTACAGTAAGGTGGGAAATGATGAGATGGGTGCCCTTGGTACCCTAAATAAATGGAGGATTTGGGAAAAGCTTTTCACTGTCTACCCTTGACCCTCTTCAGTGAGACAGAAGAAGAGGCCCCAGGGACAGTGAGCTAGTTATTAGGAAAGTACATAATTTAGGTAAAGAATAGTCCTTACCTTTGTGTAATCTAGTAGCACTAATAAGGACATATTATATATATATATATATACACACACACATATATACACATATATATGTATGTATATATATATACACACATATATGTATATAACTATAATATATAATATTACACGATACATGCATTAGAGTTATATAGTGACACTAACTAAAGTAAGCAAGACTAGGGGAACAATAAATGCAATCATTTCAACAAGGTAACCAAAAAAAAAAACCCATAAAAACAAAACACTGAATCAAAGCTAAACAGTATATCATTATAGTCACCAATCTTGGTTAACAAACAGAGGAGAAAACATACTTCCTCCTTTAGCATTTTGAGAAGTAGCGTATTAGAGGTATGTAACCTTTTAGAGTGTTGATGTGTCAATTGGGTTTGATTAGCTTTTTTTTTTCCATTGTTACATGTGAAGGTTGACTAGGTCCAGAAAGAGGATTGGGTGTATCTAGAAATTACTCTGATATAAAAACAAAAGGTTGCAATAAAATTTAATTTTGTTTTAAACATTAATATACAATATATCAGTAAGTTGTAAAATGCCTGCCACTCATAACCTTTGTGTGCTTGGGCAAGTCACAATCTTAGATTAGGGATTTGGGCTAGATAATCTCCAAGATCATCTACCCCCCCCCTAAAAAAATCATTATGTGGGGTCAGATAAGAGAGGATGTTCTGTGCTGGTGTACTCTTTCAGAATTCAGTTGCCTCCATACCAAAACTGAGTGGGATGTTGTTGTTAGTTCTGTGAGGTAAGAGAAAAGTAGGGTTGTGTGGCAATAATGAACTTAGTTTCTGAAATGTTTCCAATTAGACTCTGCCTCTTCTATTCATGGGGAGAGAAGTGGAATAAACCACCTTGCACATTAATTTTATTAATATGCAAAGGGGCAACAGAGGAGGAAGATAGTTCTTGGCATGATAGAAGGAGAATACATAGCTTACTGGTTGAGATAACCACTTAAAGCCAGATCTTCATCCCAAGCCCATTTCAACTACCCAAACTTCTTTGTTCTGCAATATGCCAATGGAAGGAAAACAATCAAATGTTTTCCAAATAGATTTCTAGACCTTCAGGAAGCAGAGGAGTTCTCCAATGGTTATTTAAATTAGCACTTAAGAGATTTCCCCACTCCTTTCCCCATTGCTGGTCTCTATCGTGGTGGCCACATCTGACCTATATGCACTATACACACTGAACTTAAACACACTCACTAGAGTAATTGTATCCAACCAATATGAGACCAGACCTGAAGGGTTTCTAGAGCTTGTCCATCAGGCAAGTGCAAGTAGAGAAATTGAGAGCATTAAATCACTGAATGGGGAAAAATAAGACTCACATTCCCCAAACTTTAGAAAAGATTTCTATTTCTTTGGATACTAAACTGGGAATGAAAATGTGTCATATCCTAAATTGGTTCAGTATTGTGATAGGACAGATTTTTTTTTTATTAGATAAATATAAGGACACAGAAGGTACCACAATACTTAAGCCATTGTCAGAGATATAAAGATGTTATGGAATAATTAAGAAGACTTTAAGATTTGCAGGCATCAGTATCTTGGCACTCTGAGGGGCTTAAGATAAGCTAGGTTATACAAAGTGTCCTTCCCATTTAGCCTCATTTTCCTGGAATAGTTAGACCTGTTCTTGACCTATTAGGAATCAGCACAGACAGAATTATGGGCCACATTTAGAAGAGAGAAAATATAGGTCAGTGATGTCATCAATCCAGGATGGAAAATAAAATAGAGCAAAAGATTGAAATGTTACCTGTGAAGTAAAATTGTGCTCTTAATTGGTCTTAATTGATGAGGAATGTTATGGGAAACACAAAAACTGTGGATTTGGCTTCAGTGTTTTCATATTGATATTTTTCATCAGAGTGGGAATACTTTGATAAACAGAAATCATCCTTTAACCTCTCTTGTCTCCTTTCTAATCCCACTGCAACCTCCCAACTACAATCTCTCATTTCAACTATTGCAATAACATTATAATGGGCTCCCTGCCTTCTAGTCACTCCTGCCTCCAATCCATATTTCACTCTGAGGCCAGTTTATTCTTCCTTATGACACATTCTATCTTTGTGCCCGTGGGGTAGTCGCTTAACCTGCCAGTACTCTAGGCAACTCTTTAAGATTTTAAGTTGCAGAGAAGGTTCTGATTGGCATTGGTGAAAGGAGTTACCTCATGAGGGAGTCCCCCATACTGAAATCACAGAATAGCTACTTTTCTCTATCCCTATACGCAGAGCTGATCATTCACTCTTCAGTCACAATCTTTGAATGGCTTCTTGGTGACCACCCAATCAATTCTAAGATTCTGAATCTGGTAATCAAAGCTCTCCCCCCACCTGACCAACCTTACATCATATTACTCACCTCCACATGTGCTATGCTTCAGCCAAATTATGTAAGGAATAACTATGTGTTCTTTCTATGGGTTCAGCATTTTGTTGATACTACTACTCTCTTTGTAAGTCTACCTGGTAACAGCCTACTATCCTTCATGGCCCAGTTCGGAATGTCACCTGTACGGCAATCAACCAGGGTGTTTCTTTTAGGTGACAAAGGTTATAGAAGTAACAGCTCTTATTTGAAGGCAGAAAGGAAAGGATTTTCCATTGTAGCTTTCATTTTCCATCTAAGCTGGGAGGCAGAAGTTCGAAATGTCATTCTGGATACTTTTGATTTGGGGGACACAGTTATTTGCTATGAGTTTTGGGAGTGACCTATTTGTCCTACTGAAAAATTTTGATGAGGAGGTGATGCTATTGATAGGAAAGGGCACCTTGAGATGATGGCAATAACAAAGGAAAGGGGACGACTTTGTAAGTTTCAGGTGCAACAGATCCCTGAACTGAGAGAACCCAAGGAGCCTCAAGGGCCAAGAAGATTCAGGAAAATAAGGAAATTTAGTAAATGATGTAATGTGAAAGAGTCCTGGTGGAGTGGTACAATTCCTTGGGCCAACCCTGAGGGAAGGAAGGAAGGAAAGAAGGAGGGAAGGGTAAGGGAAGGAAGGAAGAAAGAAAAAGAAAAGAAGGAAGAAAAAAGAAAGAAGGAAAGAAAGATGGAGGAAAGGCAGGGAGGGAAGGAAGGAAGCTTGAAAGGAAGGAGGAAGAAAGGAAAGAAAGAAGGAAGGAGCTTTCCCACTGTAAATGACTAATGAAGGAGGGGGCTAAATCTGTGGTTTCATTGGTGTTGGGTTCCAAGTGATTTAAACCCCCTTTTTTAGTGCAAATTGGCAACTACTCTGCAATAGTCTTAGAGAGTTACCTAGAGCATTGAGAGGTTAAGTGACTTGCCCAGGGTCACACAGCATATATCAGAGGCAGGTCCTGAGTTTAAGTTTTCCTGACTTTAAGGCTGGGACTCTGTCACTAGGCCAAGCTCCTGGCAGTAATGCTAATGGAAAAATGCCCTCCTTGGCAAGAGCCTCCGTTCATACCTAAATGACGCTGCTTCTCACCCCATTCTCCTTTTATTTTCAGTACCATATAATCAGTTTTCAGCTCTTTAACCTCACTCAAAGTGCTCTCCTTTCTCAACAATTTACCATTCTACCCTTAAGCACTAGTAAAGAAAAAAACACATACATTTTAATTAAATTTCTTTCCATTTCTCCCTGTGATTTGCATATTATTTTCTGAAAACAAGAGGAAAGATGAGCAAAAGAACACAGCTGAAAGGGACAGAGATGCAGACCTAGGACTCAGTTAAAGAATAAGAAGTGAAAGGACCATGTCAAGGGACTAACTCTAGGGCTGGATGGGGTCTATGGGTAGCTAAAAAGTACTATTTTAGAGCAGAAGAAGCTGTGGTTGGACCAGAAATTAGAAATGGAAAAAATCATAACATAGGCTAATGAATCAGAGCCTGGAAAAGACAGTATTGGGATTTGGAGACTGCATCCATCGTCAAGCAGGAGAGAGTGGGAACATCTTTGTGAGACTGATCTCTTATTCAGACTAGGCATGTAGACTGGTTAGGATGAAAAAGGGCCATTGTGGATTCTTGCCCATTACACTTTTCAGATTTTCAGGATTGACATTCAGCAAACTGGAACCAAAGAATGAGGTGAGGGATTTAGGGCCACTTATCTAAAGTCTGAATCAAGTTCAATAGGTAAGGAAGACACTCTGGATCACTGATTGAGAGAAGAGAGGCAGCTCTGTAATAGTGATGAGTGATGGTCCAGGAGTCTGGAGATCTGGATTCTAATCTTAGCTTTGAGAGGCTGTGGGCCTTTAACCTTTCCTAGGCTTTTTGTTTCCTCATCTATACAAGAAGAAGTTTGAAGCAGATGATCTCTCCATTTGGTGCCTACTACTTCACACGGTGATTGATTCACACTGTTCTTTCCTGCCAGAATTGAAATTGTTAATATTCATTATTTGGCCTCAATTTTTATTGAAGAAAGGTTCCAATTGTCAGGTTCTAAATAAATTCTGTATCTTGTCACTTTATTCATGGGGAGAAAGTTGCTTAGAACAACAGGGAGGTTAATTAATTTGCCTAGGGTCACAAAGCCAGTATATGACAGAAACAGTACTTGAGAAAATCAATCAAGGAACAAACATTTAATGTTTCTACTATGGGCGAGGCACTTTCCTAAGTGCTGGAGTCAGAAATACAAAAATGAAGCAGCCCCTGCCCTCAAGGGGATTATATTCTATTTGAAGAGAAAATACAAACAAAATATATTCAAAAGGAACACTAGGTAAAATTTGGGGCTATAGCCACTAACAACTGGAGAATCAGGAGAGGTTTAATGTAAAATCTGTCCCTTCATCAAAATTTTGAAGGAAATGGAGATTCTAAGAATCAAATTTGAAGTGGGAGTGCATTCAAAGCAATAGGGATACAGAGAAAAAATGTCATCTATAAGAAACTGAAAGAAGGTCAATTTGGCTGGACTACAGAATATGCTGACGTGGTAGTGCCTCACCACACCAATGTGGTCACCCAGACTTCCACCCCTTCAGTCCCATCACTATAAAAACGTCCACCCTAAGGCTTGCCTCTTCTTATGAAATACTGAGGGACTATAGGTGAATTCTCTAGGGACTCTCCCGCCCTTTCCCACTGTGACCACACCTGATGGTCATATTGTCCTCTGCTCCATTGACTCTACAACCTGGCTGTGCCCTATCCCCAACTGATTCTGCACCAGGCACAATTATTCCTATTTCAGTCTCATCTGATATTTATATAGCACTTTAAAGTTAAGCTAGGGGCTTTACATACATTATCCATTTGATCCTGATAACAACCCTGTGAGGTAGATATGTGAAACCACATAACAGGCAGCATGATAATAAAAAAAAAAATAAGGAAAGAGGCTTCATTGACAGAGGAAGAAACAACTCGGACACATAGAATGGGACGTTAGAGTTAGAATTGATTCATAGTAGGATGAGAAAGTGCTGAATCCTACACTCATAGAGGATTGTCATTTTATGGATGGGGAAATCCAAGGCTCTGTGATATTTAACACTTTTTTCCCTCCATCATCACAGAGCTAGTTAGAGACAGAAGTAGCATTAAAACCCAGATCACTTCTGTCTGCAAGTCTATCACTATTTGCAATACAAACTGAATTTTTATGACAAAAACTCTGTAAATAGCCATATAAAGGAAGGAAGGGAACTCTAATATGGGCCATCTCATCAGCTGTGTGGTATCAGTGGGATACGAAGTCATACAATGGAACAAAAATTGGGTAGTGACCTAAAAGACTGGACAAAACCTATTCTTGGCTTTGTCACTGACTTACTGTGTGATCTCAGGCAAGCTGTTCATCTTCCTTTGGCCTGTTTCCTCAATATTAATATGATGTGCTTGGATTAGATGATCCTTGAGGTCTTTTCCAGCTCTAATATTCTATAAGTCTAGGATTTGTCACCATCCTCTCCTGCTTTGATTTATTTCTTACTTTATCATCCCACTAGAATTTGAATGTAGAAGTCTGAGGTTTTTTTTTTTTTTCATTCTCCATCAATGAAGCCTCTTTCTTTATGAAAATAAAACTTTTTTTGCTGCAGGTTATGAAGTGTTCCCAGGCTTCCTTCAAAACACTTTTCAAATTCCATCCCCCTCTTCCTCTCTCTCTCTCTCTCTCTCTCTCTCTCTTTCTTTTCTCTCTCTCATTGCTCTACCTTTGAAAACACTAAAATCCATGATTATGGTTGTAAATGAGATAACAGTTTGTATACAGGATATTGAAAGACATTAATTGCAATGAAAATAGCATTTAATAAGAACAAATATGATTAACATCTAAAGCTTTTGTAAGGGTCCATCTTCACATCCCATTCTCAAAAAACCTGACTTCCCTCAGTTCAACAATATATAATATCAATAGATACATAATCATATTGATGTGATTACCTCCATCACTGGTACAAATTGCAACCTAGTCATGCCTTTTCAGTCTATTAATTTTTGTCCATACTGTCTCAAACATTCTCCATAAAGCATCCACTCAACTTGCTGGAAGTCTTCTCCTGGCCTTTTAATACCTCATGAGAATAAGCAAAATACTTGGGTTATTCATCTATTATCTTTCATTCTTGCTAACCCACTTTTTTTCTGAGCATACATTTCCTGGAAAATATATTTTACAAAACAATATTCAAGATTCAAAATACAAAATTATTATTTTAAAATTGCATTATTCCTACTTTTTTTCTCAGTTGAAATGAGATTGATGTGGGCAGCAAACATTGTTATAAATATATAGCATTTTGGCCACAGAATGGGTAAAATAGGCTTTTTTGTGTGCTAGTCTAGTGATCCAACCATTATTTCTATAGGGTAATGAATTTCAACTTCTAAACAATTGACTTATAAGCTAAATTTTGGAACATAACCTATTTGCAAGTTTAGACTTACCTATAGTCTTTTGGTTTTGGTGATATAATTTGGTTATAATCATGATGCAAATTTCTATTTATTCTCCCCAAACATTATCCAGGCCCCTATGGCAAATATTGGCTGTAAAATATTGGCATTAGACAGAATTTGGACTTTAATCATAACAACTATACAAAATTGCCAAGAGTACATTAGTATGACTTCAGAAATTTCTTTTGTGCCTTTAATTGAAGAAAGGTAACCTTTTGTATTGATGGTAGGTAGGACCAGTGCCAGAAAGTTAGGAGTGAGTTCAGCTAAGCAGCCAAGAGCTAGAATGCTTCTCTAAGTCTTAAAAACAGAAAGTTGGTAGAAAAATCTCCTGAGGATAAACTTTCAGAAGATACTGCCAGTGCTTCCTGTTTTAAGAGTGATTCATCAAGGATAAGCAGAATTAATAACGTGTAGAGAAGAAAAAGTTGTGCCCTCATTTCAGTCTTTAATGAAGTCTGAATTTTGAGTAGATCTGAATGAACTTTCACAAAGTATATGGAGTCAAGCGCCTTGAAGTAAGCAAACAAATTCAACAGGTAAAGAAAGAGAAGAGAATGACAAGAACTTTTCTCATCTTCTTCTTTCTCATCTCCTCCTTGTTGATCCTTTTTTTTTTTTTTTGAATCCCAGGAAGAAGACATTGCTGCTTCCTTGATCATTAAAGAAATTACAAACTTACTTTTCTTCCTTATCCCTATTCCATAAAAACGAATAACTTGTCAGGAGCAATGAATCTCATTTGACTATCCCAATAAAAGCAATCTGATTATCAATTTACATTAAGGAATCATGAATGTATACGGGGATTGATATATTATGTCTTTCAAGGATATTTTTGTTTTAAAAGAAAAACTTGTTCATCTTAAGGAATATGGAATTTTAGTAGACATATTTTTGGTTGGGTGTCCTGTTAGGATCAATTCCTCCCTTTCATAAGGCCAGTTCTAGTTTCAGGTGTGCAGGCATGAATCAATGTGGGCGTATAATATCTGACATTTAAATAGTTATTAAGTTTTACAAAGCACTTTGCATATCTCATTTGTATTATAATCTTTATGCATGGAGGAGGGAACCATTTCAGAGAAATTATGATTCTTCCTCATGGTCACATAGCTAATAATTGAGGAAATAAACAAACATTTATTAGGCACCTATTATGTTCCAGATACTGTGCTGAGTGTTTTATGAATATTATCTCATTTAATCCTTATGATAATCCTAGAAGTTAGGTGCTAGTATGATCCCCATTTTATAACGGAGGAATCTGAGGCAGATTTGCTCCATTAGGTGGTTTGCTCAGGGTCACATAGCTATTAAGTATGAGGTTGGATTTGAACTCCAGTGTTCCAGAATGCAGGCCCAGTGTACCTCTAATTGTTTTCTGTGTTAGAGGTGGAATACAAACACAAGTCTCCTACCTCTATATCTAGCATACTTGCCTCTAAAACATGCTTCCTCTCCATGCCATTACCATTTTGTTCTCTGTATATAAATACTTTTCATATTTGATATCAATAATTTTAAAAACAACCATTAATATAGGCACAATAGGGGTATGTGTCTTACTAGCCAATTAATATTGTTTAATTTTTGCTTTGTTTAGAATGGGTAGAAGTGTACTCTACCCTGAAACTTTCAGGAAACATGCATATATGAAGCACTTACTGTGCTTAGCCCTGCTGGATACAAATGCAAACAAAAAGACAGTTCCTGCTCTCAAAGAGCTTACATTCTAATGGGCAGAAACTATGTATAAAAGCAAACTAAAAGATGAGGGATGGGAAAGGTATCCTTGTGGGAGTGTGATGGCAAAATCCAGAAATTCAGAAGCACATAGCTGGAAGAGGAATGAAACAAAACCAGGCTAGGCTTGTCTCCAAAACTAAAGTTCCATGAATGAACTCACCACTAAGTAAAGGGAAGCAGCATGGTAGAGGGATGTCCCAGGGTGAGAAGGCCTCAGGGACTGAGGAAAGTTCCAGGCCAAGAAAGTAGACACAGTAAGCAACAGTCCTCTAGAATTCAAGTAGGTTCTGTCTCTCTCTCCACTTGGTAAAAACAGCTTTTTTGGCTAGTTTTAGATATCCACAAATGCTAATGTTGAACATAACCTTGGGTCAGGAAGAAGTCTAGAGACTCAGAAACAGTCTTATTATCTGCAGTTGAAATCATTTCCTCCCTCAAGATCTAATTCAATTTTCATTTCCATGAAACCTTCCTTAATTCCTCCACCTCAAAATATTTCTTGATCCTCAAATATTGGATATGCAATTGTATTTCAGTTCATATTACAGTGGTGTATATATATATGTTTTATCTCACCTAGCAGTCTGTAAGTTCCATGAAGACAGAAACTATGCCAGATTTCATCTTTGCATCTTGAGACTCATATTCTTTAAATAATGTTAAGTCAAATTGAAAACTCTGTAAAAATCACAGTATTTGTGATAGATTACCAAGTATCTCCACCACACTGATGCAGGTCTGTATACACTAAACAAAGTTGGTCTTGCTTTTGGGTGGGATCACAAACACATATGGGATTTATTTTGAGAAATACCTGGAAGACCATTTTGTGCAAAATCATTTCCACTAAAATCCCATCATTAAGGAGTCATTCCTTTTGATTGACAAATTCTTCTTTAAATTGCAAATTCTGGGAAGAAATATCAAGTCAGCTATCAGTCATTTATATCCTAGTTTGCATTAACTTAATCAGTTTGCTTTTCATCTTAGTAATTAGTTCTTTTGTGTTTTTGCAAGTTACTCATCTTTGTAATGCACTCCAGCTCTATCAGTGTTATCACAAAATGGCAGTCAACATATCTTATTCCTGTAGATATGAAGGAAATAGAAGAAGTAAGGCTACTTGGTCAGATGATTTCTCTGGTATTCCTCTCTGCCCCCAGATTATGATCAACATTAGCATTTGTCTGTATCTAAAACTAACCAACAGAGTTCTGTATTTGCAAAGTGGGGAAAGAGACAGAACCTGAAAGAACTCTACTGTGAAATAGAATAGTATGGCTAGAGATACCTGGGGTATCTTGGTATTTTTCCTCTCTTTATGTCCATGTCTGTGTGCCCTGTTGGCTGACCCTTTGGGAAAGACAATATAAAAAGTAAATAGAGTGTATCTCCCAGGTACACCATCTGTCCTGTAGCTATGTTTTTGTACTGCCCTTGAATTTTAGCACAGCTGTATTATAGGAGAAAGTCTGTTGTGAGCCTTTTTCTCAGAGTCAAAGGAACAATGTAACCTATTCACCCTTGGAGACCCCTTTCCATCTTATAAGGGTTTGGCAGGTTGTCTATATGTGTCTTTAACAGATTGGCATGTACTTTACTGCTAGATTAAGAATGTTGGAAAGGAGGATGGTTGGTGATAATAAGTCCTCAATGTACAACAGCCTTCCTCCAAGTTAAAAAAAAAAAAGATGATGACTTCTTTGCTGGTAATTGTTGCCATGTTGACCTGTTTTCTTATTCATTGGGGTTCAGCTAATAGAAATTACGGTCTGAGTACTTCCTCTCATTTTCTGCATGTTTAATGTAAATATGGACACCATGAAAATCAGTTATGGACTTGAGATTTACAGACTCAGATAGGAAAAGAATAATAATGATTGCAACAGAGATCATTGGATTGAGTAAGAGGGTGGGCATAGGGAAATGTGAAAAATTTATAGTGACCAAGTACAAAACTAAAATGGGGAAGAAAAGAATGATAAGCTGACAAAGCAAAGTACTGAGTTAATTAAGAGAGATGTTAAGGAAATTATAGGGAAATGTACTTGAATGGAATATTTGACTAGTTCAAGAGGTTTCTGGGTGTGGAGAGCAGGAATGATTATAGAATCATAGATATAAAGCTGGAAGGCACCTCATATGCCATCTGGTCCAACTCCTTCAATTATAAATGGGGAAACTGAGGACCAGAGAGGTTAAGTAAATGCCCCAAGATTACACAGAGAATAAAAGCAGAGGGAGACTAGAACCAGAGGTTCCCCAAATGGGCAATATTGCCCCCTGGGGGGCAATGAAATGATAGAGGGGTGGTAGTAGCCTCATGTGCAATTGGGGGAGTGTTGAATGAAAATAAGGGTGTGGTAGAAGCATAAGGAAAGAAGAGAAAATGACAAAATTTTGAAAACCTGTTTGTATATGTTTCATCTGTTGTGTAATAAAAGAGTTAAAGTCATAGTGATTACATTATTTTCCAAATAAACACACAAAATACAAGTTATGACTGATCAGTGGTCAAGTCAGCCAACAGGTCTTAACAAGCAAGTGTTGGCAGGACAGTGTGTTGCACATAGTCAGGAAGTCTAGCATGCATTGGGAGGAATATGTACATGTAATGATTTGGTTATAATACAATACTATATAGTTATATGATGTAATATTACAAGATCAAAATTTTAATGCAGGAAAAAACCCCACAAATTTACAATAAATTATCAAATTTAAGATGCATCATTTAAAAAAATTATATATATATTGTTTTGAAATGATACAAATTTCAAAAAAAATTTAAAGGTTAAAGATTTTCAGGGTGGCATTAAGTAATTTTTTTTTAAAGGGGGCTATAGGCCAAATAAGTTTGGGAACCTCTGACTAGAACAATCAACTTGAATTTTTGAGGGTCTTCTAACCTGAACCAGAAGGTTTTATTTGAAGTGGAGAAGTTTTTTGTTTTTTTTTTAAAAAGGACAATTTTGTTGTTGTTGTTGTTTTTCTTTTATTTTCTTTCAAGAAACAGGGGCTGAAAGTGATTGGCTAGCTGGCTTGGGAAGGAAGCAGAGTGGAACAGTGAAGAAATACCAGATTTATCTGTTAAGCTGGGCAAAGCTGGATGCTACAGCTCTACTTCAATTTGCCAACCTATGTATAGTCTATACCCCATGGTTCCTCAAAATCTATTAAAGTTGTTTCATGCAACCTTAGTGCCTGGCTAAGTATGGGTTGACTAAATGGCTCCCTATGGAGGAAATGTACTGAGAAGATCAACATATTTAAGGATGAAGCTAGAGAGTTTTGACCCCTTTAGGCTGATGAGAGGCAGTGGCTGGAGTAACTCAGTGAGAATGCAGGGACCTCTCTGGTGACACCCTGTCATTTTGCATAGATGGTGACAGAAATACTGAAATTGTCCTGTGATAACAGTAATTTATAAAGTTCCTACCATGTACAAGGCATACAAAACCAAAAATGAAATGATTCCTTCCTTACCCTCACAGAATTTATATCCTTTTGGGAGAGTCAACATATATATATATACATGTATATACATATATATGCATATATATACATATATACATATATACATATGCATATACTTTCCTATTTATAAAATATGTGTTTATATATATACATATATATACACGTGTATATAAATTATATGGGTATATACCTATATATGGGCAGCTAGGTGGCACAGTGGCTAGAATACTGGGCCTGGAGTCAGGAAGGCCCAAGTTCAAATGTCACCTTAGATACTTATGAGTTATGTAACTCTGGGCAAGTCATTGAATTCTATTTGTCTCAGTTTCCTCATCTATAAAATGAGCTGGAGAAGGAAATGGCAAACCACTCCAGTATCTTTGCTAAGAAAGGGGTCATGAAGAGGCAGACACAACTGAAATGTATATATAAATTTTGAGGAAGAAGAGGTCAGAGTAGTTGGCGAGATTAAGAAAGGCTTTAATGTAGAAGGTTATAGTTGATTTGAGCTCTGAAGGAAACTCACAATTCCCATAGGTGGAGGGGGTACTTTCTAGGCATGGAACATAGCAAAGGCACAGAAATGGAAGATAGAATCTCATGTGTGAAGAAAGACATGAACAGTTTGATTAAAACGTAAAGTAATATATATAGAAGTAACATATGTAGATACTATGAGTATGTAGAAATAGAGTAATACATGATGAGGCTGGGAAAGGTAGGTTGGAAGCAGTCCGTGAAGGAACTTAATCCCAAACAGAGGAGTCTCTATTTGATCTGAGAAAGCTGCTCATTAGCTAGTACAGAAAGCCTGACTCTGGCTAAGTTGTGTGTGTATACATGTTCCTCATGCACATGATTGAAGTCTGAGACCAAACAGCTTCTCTGGGCGAGGGTGTTGTGACACTGATGGATATGTGGGACTCAGGAAGATTTATAGGCACTGTTTCTGGTGACATTATAGAATGAACTGTCTGTCTCATTCTTCTGGCTGAGAAAGACAGTGTGATGAAGGGAGAGCAAGGAGAACCAGAAAGAAATTTTCTCTTAGTTGTGATCACCTTCCAGTAGAAGCAAAATAAATGGCAGTTTGTCAAATTTTGATCAAGTCCCTCCTGGAAGACCATCAGGTATTTTCAGGAGCTGAGAAAGTCAGGCAGTTTATCCTGCTGGGGAGGGGCCTGGGTCAAGATCAGCCCTTGACTGATTACCCCCCAATGTATGTGATGTCAGAGAGAATAATGGAAGAAGAAGGCACCCTATTCTGAGGGTGCTTAGGAGGTTGCTGGGCAGAATGTTTTTTTAAAAAAAAAGAACTGAGGGAGAAATCTGTGGTTCTTATCCATGAGAGTTACATGCAGACCAGTCTTAGCCTTAAAAGCTAAATTAAATGACCAAGGGAACAAGGCTGAAAGCCTTTCCATTCTGCTAAGAAAGCCAGCCAGAGAGATGGATTGAGAAGGTCTAGGAGAAAGATTGAATGAGTTACAAGTCACAAACAGAAGAAAGTATAGGTATTAAAGCTTCAACTTTAGAAAGAGAAAGAGACTTTGGGAAATCTCAGGGCCTAAGCAGAAGAATAATTCTTAGCTTAGTTAAATAGAATATCAAACCACCTAATAAAAGAAAGTTTGAGGGAAAGAATTTTAAATACATTCTGGGAAAGGCTGGCTCTGATCAGAAAATGAAAAGTACCCCAAAAGAATCTGCTTGATACAGGATAAAATATTCTTTAGTTCAGGGACAGAGACATTTGATATCAAGCCATGCTGGATATCTTCACTAGCTGGAAGAGGAAAGGGAATGGAGGATGAGGCAGGAGGGGGCTTTCTTTCTTCTCCTAAATGCACATTATAATATCCCTCTCCTTTTCATTTGAAGGCAGAATCATAGAACAGTAGCACTGATTGTGACCCTAGGATCATTTAATATAACATTTCTTAACCTGGAATCCAAGCACTTAAAATACACATACATATAAGTGTATGTGTGTATGTATGTATGTATGCACTTATATATACATACACACATATGTATACATATACCACTATGTCTCAATATAATTGTTTTCCTCTTTAATCTTAGACATTTGACTTTATGTATTTAAATATTTTGAGAAAGGGGTCCATAGGTTATACCAGACTTCCAAAGGGGTCCATGACATAACAAATGTCATAATAAATATATATCTTACTTCGAATAAAGTAATTAAGGGTGAGAAAAGTGAAGTGACCACCCGCCCAAGGTCACCCAGCTAGTTCTATACTTATACATTATATCTTTAACACATGTGTAGGCATAGGGATGGGACTGGAGCTTTGATTTTTCTGTTCCAGTAAACCACCAAATGAATAATTCCCTCTGCTCTTAAGGGTCAGCACCTTATCTAAAATGTATACAGCCTTAGAGAGCTGCTTGAAAAACTGAAAGTTTAGGTCACTTGTCCAGAGTTACATAGTCAGAATGTTTCAGAAGAGGGACTTGAACCCAGTTTTTTCTTGCTCTGGAGTCATCTTTTTTATCCACTACTCCATGCATACAGTAGTGAAATAATAATAAAAATAGCATTTGTATATGTGTGCATATAGAGAGTGTGTGTACAACTACTTAATAGTTTAGAAAGATTTCCTTAAAACTACATTGTGTAAAAGAACATATATTATATATGATTATATACATATCCTCAACACTCATATCCACATATACGTCATGTACTATGTAGTCTAGTGCACACCTGAGGCCTTGGAGTATAAAACCTGGTTCCAAGTCCTTTGTATACACAAATATGTACAACTATGTACCAATGGCATCCTAGGCGACATTCTTAAGAATACAAGTTACAGACAAGTTGTGATCTGTATTTGTGTAAGAGTTTCCACACTGGAATCCCACCTACGCACCCCAAGTAAAATCACAGCCTTGGTTAGGATCAAACATACACATACACAGGTATATTTCCCAATTGCAGTATTACTGTTTTCCTTGGACCCACCCAAAGGTAAAGCTAGGGGCAAGGAACAACCAGGGGCTAAGGTAAAAAACCGTCCATAATGCAGAAACTGTCCTGGGCCTAGGCAGAATGTAGTGTGAATGTTGGGTGCCTTTTTGTGGTTATACTTGATATTTTAGTTCATAATAAACTAAAAACCAAGGGTGAAACTAGAGGTTAGGAAAAAAAAAAGAAGTCTGTTGGAGTAGCTAATATGAAATATCAGTCAAACACAAGCTAGAGGCAGCAGATATGTCCAGGGTAAAGGAGAAAAGGTCAACAGTATAGTGGAGGAGACAAGATTCAATGGACAAAAAGGACAGGTACAAGGTCAAGCTGGAGCTCAAGAAATAAAGTGTCTAAATAAGATTGAATTTGTAAAGGACACTACAGCATCTCAAATCTTTCAAAGCTCAGTTCTTTCTTACGAGATCTCCACAATGATGGGATACTTGACAGTAGAACCAACTAAACATATCAGCAATTTTGCTAGAGAGAAGAGTGAGAAATGTTGCTAAAACTATTCAGCATGTGAATCAGAGAAATTTCTAGCTGCTTAATGAACATATGAATTAACAAGCATTTATTAAACACTTACTGCATGTTAGGCACATGAAAATCCATATATATTATTTCTATCAGATGAAAATATAATCCTTATCAGTACCTCTAAAGATCTAAGACATAAGTATTTTGGAAAGAAGACTATGATTGTGTTATCAAGTGATATCTGACCTAAGCCAAGGAAAACAATTATATTGAAAAGTAGTGATATATATATATATATATATATATATATATATATATATATATATGTATATATACACACAAACTTATGTGTATTTTAAGTGCATGGATTCTAGGTTAAGAAATGTTATATTAAATGATCCTAGGGTCACAATCAGCTCTACTAGTCTATAATTCTGCCTCTACCATGAAGTCTCCTGAGAAAAGAGGAAGAACCAAGGAATGTCCTTTTGCCCAACATGAACACCCAAGACATCCTTTCTTGTTAGGTCACTTGCTAAAGTCCCTGGGTCTTTTTTCTCTACCCTCCAGGGGACTGGAGACAATACCATACATTCAACATTTTAAGTTCTATGCCAGATCTGCCCATTATATTATGTCCATTCTCTGTACCGCCAGTTTTAGAAGGAGTAAAGAGATTATGAATCAAGGAAATCTATCCTTTTAAAAACCAGAAAGTTACTTCTTCAAAATGACCACATGACTTTAGGAGTCTGTTTTTCCTGAGATCAGATTTAGGAGAGGGGAGTCATTCCTCAGTCTGTTAAATCCAAATAGCTAGAAGATAACTGGGTACCTGATTAACAATAACAAATAACAACAACAACAACAACAATAATAATGATAATAATTTTTATAGTGCCTTCTTTGTGCCAGGCAAAGACCCATGCTAAGTGCTTTCATTTGATCAATCAAATTTTTCCAAGGAGAGCTAAACAGTGGCTACTACCTTTTGGTACATTTGACTCAACAAATGCGGTGAGCCTACTAGTGTCCTTTTATTCATGCCTCATTACACCAAAAGAAACTTCAGCAGTGGACAGTTCTCAGCTACCATAACCATGTCTTGACTAAAAAAGCAAATTTCTGAGGAGTGGCATTCACAGTCTTATAAAGCAATATAACTCCCTCCAATTCTTTTCTTTCCCTTTCTGTTCCATTTCCATGTGACAAGATATCTACCTGCAGTTTTTAAGACTAACATATGAAGGTAAAGAGAGAAAAAGAGAGTTTGCCATAGTGGGAGACAATGAGGAGAAGGGGATGATTAAAAATAAACAAAAGACACAGAGAGCCATAGCTCTTTGAGATGAAATGGACCTCAAGAGATTTTCTAGTCTGCAGTAATGCCCTGCCTTCAAGTAAATGAATTATCCTTATCTACTTAATTTTACAAATGAGGTATTTCAGGCCTGAGAGTTTATGTGACTTTCCCAAGGTCATACTAGCAGAATCATAGCATTTTATGTCTGGAAGCAGCAAGTAGTGGAAAGACAAAGGAAGGGGAAGAAATTATGAGAGGGAAATGGAGAGAAAGACCAAAAGAGAATCAGAATGAGCAAAAAGAAAAGGATAAAGGGCAAAACTGGGGAAAATGGAAAGAAAGATAGGGAAATGGTGACAAAGACAACTTTAGTGGGTTTCAAAGGTGAATAGGTTACTTAGAGCTACATTTCACTTAAAATCCTTCCCTTTTCATCATATTGATTACACTGGGTCAAACAAGTATTTCTTGATATCATCACCCTTTGAAATTTTATTTAAATCTCTAAATTCTAATTGTTTAGAACTTTTTCATTTAAAAACTGGTTCCCTTTTTATTTCAAATTTTTAAGTTTATTTTTGAAATAAAGGTTATTTTTACTATGACATTCTGAAAATTGTAAAAAGCCCCAAACTGTCAGATTGCTTTATATATGTCATTTGGGAGACTGATTAGAGCTACCTAATTCAACAATGCCTGGAGGTTATACTTGAAACCATCACTTACTTTAATTATTCTGAGATCCCATCCCCCATCCACCTTTTGCCCTTCAATACAATTTGACATTTTGGCTAGTTGCAACCTAGTGGCAGTGAGGTATAATGGGAATCCATCCCTTTCATCATCCCTTTCCCTGCCCTTCCCTCTACTCTCTAGTCCTCTAGGGGGAAAAGTTGCTTAGCCAATGTTCATAGTTCTTCAGTTGTTCTTAAAAGTGTTATTCAGAAGCAAGCTATTAATGAGATAGCCACAGAAACCCTCTGGGGAGGGGAATTTTTCTTGGAGCTGCAGCAATGCCACAGAGCCATATGACCCACTATAATAATACTGCAGCATGAACAAATTATAGAATCATGGAATTTTTAAGCTTTGTGTGTTGCTACCCAAGAGCAAGAAGGGGCTATGAAAGAGGCAACTCTCTACCTTAGTCCTCAATGAACTATGTCAGTCTTCAAGGGCCATAATAATTCCTCAGGCAAACTGGAAATTCAAAGTTCCCTGGGTTCGAGTGTGAGACAGTTTGATACAGTAGAGAACAATGGATCTGACAGCAGGAAGACCTGAGTTCAAATCACATCTTGCAAACTTACTAACTCTGTGGCCCTGGACAAGGCACATAATACCTCACAGATTCAATTTCCCTCTGTGTAAAATAGGAGTGATAATAATAGTACTTATTTAGAAGGTTGTGGCAGTGATTGAATTAGACAAGGCCATATGAATGTTAGTGATTATTATTCAAGTAAGTGCTATATCTAAGTCCAAATTACTGGCTTTCCTTTTCTTCCTATATCTCTTGATGCCAGTGTTGAAGACTTACTTTCCTCATTCCTTTTTAATCTTTATCTCCATAAGCTACAGACTACAAAGGTCTAGCAGGACTCTAACCTCTGGGGAGCCAAGTTGAAAGGTCAGGAGTCACAAGGCCACAAATTGGGTTTCTGTCATCCATGAAGATTAGCAAAGTAGGCAGAGATCAGAACATTAGAACTGAAAACAGAAGCCTCTCAAAGGCTGCGAGTGAGGAAGAGGAGTTCCAGGTAGCTGACACCTTGAGATAGCCCTCCCTCCAGTGCAAGATAGAGTCTTCATAACCATCCACCACTCATCGAATAGGTGGCATAGGAGCCCCTTAACAGGCTTTGTTTGAAGACTTCATTCACCCCACCCTCTATATTATTTTTCATCCATGACAACCCAGATTACTGGTTTCCTTATAAGAAGTCTTACTGTGTCAGGATCCCTTTGTCAGGATCAGATCAAATGAGATAATATATGCAAACCATTTGTCAAACATTAAAGAGATTCCACAATTGTTAGATCTCAAGTTCTGAAATGGATCTTTGATCTTATCAACGAGAGTATTCTCTCTAGGATGTAGTCTACAACTCATCCCTTCTATGTTATACATGTCAATGTCCTCCCTTAAATTCAACATTCAACATGCCAGGGGACTTTGCTGTTCTGTCCTAGGACTATGAAGGCACCAAAGAAACACATGGGCTTCATCAGTCATCCCTTGGTCATCCCATATGACCAGACCATCTTCTTTGTTTGCTCACATATTTCTTTGAAGGCAGTCTTTCCTCCATTTAACCTAGGTAATTCCTTGTTTGTAATTTGTTGCAGCCTGCTCACACACACCAGACAAAAGTGATTTGTTTTTCTTAAATTGTCTTCATTATTCAGTATTTTACCTTACGCATGCCTGCCTTGATCCCCATATAAGGAATGTAGTTACTTTAAGAAGTGGAGTAAATCTCATAAGGACCTTATGAGGTGGCTGGTGGCACAGTGGATAGAGCACTGGCTAACTCAAGATCTGAGTTCAATCTCAACTTAGACACTTACTAGATATGTGACCCTAGGAGAATTATAGAATCTTTGTATGTCCTCACTTTCTTCAATGGTAAAATGGAGATAATAATAGCACCAACCTTCCAGCGTTTTGTTGTGAGGATCAAATGAGATAATCTTTGTGAAGCACTTAGCATGGCACCTGGCACAGAATAGGCACTTAATAATTGCTTGTTTCCTTCCTACACTATTTTGACAATAATGAATTCTACAACATGGACCAGTCTATAATCAAATATTGTGTGCCCCAAAACTTGGTTTGGGAAATATAATATAAAAAATAAAATTATCTCTACTTGGAAATAGCTTACATCCTAATGTACAAATAACTACACATACAGTAAAAATATAAAGTAATGACATACAAAATAGTTAAATATAAGGTAGTTTGGGAAGAAGAGCACTAGTAGCTTAGGAGATTAGGAAAGTTTTCATGCAGAACTTGATGCTTGACTTTCATCTTAAAGGAAGAGAGGGAAGCTCTGTGGTACAATTAAGGAAGGAGTACATTCCATGCATGTGGGGCGGCCAGTCTAAAAACGTGGTGATGGAATATGGAATGTCACATGTGAAGAACAGAGAGAAAGCCAAGTTATCTGGATTCCATAGTTTAGAAAATGTATAATGTTCAGTGAATTTGGAAAGATAGTTTGGAGTGAGGTTGTACGTCTTTAAAAGCTAAAGGGAAGATTGATGTTTTATCCTAGAGGCAATAAGGAGTTAGTTAAGTTGATGGGCAGATCCACACTTAAGGAACACCTTTTTGGCATCACTGTGTATGACAGAGTAGGGGAGACATTTTAGGCAATGAGACCAATTGGGAAACTATTACAATCAATTTGATGAGAGGTAATGAAGACCTGTATTAAGCATGCAGTTATATGAGCAGAAAAAAGGGTTTGAGTGGGAGAGATAGTGTGACAATAGAGACTCAGAGATCTGGCAACTGATTGGATGTGTGGAATGAAGGATATTGAGGAACTGAGAATGATGCTGAAGTTGTGAACTAGGAAGAGAAGAAGGATGGCAGACCCTTTGAGAAAAATAGCAAAGTCTGGAAAAGGGGTAAGTTTGGTGGCAAAAATTAAGAGTTCAAATTTGGACAAGTTAAGTTTTAGAAACTCAGGGGAGATTCTGGAGCTAGATATATAGATGTGAGAGTCATTTGCATAAAGATGATAATTAAAACCAAGGAGTTGGTAAGTTTACTAAGAAAGAATATAAAGGGAGAAGTGAGGGTCTAGGATTGAATATTGGGCAATATCCATAATTAGAAGGCATAATATGGAGAATGAGCTGGCATATTAGACTGAGAAGGAGTGAGCAAACAGGTAGGATGAGGGTTAGGACATCAGTGTCACTAAAATTCAGAGAAGAGAATATTGAGGAGAGGGTGGTCAAAAGTATAAAATGCAGCAGTTAAATTAAGGAGAATTAAGGCTGAGAGATCTGGAGATCTGATCTGAGACCAGATCTGGAAATTAAGAGATCATCTGTAACTTTAGAGAGAGTGGGGAGTTTCAGTTCAGATAAGGGAAACCAGATTGCAGTGGGTTGAGGGCTGAGAGAAAAGGAAGAGGAGGTGGTGAGTATAGATAGTGAGTATGTTAGTTTTTTTTCAAGGAATTTGGCTGATAAATGGAGGAGAGATTTAGAATGATACCTTGAGGGCAAGGAACAATCAACAAAAGGTTTTTGTATGTTTATTTCTTTTCAGACCTGGAGAAATGGCGAGTTTGAAGGCTTTCCTTAGGAATAGAGGTAGTTAGATGGCCAGAGATTGAAGATTTAAGAGAGAAGGAGGGATGATGAAGCAGAGCTAAGAAAACTATATACACAATAACTATAATAATGTAAATGGAGAGAACAATTACCACAAAACAGTGGATGTTTCAAAATTATAAAGTGTGGTCCCATAGAAGAAATATGAGAAGACATCTCTTCTCACTCCTTTGCACAGCTGTGAGGTCCACAGAAACGAAACACTGAATATATTTTCATTTTTTTTATGTACTGGTCAATTTTGTTGATTGTTTCCCCCCTTATTCCTATTTAATTTTCCCTTTAAAACATTATTTTTCATTAGATGGCTATCTGGGAAAGGGCATGAGGAAGGAAACAAGGGGAAATGAGGTTATGTAAAAAACAGAAGAAATCAATAAAAACTATTTTAAAAAGAAAGTGAAATGTCTTTCAATTAGAGATGGCTGAACAAATTGTGGCATATGAATGAAAGGGAATATTTAGTGTTGAAAGAAATGATACATATGAAGAATTCAGAGAATCATGGAAAGACTTGTATTCAGTGACATAGACTGAATAAAGGTAAAACCAGAAAAATAATAAATACAATGACTACAACAATGTAAACAAAAATAATGGCAATGTTGGCACCAGAGGATCGATGACCAAATACACCTCTATCCTCTCAGCAGGGAGGTGGAAGACTACAGATACCCCAATGGCATATGCTGCCAGATGTGGTCACTACTGTGTTGATTGTTTTGACTTAATGATCTTCGTGAAAAATTGAATTGTGAAACGATCTTTGTGAAAAATTGTCTATAGAGGGAGGGTGGAGAAGTCTGTTTTAGGAAATGTCTAGGGTGGTAAAAACAAAAGACGCCAATAAAACTAATGGAAAAAAATATAGCCAATGGACAAATTGCTGAAAAAACTAAAAATAAGGATGTTTTTCAGACGAAAAATGACCATTTATCCTTTTTTTTTTTGCCATTTCTTACATAATTTATGGGTCTTTTATTTTAGGTACCTTTTCCCTATCAGATTCAGTTAAAAATCAGCCAGTATGAATTAAAGCTATTAGGAAGGGCACAAGATGGAATTTAAGAATAAATTCTATAAGCCTTGTTTAGAGGAATTTAGTCTTAAACATATGATTACTATATTGGACACCTATTACCTTGACATGTTATAAGAGAAAATGAAGTATTATAATAAAATGCTTAGGGATTCTCATATGAAATGCCTCATTAAAAGTGAAAGTATTTTACAAATATTGCCTCATTTTATTATTATTATATCCTGTGTGTGATTTTAAAAAGCCTTGATTGGAAAAGCTAAACAGTTTTTCCTTTATAATAGTCAACGCTGCAGCTTGGTTTAAGAAAAAAAAAAGTTAGACTCCTAAGCCTGGTTGAGTTATTAAGTAAAAGGGAACACAGACTAATTACATTTGACAACCTCACATGGGGAATCATACCCATAGGTAGGAATATATCATGAAACTTCAGGAAGGAGGATTTTTTTAAATGAGGAAGTTCATTAGAAACAGATTTAGGGAGAAAGTTAGAAAATTAAAATTTATGGTATCAGCAAAGGATCTGCTTTACCATCTCTATCCCTCTAGAGAAAGAGCTGGAGTGCAGACTAAGCACTTTTTGAGGGGGTTATACTGGATTTCCTTAGGTTTGGCTAACAAAGGCTTAAACCTCCCAAAGCAACAGGCACTTGACCTTAGGTTTTTATGACTGAGAGTGCAGAGTCACAGAAACTCAGAGTTTGAAGGGACCTCAGAGGACCACTGTTCTGTCCTGTACCTCAACAAAAATTCCATATATAGCTCAACTTTGTCAGGCAAAGAACATAAAAGGAGTTGAGCCAGGCTTTGCTTGAAGACCTTTTAATGAGGAAAATATATTACCTCATGAGACAGGCCATTTTCTCTTTGAAGAATTCATATTATTGGGGAGTTTTGTTTTTCTTTGTAGTTTTTTTTTGACATTCAGTCCTGATTCTTTGTGGACCCCCCCTTTTGGGGGTGAGGGGCTTTCTTGGCAAAGATACTGGTGTGGTTTACAATTTCCTTCTCTAGTGCATTAAGTTAAACAGAGGTTAAGTGACATGCCCAGGGTCACACAGTGTCTAAGTATCTAAGGCTGGATTTGAACTAAGGTCTTCCTTACTTCAGGCTTATCCACTGAGTCACCTAGCTGCCTTTGTTTTCTTTTTGTTTCTGTTTAGCTATTTTTCAGTTATGGCTGACTCTTCCTGTTCCTATAAAAGATACATAAATAGTTTGCTATTTCTTTCTTGAGCTCATTGTACAGATGAAGAAACTGAGGCAAACAGGGTTAAATGATTTGCATAGGGTCAGTTAGTAAGTTTTTAAGGCCAGATTTGAACTCATGAAGATGAGTCTTTCTGACTCTAGGCACTGGACCACCTAGCTGCCTAACTACTGTCTTTAGCTCCCCCAAATACACACACACACTCACACACACACACACACACACACATACATATAAGGCTGAGTTTGAACTTAGGTCTTTCTGACTCCAGACCTGTCACTCTATCCACTGTGCCATCTAACTACCCTTTTGTTTTCCTTACATTGAGTTAAATCTAAGAAATGATTTCAGTAAGGGAAAGCATAATAATCAATGCTCAATTAAAAAAAAAAACAACCTTTTATTAAGTGCTTCCTTTATAAGAGGCATTATGTTAAGCACCAGAGAAGCAAAGAAAGACAAAAATAGTCCCTTCCTATAAAGAGCATAAATTCATTGGAAAAGGAATAGGGACTACACTTGTGATAGATTTTGCTGGTCAAATCAATAATAGCACATACAATATGCCATTCATAGGGCAAAATGCTGGGGAGTCAAAGGAAGGCAAAAAAAATATGGTTCCTGCCCTCAATGTGTTCACATTCTAATGGGGGACAACATGCAAACACCTAAGTTCAGGATATATACAAGATAAATTGCAGTTAATCTCAGAGGTAAGACCCCAGCATCAGAGGGCATTGGGAAAGGTGTTGGGAGGGTTCCTGCAGAAGGTAGGCTTGAGAAATCCAGGGAGGCCAAGGAATATAGATGGAGAGTAGGCAGGAGAGAATGCCGGGCCTTGTGGAAGGGGCAGCAAAGAATCCAGTGACATTGGATCATGGAATATGTGAAAGGGAGGAAGGTATAAGAAGACTGGAAAGGTAGGAAGAGGAAAGCTTATGAGGGGCTTTAAAAACAAAACAGGATTTTACATTTGATCTTTTAGGTTAGGAGTGGGGAACTTGTGGCCTCAAGGCCTCTAGGTCCTCAAGTGCAGCCCTTTGACTTCTGCGAAGTTTGGATTCAAAGGGCCGCACTTGAGGACCTAGAGGGCCACATGTAGCCTTGATGTCACAGGTTCCCACCCTTGCCTTAGGTAGTAGGCAGCCACCAGAGTTTATTGGGGGGCGGTGAACTTTCTGGCTTAGAGAATTCCCTGATAGGCAAATTCCCTCTACTAATGTAGATCAGTAACAATGAAATTTATAGTCTTAGAGAGTTGCTTAGAGAACTGGGAGGTTACATGACTTACCTAGGTCATACAGCCAGTATGTGTAAGAGGTATGAAGGACTTTCTGACTCAAAGACAACTCACTCTGCACTGTACCATGGTACCTCTAAAGAGGAGAAAATGTAAGTGAATAGGTACATACAAAATCTATAGTGAATAACAGAAAGGCAACGTGAAAGAGGAAGGTTCAAGGGTGTGTGTGTGTGTGTGTGTGTGTGTGTGTGTGTGTTAACAAGAGACAGACAGACACAGAGATAAGGAGATAGAGAGCAGAGAGAAAGAGAGAGATGGGGGAGAAGAGAGAGAGAGAGAGAGAGAGAGAGAGAGAGAGAGAGAGAGAGAGAATGAACAAACAGAAGACAGGGAGGGGGAAGAGAATATTACTTCAATCTCTCCAACGAAATGTTAACTAGACTTTGGATATTAGCTATAACAATCTTGAGTTTGTTACTAGGGATGGAACAAAGACCTAAATAGCCTATAGATATAGGAAATGGTGGGTTTGCATTCATCCTGAATGGCTGTTATGTTGCTGTTGCCATTGGCTTTTTGTTTTGTTTTTGGTTTTTACTTTTGTTTTGTTTTTTTCTGTTTCTATTTGAGACTTAGGTTCTCATTCAATATCAGACATACAGGGAAGTCCAGGGGGAGCAAACCTCTCTGAAATAAGCCTTTTTCCTGTAACTGCACTACTGCCCCCAACTCATAGACCATGTCACCTTCAGTTAAACAGTGACTTGAATGGTGTGAAGACAGCCTGTGTATTGTTACCACAGAAAGGTTTCTCCTTTGTGACTGCACCTTTTTTCCAGCTGTTGGGCTGTTCACCATAACTGTCTCAGAGCCTCAGAACACCACTTGGGCTTTCGTTTGCTGATGCGTTTACTGTACTGGTAATTAATGCCGTTAGCTTTGTAATTAAAAAAAAAAACAACACAACTTTTTGCCTTTATACTCAGGGTGATAATGCTGCAAGTAAAAATTA
This sequence comes from Vombatus ursinus, assembly GCF_900497805.2. Taxonomy (NCBI): domain Eukaryota; kingdom Metazoa; phylum Chordata; class Mammalia; order Diprotodontia; family Vombatidae; genus Vombatus; species Vombatus ursinus. Next base: position 26,655,401 of record NW_020941197.1, read on the forward strand.
ATTAAAATGAGATGAATTGCCTTCAGTTAAACGAAACGGAATAGAAAAGGGATGGGGAGGGTGGGCAAGGCATGAGTGGGAAGGAGGGGAGAAGAGAGCCAAAGAAGCATTGTAGTCCTGTTAATAAAGCAAAATGAGTAGTTTGACTTTTTAAAGATTCTTCTTTCTCTTTTTGTCTGCAAATTCTGGGTTAAAGGTTAATGCAGCCAAAAGCTATTGGCTAGTCAAAGAACACAAGTTTTACTTTCCCAGTGCTTTGGCAGTGGGTCACGATGAGGTCCACAAACATAAACACCCATGTTTGTTCAAGTCCACCCCCTTTCTACTGCACCAGGCTGTTCAGAGTAATGGGCTGTGAAATTGGCTTTTATATTATTATTAATTAGATCTGATGGCTGGATGTTTTTTATACTTGATGCAAGGAAAAGGTCTGTTTCTTTAAAAGGGAGCAAAACCCTGACAAACTATGGTGATTAGAGAATTTCTGGTACGAGCAAAAGCAGCCAGACTCCTTCCCTCCCTCCAATGAGATCCTAGTAAGGTAACATTATTCTTCACACAATCATAGGATTTCGAAGTTAGAATGGACCTCCGTGGACCTGTTGTCCAATGCATAACCAATTAAGAATAAGGAGATCAACTAGTCTTTATTAGGAGGCCCCCTGTGAGGGGGTAACCCACCACCTCTAGGATTTCCAGGGAGTACTTGGAATGGTCAGCCCATTCCAAATGTTTAAAAAAAATGTCTCAGCATAACACCCAAATTTACCTCTTTGTAACCTTTATTCACTGTTCCTAGTTTTCCACTCTGAGGCTAGGATGAAAAAAAACAAACCACAAATGAATACCTGATCCTCTTAGACAGCCTTTCAAGAGCTTGAGGACAGCTCTCACTTCCTCCCTGAACCTTCTCTGCTCCAGTTTGAACACACCTAGTTCCTCAATGCTTCCTTAACATTAGAGGAATGTAAATTTTGAGCTGGAGGGAAACTTAGAGGTCATTCGACTCAACTGGCTTTATTTTATAAATAAGCAAACTAAGGTCTGGAGATTTTAGGCAACTTGCCCAGAATTCAAACTCAGGTCCTCTGACTTCAAATGCTGCACTTTTCCCATACTGTACCAAGAAGCCCTACACTAGATGCACTCCAGCTTATCAATATCTTCCCTAAAAATATGTTGTGCAGAATTGAACAAAACATCCTAGATGTGGTCTGATTATTGTAGAGTGTAATGCTATTACAACCTCCTTATTAAATGGGAAGGAAGGCTCTTCCAAAGGAGCCAAATGGCACATTAGCTTTTGAGGCTGCTAACGCTAACTCCTATTGTGCTTGCAGTCAACTAAACCCCCTGGATCATCATTAGACAATCCAGTAGCTAACAATACCTCCCCTGACTTTTTCAAATGAAGTGAATTTTTTGAGCTCAAGTGAAAGACTTCACATTTATTCCTAATAAATTTCTAAATAAAATTTAGTAGATTCATTTCAGTGTTCTTTCAAAACTCTTTTTGTTCCTGATTATCCTCCAGGGTGTTAGCTGACCCCTAGCTTTAGTGGCCTTATGAGTCTTTTTTGTTGTTGTTTGTCTTTAGGACTTTAATTCTTTTTCTCCTTATTCCTATCTTAGAACTCTACTACTACCAAATTGGCAACCTTTACTATAGATGCTAGTTTGTCTAGGGAACAGAAAGCAGCTAATCAACAAGGATGCATTGAGTGCTTGGTATTATACATGGCACTCAAGGGAAATGATCTAAAAACTTTTTTTTTTTTGGAATAGGCACTCCTATCAGTAAAAAGAAATGTTTTTGAGCATACACCCTCAGCAAAGGGATGATCTAGAAATGGAGGATGGGAACATGTTTGAGTGGACAATGCTGCCTGTGTAGCTACTGCTGTGGGTTTCCTGAAGTTAGGGTGTAGCTATCCTGAGTAGCTGATCCTCAAGACAGAAGTAGGGGAATTTGGGAGCTTGTGTTGTTTGGGAAAGAACAGAGTAAAAGTGTTGAGCTATAATGGATGAAGAACAGGTATCTCCCTAGCTTCCTCTTTGGAGGATATAAAAGTATAATAGATGACACCTAATCAAAAGAACTTAAATCTACATGGGGAGAAAAAATTAAAGGGCATGAAAAAGTAGAGTTCAATTAAATATTGTATGGTATGGTAGTGACTTTCTAAATGCAATAAGACTTCAGAAAAGATAGGAGTTCATGTGAGCTGGAGTAGGCTGAGAAAGTTACACTGAGGAAACATAGATAAAGCAAGAACCAGTCAACAGAAGAAAAATAATACAGAAAATAATAATAATCCAAACATGGCTCAAAAAAAAAAGAGTCCTTAAGTATCCTAACCAAAGGACTGCAAAAGTAAAAATGGAATTAGATAAATCACTTTGGGAATCATATAGTGCTGTCTGAAGTCTCCTTTGGTCATGGATTGTACAGATCTGTAAAGCACCTGTGGCAATATTTAGAACTCTGTACGAAGCGGCAGCCCCAAAACTCAGTTCTATGTTAGGAGTTGTAACACTGATCTGCCTCTTTTACCTTTTCCACAGCTTTGCATGTCATAAGGGCCAGGTGCAATAAAAAAGGGCTTACCTGATGACTAAGAGGGAATTTGCTACTTGTCGCATTTCCAGGGAAAGATGGAAGCTTTGGAGATTAATGGAGCTATCAAATATTTGATCTTTTAGAGTGAGGAGTGTGACCTTAGGTCATACAGAATGTCAATTCAGAGAATCATGCATCCAAGCAGCATGTGAATATGTTTTGCGGGAGACAAGAAGACATGATTGGGGGCTGGAAATTTTGGAGCCTTCCCAGCGTTCTCGAGAATTCTCAAAGCTTACCACCTTCTTTTGTTTTTTTTTTTTTTTAGCGGAATGAGGGTGCTTCAAAGTCCAACCCTATCAGGTAAACAAAACTTCCTGTGAAACTCTTGGAAGGGAGGCAGATGGCTCATTTGTTTTTCAACTTGTCTCACCAGTACAGATCAGAAAATCAGATCTGTTGTAAGTGTGAAATACTTCGATATCATTCACTTAGTGAGACCATCAGCATTTGCTAATTGTTAGAAAAGCCTTAGTGCACACTTCTAATTTGGTCAAATTAGGTACTGAAGGCCTAATGGGAAGAGAGAACTTTGGAAAACTGTCAAACACTTCGTAAAAGCAAAGAATTTACTATGCTTGCTTGCTTTACCTTAGATTTCCTGTGTACCCCTTGTACCTTCTAAGTGAGGAGGACCCATGGTAGCTTGAGTTATCTCAGTCTGAAAGGCAGACTTGTATGAATAAACAATTCTCTATAGCTGCCTGAGGCAACAAAGTTCCTAAGTCTCAGAAAAGCAAAGGTCTTAAATACACAGAAAGCATAGCTACGAGGTTAAGTGGGGTTCAGTTATTTGAAATATGTCAGGTAGATTATTGAGAATCTGAAAAACTGCCTAGATGATTCTAAATCCCCTACCCATTGGAAATTACCTTTAACAATGCTGCAAAATAATTGGGAAGCTTGGGGAATTCTTAAAACACTTTTTCCTTCTCTGTTATGTATGTCAGCATATTATCAGGTGTTAACATGAATGACTAAGCTGTATGAGCATTTAGAGACTATTAAAAATGCAAAAAGCTTTCGGAACATCTTTGAACTCACTTAAGAAAGTGCACACCACCACAAGCAACATGGTGCCCTGGAATGAATATTCAACTTGGAGCAGAAATCCTTTTTTTGTCTCTTACTGCTCATGACCTCTCTGGGCCTCAGTTTTCTCAACTGAAAAAGGACTGGGTTGAACTAGGTGACCTCTAAAGACCCTTCCAGCTGAAATCTATCAGCCTTAGAAGAATCTTTTATTCATGAATAATGGACACAGATTTCCTGATGAACAAAGGAACTGACTAGTGTGATTTAATGAAGAGATGGTACCAAGAAGATTCCAGTATGGAATCCAAGTAAATCACTAGTCTGAGGAAAACTATTGACATTTGTAATTCAGTGATTCAGTTCAATCATTCATGTATGAAGTGCTGTTCTGACTCAGACTAAATAAAAAAATGAAAAGTCCCCGCCCTACACAAGTTTATATTATTTTTTAATAATTAATTAATTTATTTGTAGTTTTCAACATTCACTTCCATAAGATTTTGAGTTTTACATGTTCTCCCCCCCTTCCCCCCCCAAGATGTCATGCAATCTGATATAGGCTCTACTTATACATTCATATTAAACATATTTTCACATTAGTCATCATGTAAAGAATAATTAGAACTAATGGGAAGAACTATGAGAAAGAAGAAACAGAACAATGGTGAAACAGAAGAAACAGAAAATGGTGAAAGAAAAGGAGACCAAATAGTATGATTCCATCTTCATTCAGACTCCGAAGTTCTTTCTCTGGATGTGGACAGCATTTTCCATCACAAGTCTTTTGGAGTTTGTCTAAGATCTTTGCACTTCTGAGAAGAGCTAAGTCTATCAAAGTCTGTCATCACACAATGTGGCTATTACTGTGTACAATGTTCTCCTGGTTCTGCTCATTTCACTGAACATCAGTTCCTGTAAGTCTTTCCAGGTTTTTGAACAACATATTGTAGGATTATGTTTCTTAATCCACTTTGCTATCCACTTCCATTTTATGGGAGAGTTTATCCCATTCACATTCACAGTTATGATTACTATCTGTGTCTTTCTCTCCATCCTATATCCCCCCCACCCTGTTTATGCTTCCTCCTCATTAGAGTTTTGCTTTTGACTACCACCTCCTTCAATCTGCTCTCCCTTCTATCAACCCTCTCCCTTTCTCCCTTTTCCCCTCCTACTTCCTATAGGATAAGTTAGATTTCTATACCTGATTTTGTTATTCCCTCTTTGAGCCAAATCTGATGAGCCAAAGGTTCAAATAATGCTCATCTCCCTCCCTTCTTTCTCTCTACTGTAATAGGTTTTTGTGCCTTTTCATATGATGTAATTACCCTTCTCTGCCTTCTCTTTACCTCTTCTCCCAGAACAATCCCTTTTCACCACTTAATTAGATTTTTATCATCACATCAGAGTTAACTTATACCCATGACCTCTGTCTATGTATACTCCTTTTAAATGTCACACTAAAAATATCATTCTCGAGTTACAAGTACCATCTTCCCTTATAGGGATGTAAACAGTTTGCCCTTATTAGTAACACGTTGTTTTTTCCTTTCCTGTTTACCTTTCCATACCTCTCTTCAGTCTTTGAAGATCAAATTTTCTGTTGAGCTCTGGTCTTTTTATCAAAAAGGTTTGGAAGTCTGCTATTTCATTGAATGTCTATCTCCTCCCCTGAAAGATTGTGCTCACTTTCACTGGGTAGTTGATCCTTTGTTGTAATCCAAGCCCCTTTGCCTTATGGAATATCATATTCCATGCCCTCCAGTCTTTTAATATATAAGCTGCAAGGTCCTATGTAATCCTGACTGTGGTTCCATGATATTTAAATTGTCTAATGGGGTATGATCTCTACAAATTCCATACAATAACTTAGTTGGCTGAAATACCTTGTAAGCAATATACTTAAGAAAGCATGGCTTGGTGGTTAGAGAGCTGGCATCAGCCATGAAAAGACCTAAGTTCAAGTCCTGTTTCTGATACATGCCAGCTGTGTCAACCTGAACAAGTCACTTAATGTCTCAGTGTTCTAAATAACTCTTTTAAGTCTATAAATTGCAAAAAAGGTACCTGTTTGATAAAGGGAGTTTCCTCATTTGGGAATCTTGTCTCTATCTTTTTGCTTAATTATTCCCTTCCAGTTCCTGAAAAAATAGAATGACAACAATGGAGAATGTTCCCACCCATGGACTGATTTCCAGATTATACACTTGAATTTTTGGACTTATTGGATGATTCAGTCAAAGCACTTCTGATGGGTAGAAGACATCTTATATAGAGACACTGCATTAAACATTTTGGGGTTTTTCTCTGAGAAATACACACAAGAGTAATAGTGAAACTTTAGGAGCTTCCATTGGCTCTTTGGAGAATTTCTATGGGCCCAGATTTACCTTGGACATTTTACTTGAGTGTGTATGTTTGTAAGTGGTAGTGGTGATGGTGGTGGTGGTGTGGTGGTGGTAGGAAGCTACTTCACTCATGTAAAATTTCATCTTTTTCTTCCATTGAGAAAATCAAAGTATACAGATTTGGTGCCCAACCCCATTGATTGGAGAACCCAGTTCATTAATTTTAAAATTTAATTTTAAATTCCATCTTCTCTTGGGATGCAAATATAAAGAAAGAGGGGAAAGAATAACGAGGTACATAAAAAGAAACATTAATGATATGACCAAATGTTGTCTTACTGCTAAAAGGATGGAATTTTTAGAAAAGAGTTGGAGGGACCTTAGAAGTGATCTAGTCTAATCTCTTCATCTGATAGATGAAGAAACTCCAGTCCAAATCAATAAAATGATTTATAAAAAGTCACACCAGTAGACAGTGATAGAGGTCAATTTTGAATTCAGCACTTCTTTATAGCCAGTGCTCTTTTTACCATACTATGCTGCTTCTCTATGAAGCAGTAGAAACCAAAAGCCAACAATTCTTGGAGGAAGCTACTGAGACCAAGAGGCTGCAAAGGCTGGATTATGGCCAGAGGGTAAGGGGGCTAAAGGTTGTGTCTACTATAGCCATCTTACCAGCCAGTGTCTTGTCATTGCCCTGCTTATTCATGACAGCCACTTTGGTATTTCTTTCTTTCTTACTACCAGGTGATAGACATGAGAAAGAGTCTTCTGCCCAGATGTAGCAGCTCATCAACACAATTGTTTCTGCTCTCCCTCTTCCAATGAGGCTGCTGGGGTCATCTCATCATAGTCTTGATCCTGCCTGACATTTTTGAAAATGGTTGTGGGAGTAAAAACAGGTGCAAAAAATAGATGTAATTTCAAAAACATTTTTTCTGACCTTTTTAATATTCCTGCATAATTGTGATCCATTTGAATACCTGCCCTGATTGATGCAGTGGGTTACTGATATATTCAACCCAACCTATGCAGAGAACCCTTTCAGAATACTCAGGCTCATGAAGAAATGACCCCTTACCTGGAGAGGGAAGGCAGAGGAAAGAAAAACAAAAACAGAGATAGATGGGTAGATAGGTAGATAGAGAGATGGAAAGCTACATAATAAAACTAAAGTATGGACTTTGGATTCTCCATCAGATAGAGATTTAATTTTATTTTTTAATTTCCTGGAGTCCCTATAGTTCCATGGTATGTTCTGTCTACCTCCTCAATAATTTATGTAAGTATTGACAAGCTTTAAGGTTTGCTTTACAAATACCATTTCATTTTAGACTCACAACAACATTTAGAGGCAGGTATTATTATTATCTCCATTTTTATAGATAGGGAAACAGAGGTTAAGTGACTTGTTCAGGGTCACAAAGATAGTAAGTGTCTGAAGCAGGACGTGACCTCAGGTCTTCATCTAGGTCCAGCGTTCTATCTACTGTATCACTTAGCTGTCTATCTCCTAAAATATCATAAATATAAAAACCTAAAAGAGACTTACTAGGACATGATTAAGGGGATGGTTTATCAACATTAGGTAGAGGAAACAATATTTTCCCCTCATCATTATAAATTCCTCGGGAATAAGCTATGACAGGCTAAATCCAGTAAACTGTAAGCTCACTGAGGTCAGGGAATATTTTCTTAAATTCATGGTGCCTAATACAGTGACTGGCACACAGTAAGCACTTAATAATTTTTTATTGATCTCTTTGAGTGAGACTCTATACTAGTAGATCAAAACAGTTTCTTAGAAATAGCATTATCATTTGTCAAAGTCTCTCATAATATCCTTCAACACAAGATAGAAAGTGCCTGGAACACCCTTGCTCCCAGTCTCCCTCTCTTGGAACCTTTTGCTCCCTTCTAGGCTCAGCTCACCTGCTACTTCCTTGGGCAAGCATTTCCTGATTCCTCTCAGTTGTATTTTCTCTCTCATCAAATTATCTGTTTTTGCATCTATTTTCCTATATATCTCGCAAAAAAGGTAAGCTCCCTGTAAGCAAGAACTGTTGTTTTTTAACTTTTGTCTTTACCTTAATTCCCAGCATATTTCTTACTTTATCAGTGCTTAATATATGTTTATGAATTGAATTGAAATGAATTGACAGGTATGGACTACCTGATAATTTAAGTAGGTAGATACAGAACTGCTTCAATGACTGACTCAAAGAGAGGAGACTATTCATATGATGTCAACCCGAAGGGAGATTCATAGTGGGAAACCACAAGGCTCTTCATTTTGCCCTGTTCTCTTAATATTTTTTTTTGGTCAGAAACTTAGAAAAACACATAGTATAGAGCCAGGAGAGATAGTGAGTATATTCAATAACAGAATTAAGATCCAAAATATTCTTGACAGGCTATAACAATAAATCAAATGTAATAAAATCTCATTTAATAGGGATAAATGTAAAATCTATATTTGGGTTCAAAAAATCAATTTTACAAGCATTGATTTTCTTTAAAAATATGACAGTGATAAAACCTGAAGAATTTACCTTTACATAAGTTAAAAATGAGACAATGTGTGATGGAGTAATCAAAAAGAGCTTATCACATCTTAGACCACAATACTAGAATCATAATGTCCAGAATGCAGGAGATGATAGGCATAGTGCCTGGTTAAAATCTACTTGGATGATTATTATCAGTTCTAGGAGTCATATTTTAGGAAGAACACTCAGAAATTTGAGGTAATCTAGAACTGCTTGAATCAACTAGGGATGGCTAATCTGAATAAAAGGAGCCTAGAAAGGGAATGGAGTAGATATTTTCAGATATTTAAAAGGCTGTCAGAAAAAAAAGGATTTTTTTTTTTAATTTTCCATGGTCCCAGAGAACAGCACTAGGAGCAGTATATGAAAATTGGAAAGAAGATGATTTTGACATGGTATAAATAAAATATTCCTAATTACTGTAGTTGTTAAAAAGTGAAATAGGCTAAGAGGTAGTATTTCCAATCATTGTAAGTCTTCAAATGGAAGCTGAATGGAAACTGGATGGCCCCATGAGGTTATTACAGAGGGGATGACTATCCAGGAAAGAGTTTTACTAGAAGGCCTCTGTGGTCCTCTCCAATTCTGAGATTCTGACTCTAAGATTCTAGGATCTTGCATATTTCCTAATCTTCTCATTTTACAGATGGTGCAACTGAGGTTCAGAGATGTGACATGATTTGCTTAAAGTCACATAGCCATTTGGTAAAATGGTGGCCAAGCTAGGATTAGCCTATTATGAAATTGAAATTCCCATTCTTTGCCTTCCCTGATATCTGAAACATTGAGGTATGGTAACTAGAGAGTTGTTCTTGGAGTCAGAAAGACAGAGTTTGAAGTCCTACTTCTGATATCTACAGCTGTATGACCCTGGGCAGGTCTCTTACCTTCTCACTGCCCAGATAACTCTCTCAGATTATAAATTTCAGAGATGGTACTGATATGCATGAGTAGAAGAAGTTGGGAGTTCCCAATAATAGTCAAACCCCACATCTGGCATAAAGAATAAATAAACAAATGAACAAAAGAAGCAAAATACTCAACTTTCATAACATAAGCCAAGAAAACAAATATGGCATCAGTGCAGGGGTGGGAGTGGGTGGGTGGAGGCTGTCTACATTCATTATTATTTTCCTTGCAAGTATCTCTAATGCTCCATGTAGAATCCAAAAGATGATTTTTCTTTTCTAGCTATCATATTATAAATTCCACTTCTAATCTTGAAAAAAAATATTTTGTATGTTTTTTTGCCCACATATCATTTTTGTGAAGTAATTTGATAATCAAGTTGAATATATATGTATAAATGTACATATATACGCACATACATGCATGCCTACATGCATTTGTGTATACATTGCAGCTTAGTTGATTAAATTTCTCCCCATGCCTTAGTAAGATTGTGAAGAGAATGGTTTTATGCTGACAGTCTCAAATAACATTAGTGCCCAAAGCATCGTTATAGATCATCTAATCAAGTACTCTCATTTTACAAAATAAGTTCAACTTGTCTAGAGCCATATACTACTTATTGGTTAAGCCAGGGCTGTATCTTGGGTCATTTTGAAGTCAGCTATGTTGCACAGTTAGAAGACTGAACTTGGAGTTAGGAAGATCTGAATTCAAATCCAATCTCAGACATTTAGGTAGCTGTGTGAGACTCTAAGCAAATCATTTGACCTCTGTCTACCATCATATTATTCTCAGCCCCACTAGAAACCTTAGACTCTGCCCTGAAGATGCCAGGCTCTTATAGATAATCTTTCACTTTACTTTGCCTGGAACAAATCTCCATGTCCCTTCTGAGCCATCTCTATACCATTTCCTCCTTTCCCTTAACCCCTCTCCCCTCCCCCACCCCACACCTAGTTAGCTAAGTGGTATAGCAGATAGAGCCTGGAGTCAGAAAGAAATCATTTCACATCTGCCTACAGACACTTACTAGCCGTGTGACCTTAGACAAATGACTTAGTCTGTTTGCCTCAGTTCACTTAACTGTAAAATAGGGATAATGATAGGACCTCCCTGCCAGGATTGTTTCAAGGATCAAATGAGAATATATTTTTAAAGTATTTAGCACAGGGCCTGGCACACACATAACAGGCACTGAATAAATGCTTGTTTCCTACATTCTTCCCTTCTTCTGATCCCCAGTCCAATACTCTTCCCATTGTACTGGGATTGGTTGTGTCAGGGTCCCTATGGTCATCCAAATTTTAGAATAAAGTGAATCTGAACCAGCTTTTCACCTTTTCTATAAGACAAACAATCTGAACATGGAATGTAAATTGTGGTCTAGTTCCACATGGGGATGGTATGAGGTCCTGGCCATGATACTCCCCTATATACTCAACACAACAGGCCAGTCATATTGTACTGTATTAAACTTTATTTGGTGCAAATAACCATCACGTATGGTGGATCCTTAGCCTAATCTAGGCTGGCCCAGCAAGAAGTAGATAAACTATATCTGGAAAGCAGAGCGAGCATGTATTGATCCATGTATACATATTGATTCTTGACAATTGAAGTTAGCAGGGAAACTCATCCAAAATCATCCCACACAAAATGGTGAAGGAAGCAGAGCTGGTCTTCATGTGTCTATTACCTTTGCTTTATTTCTTCCTCAGATTGGCACTCCTTTTCCCCAGGGATCAAGCCTTTGAGGTTGCTCTCCGGCTGGTCAGAGGCTCTTATGTTGGCACTCTCCCAGGGCCTGCTCTTCCAACTGATATCCCATGATCTGTGACTTCCTGGAGCTGCTCTTTCAAAACTTATTTTTTTTTTGTACCTCATTCTTCCACGTCTGGCTAGGTACCTGACTGGTTTATACAAAAACAAAATCCATTTGAGTTAAAGCATTAATGCATAATAATACCTTAATACATTATGCTTTAGCTGTTCTTTAATGGGACCTCCCAAGTGTCATGAGTAAATGAACATTGTGGGAATTCCAGAAAACATACTCTTTAGTGACCAAAGGAATTAAGGGGCAAGAGAACCTTTCACCTACATCTAAGACTAGTATATTCTGTATGTTGACTCTCTGACAGGGACAAAGAATAAACCAGAAGACATGAGATTCAGCCTTACAGACAGCAAAAAAAGAAGACTGTTGGGATAAGTTCTGGTTTCCTATCACCTGCTAACCCAGGAGTTAGGATTTCCTGAAAGGTCTTTAAAAAAAAAAACATTTTCTGATATAGCTGATTTCATAGTTGTATGTAGATACTAATATATATTTCTGTTAAGTTTAAGACATAATATTTTGATGCTGGAATTCAAAGACACTATGACTTCATTACTATCTGGAATATGTCCAGAAAAGAATTAAAAGATTAGTGGAACATGGCAGTCTTCTAGAAATTGTCATGCCTACCCTGGTGGCAAATTCTGGATTATATGTTAAGAGGGTTATAAATTTTAGAAATGAAATGAATTCAATCTTTAAGTAAATAAGGGGATCTTATCCTAAGCCATAATCAATTTTTTTAAATGATCAAAAAGAAAAGATGAATTTTCGACCATTCATATAGTCAAACCGATGGTAAAAGAAGCTGAATCAATGACGCATAAAATTAGCTGGATTGGATTTATTCTTTTGTTTTTTATTTATTATTTAACTGCTGGTCTTTCCTCCTACAAGCATCAAAGGGTCGAGGAGATGACTAATAGTCACCCAGGCTCTTGAACACCAGCAATGTTGGAGAGCTCTCTTTTTACAAGAATCATTTGTTCCATTTTTGGACAGATCGAATTGTTTTATATCATAAATATGTAGCTTCCATTCATTGACCCTTATTCTGCTTTGTGATAATGCTATTAACTCATCCATATGGCAGCCCTTTAAATATTGTTGATGTGTTAGGTTGAATTGAAAAATGTATCCTTTAATCTTATTTCTAGTTTAATATTTTCAGTTCCCCTCCCCCTTCAACTTCCCTTCATATTATATGTTTTCTAGGATCCTCAATATTCTAAGTGTCTTCCTTTAGATAAATTCAATTTTTTCTTTATATCTTTTAAAATGTGGTGCATAAAAGTGAACCTAGCACTCTAGATATACTTTGAACAATACAGAAGAGAATTCATTATCCCCCAATTGATCTGGATATACTTCTATGAATGCCACTAAGGTCTCATTAATTATTTGAATCAATAGATGAATCAACAAATCAACAAACATTTCTTAATAATAATAATAATAGTTGGCATTTATAGTGTTTTGTTTTGTTTTTGGTGAGGCAATCAGGGTTAAGTGATTTGCCCAAGGTCATACAGCTAGTATATGTCAAATGTTTGGTCTGAGGCTGGATTTGAACTCAGGTCCATCCTGACTTCAGGGCCAGTGCTCTATCCACCGCGCCACCTAGCTGACCCCCATTTATAGAGGACTTTAAGGTTTACAAAGTACTTTACATGTGTTAACTCAACTGATACTCACAACACTCTGTGGTGTATGTGCTGTAATCATACTCATTTTTGTTGATGTTGTTCAGTTGTGTTCAACTCTTTGTGACCACATTGGAGGTTTTCTTGGCAAAGATACTGGAGTGGTTTGCCATTTTCTTCTTCAGCTCATTTTACAGATGAGAAAATTGAGGCAAATAGGGTTAAATGACTTTCCCAGGGTCATATAGCTAGTAAGTATCTGAGGCCAGATTTCAACTCAGGAAGATGAGTCTTTCTGACTTGAGATCTGACACTCTATCCACTGAACCACCTAACTTTCCCTATACTCATTTTATAGAGGAGGAAACTGAGGTATAAAGAGATTAAGTGATTTCTGGAGTACCTGAGGCAGAATTCAAACTCATGTCTTCTTGATTCCAAATCCTACATTCTCTCTGCTCCCCCTGCCCCATACCCTTTCTTAAACATCTACTATGTGACAGATCCTGTGCATGGTTATATGGATTTAAAACTGAGAACAAAATAGTTACTACGCTCAAGGAACTTATATTTTAATATGAGAGACAATGTGCATTTATTTATATCATCTATCTATCTATCTATCTATCTATCTATCTATCTATCTATCTATC
>NW_020941197.1:26669007-26697408 GCF_900497805.2 Vombatus ursinus
ATCTATCTATCTATCTATCTATCTATCTATCTATCTATCTATCTATCTATCTGTCTGTCTGTCTGTCTGTCTATAAAACAAAGGTACCCTTGGTGGGGGAGGTACTAGGAAAGGGAGGGTACCCAGCAATGGGTTAACCAGAAAGTAGAATTTCAGCTTAAATGTGAAGGAAAATCAAAGATTCCAAGAGGCTAAGATGAGGAAGGGGTATATCCCAGGCATGAGGGACAGCCAGTACAAAGCATAGAGACAGGATATCCAGTATATGTTGCTTTGGCAAGAAGGCCAGTATGGCTGGAGTGTGTAGAGAGAAGTAATCCTAAAATCCAGATTGAGTCTATATATTTCCACTTACTATGGGTACATATAACCTTGCCTATGTTACCACCTCTCTGAGCTTTCATGTCCTTTTCTATAAAAGAGGATAATAATGTTTGCAAAAACTACCTCAGAGGGCTATTGTTAGTACACTATTTTGCAAACCATGGAGAACTATAATAATATGAGCTCTGAGCAATTTGAAACTCATTTTCCTCATTTTTAATTTTCTTCTTTTTGGTTTTGATCATATTGGTCAATAATTCATTGACGTTATTATTTTTAAGCTGCTCTGAGTTTTGTTTATCAGTTTCATAGTTTCAGGTTTATGGGTTTCTCCTCATATTTGAAAAGAGTATAATAATTCTTACATTACTTATTCCACAGTGTTATTATAGATATAAAGTAAGATAAGATACGTAAAGTGTTTTGTAACTATAAAGTGCTATTTCATTTGAATTGCTGTATTTATATAAGACATCAATACAACTTATTAAACTTGCTTTGCCACTATTTACACTTAATTAATTGCAATTCACAAATTGTCATAACTTTTTAGTCACTTCCTCTAAGTCTCTGGCATTCTTTGTTCATTTATCTCCATTTTTCCTCTTATATTGTTGTAGTTAAGATGTACTCTAGTGTTCAGGATATGCTTTTTTCAATTTTTATTATCTCATAAAGGTTTTTCCAGATTTTGTTATATTCCTCATACTTCTTGGTTTTAATTGCATTATAGTATACCCTTACATTAAGGTGCCACATTTTATTTAGCCATTACCCAATTGTTGACCATTTATATTGCTTCCATTTCAGGATAAAAAAAATTTAATTACAAATAATGCTACATGAGCAGGGAGTATCTTTTGCCCTTTTTTGTGTCCCTAGTGATTAGCACAGTGCCTGGTACAGAGCTGGTGCTTAATAAATGCATATTGACTACCGATTATTAAAGTCAAGGTTTTTCTACATTTTGGTAATATATTTAGGGTATATTTTGAGCAGTTGCATTATTGGGCCAAAAGAGCAGGATTATTTTTGTAACTTTCATTGTGTATTTCCCTATTCTTCTCCAAAAGCAGTCTTCAAGTCTTTAATTCCATCCACATTAAATGAGTATTTTTGTTCTTCTCCAGACCTTGCAGAATTGAATTTTATTGTTTTAAATTATTTTGGCCAGTTTGATGGGTGTGAAGTGATTTTATATGTATATATATATATATGTATATAATTTGTATCACTGATTATTAGTAGGGGGTTGAATATTTTTGGGTGATTATTAACAATTTGTATTTCCTCAATTTAATTTAATAAACATTTTTAAATGCCTGCTATGATATAGACACTAGGGACAGAAAGACAAAAAATAAAATGGTCCCTTGCCCTCAAGGAGCTTACATTCTACTGGGTAAATACAAATCGTATATGGATAAGTAAATACTAAGTAATATTTTTGAAGTGAAGAGGGCAGAGAATAGGGAGAGGAAGGGAAGGAAGAACTCATCCTGGGGCAGCTTGTACAAAGGCACAGAGATAGAAGATAAAATTTTGTTTATGGAAAAAAGCAAGTATACAAGTTTGGGTGGAATGTAAGTCTGAAAATGTATGCTGGCTACAGATTGCAAAGGGTTTTAAATGCTTAACAGAGTAATTGCTATTTTATTCTGCAGTGAGTAAGGAGCCATAGAAACTTCTGGAGCTCTGAATGATGTGCTCAGTCCTTTACTTTAGAAATATCAATTTGACAGCTATGTGAAGGATTTATTATAGAAGGGAGAGGCTGGAAGTAGGGAGACCTCCTTTTTAGATATTTCCACTTAATATGGGTATATATAACCTTGCCTATGTCACTACCTCCTTTTGAAAAAGTCCTATTTATGTTCATTGTAAAATGGGAGTCCCTATTTGACTTCTCTGAATTTCAGTTTCCTCTTTGAAAAAATAGAAATGATAATATTTGCACAACCAAACTAATCATTATTCCTAAGTACATTTGTTAAATAATTAGTTCTTTTAAAAATGCTTAATGTTTCCTTATATATTTGTATATTATTTACATCTATCATATTTGCCATAAATAGAACCTCCGAATATATACTTTATCTTTACTTATATATATATATATATGTGAATGTATATATATATATTCACATATATATTTAATTAAAAATGCATATGTGATCAGGCAGCTTTATCACACTGCGAATAGAAAAACAGACTTGTAGTCTGAAATCTTCCTCAGACACTTACTAATTGTATGACCGTGGGCAAGAAACTTGACTCCTATTTGCCTCAATTTCTTCATCGAGAAAATAGGGATAAGAACAGCACCTACTTCTCTGGGTTGCTGTGAAGATAAAATGAAATAATATTTGTAAAGTGCTTTCCAAACATCCATGTTTTTTAATGCTAGCTTTTATGTTACCTATATTATCCCTAACATTTATTCTATCCATTGAGGTGAGGAATGAGTGTTCTCCCCTCTACAGCTGAAATAAGTAAATATTTTAATTTTCTTCAAACTTTTTAGTTTTTTTTTTTCACATGTTTACCTCTCACTCAGTTGGGCTTCTCTGTAGTATATGGTGAGAGATGTAAGTCTAAATCTATTTCCTGTCAAATAGATAACCAATATTCCCAAGTACATTTATACAAATTGCACAAAATTCTGTACATTTATAGAATGTATATCCTTTCCTCAGTTTTCATCTTCTATAGGTTTATCCAACGCTAATATACCATACACATTCTGGGGATATTTTTTATACCTATGGCCATCCACTGACTTATTTCTATGTTTTTTGCCCAGTAACACATAGTTTTGGTAATAACTACTTTGTGATGAATTTTAATGTTTAAGATTATAAACTACTTTTATCAGCTTTTCATTTTTAAGCATGCCCCTTTACAATCCTGCCTATTTTTCCAGATGCATTTCATTTTGGTTTTATCTGAGGTTCTATGGCATAGTGGAAAGAATGGTAGATCTGAAGTCAGACTGAATTCTCTTGTCCAGTTGCTACTTGAATGACCACAAGAAAGCCACAAACTCTCTGGATCTGCCTTTCCTCATCTTTAGAATAAAAGGACCATTGGATTCTATGATATATCTAACGTCCTAAGGCACTCTAAATCTCTGATTATTTATTTTCAAGCATCGCATGTGACGAGTACTTAACGTATCTATTGAGATAATTTCTAGTTCTCTTTCATATGAACTACTGCTAAGACAAGTCTTCCTTATCTTAGAGTTCTGTAATTGGCTTTTTGAACCTAAGTTCAGGACTTTACATTCTCTCTATTAAATTTCATCTTCTTGGTTTCAGTTCATTTGTCCAGTCTCTCTTGGGATAATTTTGCATCTATCTTGATCCTTTTACGCAATGTATTAACCATCCCTCTCAGCTTTGTGACATTTGAAACTGGATAACTGTGTGGATGTTTGTGTGTGTGTGTGTGTGTGTGTGTGTGTATGTGTTTCTGTTATCTAGTCCAAAGTCTAGTGTGGTGTATCTCTAGGAAGCTTCTTCTCTATTGATACGGATCAATTAATCAGCATTGTTTGGATATGTCTGTTAACTAACTATGAATGCATCTAACTGCACTGTTACCCAGTCTATATTTCTCCATCTTATTCACAACAGTCTCCCAAGAGACTGTCAAATGCCTTGCTAAATTCAAAACCCTCTATGTCTAAAGCATTTCTCTAATCTACCATTCTTGTAACCCTATCCCCCCAAAAGGAAATGAGGTTAACACAATAATCAGACTTAGACAGATGTCTTTCTATTTCACCCCTGTGTTGAAACAGCTCATTTTTCACCCGGGCCCTAGGGAACACTTTGTCCTTTCTTGCTAGATTTTAACTCTATCTTACTTCAGTTTCAGATTGAAACTATCCTTTCTGCAGTCATCTCTATACTGTCCTAGTGATTGTTTTCTCTTATTTTTTTTTCCCACAAGGACTTTTACAGTTTTATTCCCTTTCTTATGCCCTTTTCTCTAAATCTAAAAGAATTCATCCTTAGTTACTGTTTCCTGTTTGTAATTCTTTTGGTAATAGCTAACAAATCCATAGTACTTTAGGGTTTTAAAAAGTCCTTTCCACCCATCAACTCTGTGGGATTCACTGAACAAGTATTATCCTTTCCATGTTTTAGAAGAAGAAATCTAAGTCTAGAGAGGTTAAGGAGTTGACTGGAAAATCCCAAGATTAATAGAAAGCTGAGCTAGACCTTGAACTCAGGATATGTTTAATTATACTAATGTAGGAAAGTCAGCCTTGTGGGTATTAAACTACTTCCTCCCTCATGTACTGTGTAAACACATGTTCTGTGAATTACCAATTTTTGAAAAAAAATAGAATTTTTCATTTTCTAGCAGTTTTAGTGATGACCAATTATTTGATCCATTAGATCAGATTGAGCAGTTTAATTAATTCAGTGATTAAGGTGACTATATCACTTGAGTATCACAATAACCCTCTGAGGTATGTAGTACTGAGATTCTTATCCACATTTTGAGATAAGGAAAACAATTAAATGACTCAGAAAGGTTAAATGAATTGATCATGGGCATATAGTTTATGTCAGAGCTAAGTCTTGAACTCAGGTCTGTTGACATCCCATAAGAGAACTTAACCGTATATGAGAAAACCCTCTTATGGGCATAGACTGCATCCCAACTAACCATTTCAGCAAAGTAAGATGGGGAAAAGAGTTTGGGAATTAATCAGGGGGAAAGAAAGGAATGAAAAAACATTTGTTAAGAGCTATGTGCAAAGATGAGGGGCAGCAAGGTGCTACCCCAATGGAACAGAAACCAAGGGAAACATTTACATATGAAAAACAAACAGGTATATATATGAAGGACAGAGCGAATAAAGCAGTGGATAGAGTGTCAAACCTGGAGTTAGGAAGACCTAAGTTCAAATCCAGTCTTAGACACTTACTAGCTGTGTGACCTTGGGCAAGTCACTTAACCCTATTTGCCTCAGTTTCCTCATCTGTAAAATGAGCTGGAGAAGGAAATGGCAAACCACTCTAGTATCTTTGCCAAGAAAACCCCCAATGGGGTCACAAAGTATCTGAAACAACTGAACAACAGTAATAACAATGTGCAAAGTACTGTAATAAGTACTAGGGATACAAACAGAAGTAAGATGGTCTCCACTTTAAAGGAATTTACATTCTAATGGAGCAGACAACATACACACACACACATATGAAAATAGAATCTATTTTTAGAAAGATCTGTCTTTAGAAAGAAAGTTTCATGGACTACTGATGACAGAGCCATAATGTCACCAGCATCATATCATGTGGCAACAGCAACATCTAACTCCTGCCTGTTTCCAAAATTAAAACTTGGTTACGGGGCAGCTAGGTGGTGCAGTGGATAGAGCACCAGCGCTGAAGTCAGGAGGACCTGGGTTCAAATCCGGCCTCAGACACTTGACACTTACTTGCTGTGTGACCCTGGGCAAGTCACTTAACCCCAATTGCCTCACCAAAAAGAAAAAAAAAACTTGGTTACAAACTACCATAAATTGAGATTGACCTTGAAGGAGCAGTCAATGCTAGTGGATGAACATATTCTATTCCTCCTTTTCCCTCCACCTTCATACTGAGCCTCACCTTCCAGCTCCTGCCTGCTATGGCCAATACCTGCCATTTTGTAGGGAGCAAAGAGAAAACTACCAAAGCAAAAGTAAAATAAAACAAATTGCCAAGGAAAAATATCCAAAAACCCAGCCCAGAGGGAAGGTGAAAATCGAGGTCTCCACAGATGAGTGCTTTTAATTAGGAAGAGGGCTGAACGGCAAGGAGCTTATGCTAATAAGCAGCCTCTTTTAATCAGCTTATTAAAAAAAACATTTTTAACAGCCAAAATAGTTTCAAAAAATGGTAATTATTAGAAAAGCATTAGCAGGTTGGGGGCGGGGGAGGGAGGAAGGAGAGGGACGGTGTCTGACTTGAAATTAAAAAGCTTTCTGGATTTACAGACTCTGCAGGCCTGCCTGGTTGGGGTGAGGGGGTGGAGAACCAGTCAGTGTGTTCATGTTTTGTGTCAGCCTCATCTCTTTCTCTCCTGCCTTTCAGGACCCCTGCCTTCCCACTCTTTTCTTTTTTTTTTTTAAGGATTCATTTTTTCCCTTCTCTGCCTCATGCCTATCATTTGTTTCCAAACCATTTATCCTCCTTTTTCTTCCAAGGCTTGGTTTCCATACTCCCTCACCCCCAACATTCATAAACATGCTTCTACTTATATGGTTATCCTCACCACCCATACATTTTCAACCTAAAAAAGTTAGAATGAAAAAGAAAAAAAAAATCTATTGAGATGGTTCTAAGTAAGATTTCTAGCACTTCCACTTCTGTCCAGCACCCAGTGAGAAAAGCCTCAAAAGGTTATTGAATCTGATTTCAAAAAAGGTTAAAATATAATGGTCCTTTGTACAGAAATATCCTCTGGTTTTTGCTGCACACTGTACCATTTTAACAGTGAGGAGCAGGTTATTATATTTTTCATATTTTACTTTCTGTATACTCGGCAAATTGGTAATCCCTAGCTCTGGACAGAGATCATCATACCTCCAAAAGAGACCACAAATCTGTAAAATTTGAGGTGTCTATATTCTCAAATAATAAAATATTAAAGTGTAGTTTTAATTAAAAAATATGTCTTTTTTAGTTTGGTTTTAGTTTTTTAACTCAAAGATAGAATTTGCTACCCTGAAATGTGGTGTGCACATCCATTTCTTTTTATGAAATTCTCTCTGCAGCCACAGGAAATTGAAGGAAGAGAAGGGTTCATTTACAGGGAAAGAAGGGTTTTTGAGTTGTTGCTCTTTTTAACTTTGTAGACTGTATTTTGTTGTTGGGGCAGCTTGGTGTACTTGCGAGTGTACTCTGATTCTTTCTAGTTGTGTGGCTTTGGGTAATTCCCTTATGCCCTCTGATCCTCAATTACCTCATCTGGAAAGTTAGGATAATAATGATTCAATGATAAAAATGATGCAATGCCAAAAGTAGACATGATTTTATCAATGGAAATAACATTAAAGATCATATATCATTATCTGCTTTTTTCCTTTACCCTAAGGACCACAGAGGCTTTCCACTTGATTTGCAGCTGAAACCTCATATATGTATGGTCTCCTACTGAAACATAAGCTCCTTGAGAGCAGGGACTTTCTGATTTTGCTATTTCTATCCTTAGGTTTTAATATGGTACTTTGCATGAGATAAATACTTTTTTTCATTGATTCAATAATAATGATAGCACCTACCTCACAGGATTATTGTTCAAATTAGATAATATACATAAAACATTTTTTGAACTTTAAATCTGTGTATACACAAGCTTTTATTGTTGTCCTCAACTGAGGGTGTATGAAGTGATATACTACATTTAGTATATATAGATTCAGTATGCAAAAAACAGATTGATTTCACAAATTTCTAAAGCAGATAATTAACCTATCATAAATTATTTGAAAACATTTATAAAACTTTGATTCTCTAAACTATAAATCTAGTGGTTGACAATGAGGGTGAAGTAACATAGTGGAAGTAGTAACCACCACGTTTTGACCAAATTACAATCTTAATTGCCCAAAGGAAAGAAAGGAAAGAAAGTGGAAAAGCAATCGACAAAGAAGAAAGAGAAGAGGGGAAGAAAGAGTGAATTGTGTAGTTCTTTGAGAATGAGGTAAATCTTTGGAATGACATCTTTCTCAATCTTCCCTCCCTAAAATTTCTTCAATAGTTATTTGAGCTAAACTTATTTTTTCAAGGTAACTTAACATCCCTATTTGGCAAAAAATTCACTTTTGGTCTCTTGTATGCTCTCACTGATCTTACAATCTTACCTTTTCTATGTTTTTTTTTTTGCATTTGGAGTCAGGAAGATGTAGATTCAATTCTTTCATGAGATTTACTAGAAGTGTGACCCTGGGCAAATCACTTTCACTCAAATAGCCTCAGGATCTTAATCTGGGAAATGGGAATAATAATAGTACCTACCTCCCAGTGCTGTTCCAAGGATCAAATGAGATAATAAATGTAATGACTTTTGTAAAATTGAAAGTACTGTGTAAGAATTAGTGATTGTTATCATTGTGGGTAGTGTTGTTTTCTGTAAAATGGGGATAATAATGCCTATGAACCCTATCTCACAGGGTTGTTTTGAGGCCCAAAGCAGAAAAGGCATGTAAATTACCTTCCTAACTATAAAGTGACAAACCTCAGTTGCTGTTGTTATTTCTCCCTCTCTCATCCTTTCTACATTCTTGTGTGGTTTTATGTGATTTTATTATATCTTGATGCCATTTTTGTGAGAACACATATCTATTTTTATAACAGAAATCAATGAGGAAATGGGATTTAATATATGGAGTTTCACTTTACACATTTCAGGGTTGCTTCTATTTTGAATCCTGAGGAATGCCTCTATTCTACAAGCTAGAAATCTCAATGAGCTTTCCTCAACAGAACCTACAGTTTTTAAATGAATACAAATCAGACATTCCTTACCTTACAGGAAGAAAAAAAAAATAATCTTATTTTGATACTGTTATGTTTTGATGTGAATGACTAAAGTGAATGCCAGTATTCACAGTCCTGGTTTGTCTGAGAAAATTATGCCAAGCGTACAATGCCATCTGCTCCTGTAGAGTTGCCATCCTTCTATTTTTCGGCATGGTGATAAACAACCCTCCTGCACGTCACTCTCTGAGCTCCATGGCCACCTCAGGGCAGGGAAGAAGGAGGGGTTACAATGCCTGTATGTCACATCCAAAGTGCTGCATATGGCAGGGAGGGGGAAAAGACAGGCAATAAATGAACACTTGGATAGATGAATAGGTAGGCAGCCTTAGATAATCCAAAAGCAGCCAAATGACAGAAAGACAGATTGTCTCTATACCTTTCAGGCCACCTGGTTGGATAGTTCATTTCAGTACACCTTGAAATGGACAGAGCTCATATCTTTCCTGCTCTCTCCATCCCAATTCTTGTGTGACCATAGTTTACCTTGCCTCAAACAATGAAATAGCTTCGAGATTGGCCACTGAATAGATATGTGATTATGAAGAAACCCTGTGATATTATGCTGAATGGTGTAAGCAATCCAATCAGAACCAGAAAGATGAACAGTCTTATACGAAGGACTAGTGTGCTACTGGAGGGGAAAAAATAACAAAAGAAAAAAAAAAACAAAACCTTTCTGTTAAGTTGTACGAAGAACTGAGGTCACAGAACTTCACAGAACTTAGATTAGAGATATGGATGGGTATTCTAACATTTGTGCTGAGGAGAGATGATGAACAAATCTAAAATAAATGAAATAGGATAAGCAAGTGGAAATCCAAGAGTTGTAAATGCTAGGTAGATGAAATTGTGAAGGAACTTACAGAGAAGACTTTTAGAGAAAGTCTTTTAGAGACTTGTAGAGGCATGATAGGAATAGAAAGAAAGAAGATACTTTTAAGACTAGATGGAGGTTTTAAGAGACTTTTAAAGAAAAGACAGAGCTAAAAAGAAGGAAGATCCCTTTAAGACTAGATGGAAGTTTTAAGAACCTTGCATACTATTAAGAATACTATACAAGAAATCAGAAGCCCTGGATTTTAGTCTTAATTCTGGCATTTACTAGTGTTGGGTCTTTGGAAGATTCACTAAACCTCTCTTGACCTCAGTTTCTTCTGGGGAAAAAAAAAATGTGTAATAAGTCAAGCGTTCCTAACCTGGGTTTCACACAGTCCCAGATCACTTTTGAGAAGTCTGTGAACATGGATGGGAAAAAAATACCTTTATTTTCACTAATCTTTAATGGAAATTTATCGTTTCCTTAAATTATTTTAAAACATTGTTTTGAGGAAAAGTCCATATGTTTCACCAGACTGCCAAAAGATGTCATTATGACTCACACACAAAGAAACAAGAACACCTGGACTAGATGATCCTTAATATGAGCAGCGAAGTGATGTAAGACTTAGAGTCCTGGACGTGGAGTCATAAAGACCTGAGTTCCAATTTTGCCTTACATATTTACTAGCTTTGTAAACTGAGGCAAGTCACTTATCCTCTCTAAGCCTCAATTTCCTCATCTGTCAATAAGGCATAAAAATATCTACTGCCTCCCAAGTTTGTTGGTGATGATTAAATTTTAATATTATTAATATTAAATGATAATATAAGTAAAACACTGCAAGTCTTAAAGTACTTTATAAATGTGAGGTTATTACTAATAGCCATTCCACCTCTCAATTTCTATATTAAAGATTTTAAAAATTCTATATTATAGATGGGATTCAGGAAGCCATCAAGTAAGGGATCAGATGGCAGCAAAGAAAAAATGTTTCAAAAAGTTAGGGATGATTAGGTATGGAGTCCATAGTGAATGACAGAATCTCAGAATTGAAAGGACCATGAGAGGCATCTAGTATAATCAATGACCAAAAAAATTCCTTTTAAGGGGTCCTGTTGAAAATACCTCACTTTTAAGATAAGTAACAATTTGGACTTGGACTTTGGAATTAAGAAGACCTGTATTCAAGTTTTGCCTCTGAAACAAAGAGTACTAGTTGAGTAATGGTAGGCAAATCAGTTAATCTCCCAGTACCCTAGAACAGAGGCAGCTGGTGAATCAATGGATAGAACACTAGGCCTGGAGTCAGAAAGACCTGAGTTCAAATCCAGACTCAGATATTCCTAGATGGGTGACTCTGGACAAGTCACTTAATCTCTGATTTCCTGACAAAATGGATCCCCTAGAGAAGGAAATGGCAAACCACTCTAGTGTCTTTGCCAAGAAAACTCCAAACGGGGTCATGAAGGGTCAGGCATGACTGAAACAACTGAACAGTAATCCCCTAGACATCTCTCTAAAACTATATTGCATGGAATACAATTGTGTTATGAGAAATCATGAGCAGGCAGATAACAGAAAAACCTGGAATGACTTACAGGAACCAATGCAAAGTGAAGTGAGCAGAACCAGAAGAACATCGTACATAGTAAGAGCAACACTGTGCAATGATGAGCTATGAATGACTTAGTTCTTCTCAGCAATACGATGATCCAAGACAATTCCAAAGGAATCATGATAGAAAATGCTATCCACATCCAGAGAAAGAATTGATGGAGTCTGAATGCAGATGAAAGCATACTATTTTCACTGATTTTTTTCATGGTTTTTTTTTTCTTTTGGTCTGTTTGTTCTTTTACAACATGACTAATATAGAAATATGTTTTACATTATTGCACATATATAACACATCAAATTGCTTACTGTTTTAGGGAGGAGGGAGGGAGAAAAATTTGGAACTCAAATTTTTAAAAAATGAATATTAAAAATTGTATTTACATGTAATTGAAAAAAGTAAAATACTCTTAAAAACTATATTACAGAAGAACTGCAGATCTGGGTCAGTGGACAGGTTCTTCATATTGGGAATTCACTTCACAATGAAATTACAGGTCCAGACCGATGAGAATAAAAACTAAATAAGAAAACTGCAACAATAAAACTGGCTATAGAAATACATATTAGTAAGAAGCACTCAACCCAAGTGATAAATAAAGACTGTCAGTCAAATAGCCATCTTGTGGCAATTGTCTATTCAGATCATCCCAAATTTGACAGTGACCTATTCATCATAATTTATTCAGGATAGGTCTCCAAATAGTTACGCGTGTACGTTGTAGTTGCGGCATGGAGGTTACAGTTTGTCCCTTGCTAGTCAACATTTACAATACATTACATCTGCTTTACTCTCTATAGCAGGTTTACTTTCTTAGTGGAATCTCTTTTCTGAGCTCTCCTACCCTTCTTTCTGAAGCCCTAAGACTCATGCCTGGCTTAAATTACCTACCTGACATTGGAAGAAAGGTAATTCTATACCAAGAAAGTTTATTTGAAAGCCCTTAGCATCAACTAAGGTAAGGTCTTAGTTGAGAGCTATCACTGAGAGTGATACCCACTGAGAGTGTGTCCCCAAGGACTGAAAAGCTTAGCCAGCCCAAAGTGACCTAGTTGAAATACTATTTCCTGGCTAAGTTCCCTAAGGGATCTGTCCCAGCCCAAATAAATGCTTATGTTACTTCAAACTCAGAGCTTTGCTCTCTGGACAGGGGCTATGAAAGCCATTTAACCTTTTCACCCACATTCTCCATCTTGCAGACAGTTGATCAATCCTGTGAATAAGAATGGGTCAGTATGCTATCCTATATTACATCATCTTCCAACTAAATGCTGGGGGCCATTTTGGGGAGGGGGTCCTTTCATTTATAATACAAAAAAGACAAAGAGAAGGGGATAATAAAAATACAGCTATCATTTCTGCAGAGTTTTAAGGCTTACAAAACCCTTTACATGTATTATCTCCTTTGATTAACAGCTCTGAGAGATAGGTGCTATTATTATCCCCATTTTATAGATGAAGAGACTGAGATTGAGAGAAGATGAGTCACTTGCTCAGGGTCACAAAGCTAATAAGGGTCTGAGGTAGGATTTGAACTGAAGGCTTTCTAACTCCAAGTCCCACACTCTATCCACTGGTCCACCTAGCCTTCCCCTAAAGAACCTAAAGTGCTAGAGTTTCAGAAATACCATTTCCATGATACATTTCCTTTAGGAGAATGAGATTATTCTGATTCACTCTATATCCTATGATTCTTTGGACAAGGATTCATCTATTTTAAAAAGTTGTAGTACTTATACTGCTTTCTCTTTTTCCCTGTTTGCCTACCAAAATGGGGACTGTCTCTAGGAAATGGGCTGCCGTTAATAGGTGGAGGTAGGGAGCAAGGGTAAACTGGCAAAGGCAGTGTGGGTGTATTGCAAAGATCATTGGATTTGGAGATGGGAGGTCCAGTTTGGATTCCTGGCTCCACCCTTTGTCAAGTAAATGTATGCAAGACAGCCAACTCCTCTTAGCCCTGTTTTCCTCCTCAATAAAATGATCACATCATTCTCACTACCCAGCTCTCAGGGTTCTTGTGAGAAAAGCACTTTACAAGTTGTAATGCCTTATATGAATGCAATATTTTATTCTCACTCCCGTTCTCTTGATTGCCAAAAGTGATGAAATAGGAAAAAGAGGAGACAGAGAAGGGAAAAAGAGAAGGAATGTAAATTCCAATGAAGTATTAGGATCATAGCATGCTAGATCTCAAGTTGGAAGAGAACCCAGAGACCATCTAGTCCAGAACCCTTACTTTACACGGGAAGAACCTGAGGATCAGGGAAACTAAATTTCCCCAAATCACCCAGGTGGTAAGCATCAGCTGTGATAATATTTGAGCCGAAATGCTTGGACCATAAAGCCTCCAGTGCTTTATTCAACTATGTCATTCTGACAAAATAGGGAGAACTTCTATTTTTCTAAAGCTCATGAATGTTTGGAGTTGAGTAGCTGGTATTCCTCTAGCAGCAGAATCTGCCAATCCATCATTCAATCAACAAGCATTCTTTAAATACCCATCATGTCCTAGGTCTGTGATAAGTAATGAGGATACCAATGTCTTCCTTCTCAGTAGGCAGAAATTGGACACTTAGCTCCTCACTCCCCTCAAGCTGGTTTCAACTCCAAAGAAAAAGATGCACCTCCCAAGATAAGCTCATCACTTCTGATCTCAGCTCCATGCTTTCAGCTCAAGCCTGAACTGACACCACC
Organism: Vombatus ursinus; assembly: GCF_900497805.2. Lineage (NCBI taxonomy): Eukaryota > Metazoa > Chordata > Mammalia > Diprotodontia > Vombatidae > Vombatus > Vombatus ursinus. The sequence continues at coordinate 26,683,007 of NW_020941197.1, forward strand.
TTCTTCAGCCTCCTCTCTCCTCTGATTGGAGGGCTGGAGGGTAGTACCAAACTCCTCCCAATTCCTCCTTTTATAGAGGACAGAAACTGAACTTTTTAGCTCTCTCCACTCTTCATCTGCTGCCCTGCTAGGTTTCAACTCCACAGAACAAGATGCCCCTGCCCTGGATAGCCCTTGGCCTCCACATCTTCCCCTGCACTTTTCCTGGCTCCTTTTTTTGTATCCTCCCCCCACCCCCACCCTTGCCACCACCATTAAATTGTAAATTAAATGAGGACAGGGATTGTCCTCCATTGTCTTAATTGTATCCCCTGTGACCAGCATGGCTAGGTGGCACAGTGGACAGAGTTCTAGGCTTGAAGCGAGGAAGAGTAATCTTCCTGAGTTCAAATCTGGCCTCAGACACTTACTAGCTATGCGACCCTGGACAAGTCACTTAACTCTGTTTGCCTCAATTCCCCACCTACAAAGTGAGCTGGAGAAGGAAAGGCCAAGGCACTCTAGTATCTTTATCAAGAAAACCTTAGAAGGGGTCACAAAGAATTGGATATGACTGAAATGACTGAACAAAAACAAAAATCACCAAGTGTTCAGTGCAGTTACTGGCACATAGTAGGCACTTAATAAAGGTTTGCTGGATTGGATACAAAGAAAAGAAATGAAACTCTTTCTTTCTTTAAGGACCTTATATTCAATCTATGTGCTTAACTTCTCCAGAGGAAAACCACCAGGTGTATTGACTGTCTATTGACCAGACAGACAGTTCCTTATTTGTTAGGCTAGATGATTGACTTCTGTAAGCACCAATTTCCCTCATACCTATAAGCCTCATTCTTCTCTGAAGGGAGCAGTTGTAACAATAAGAGAATACATTTGGTTTCCATGGAGTTGAATGATCAACACTCTGATGAAGCTTCTGACCTTGAGCACAAATCAAACTCGTAGTTTCTGTATTATAGGCCCCAGACTACTGACTCATTTCACAGCTTCTAAAGTTTGGAATAGCTCATCTATTCACAAATGGTATCAGTGTTAAATCTGAAAGTCGACTGCCAATTTTCCCCCGCAACTTCCACTGGTGTTATGGGTATCTTCTTGAATCTGAAGAAATTCTATAATTATTCATTTAAATTATATATATATATTTACCTTTGAATATAAACAGAGAAGGAACACCATCCATTTGCTAAGCCCTAAGCTCTAAAAACTGAAAACCTCATTCTGGTTCTCCTGAATTTGACCAATAGTGACAAATGACCAGCTGTAGGCAGCCCAAGCGGCCAATGTTATTAAATGTCTCACTCAACCCCAAACCTCATGAATTGTTTAACATACAACAGAGACAAAAAGCCAGTATTTCTCCATGTGTCAGCTCTTGTTAGGCACCTCTCTGCTCCTCTTGCTGCTGGCTAGAATGCACATTAACATTCATTGTTCTTAAACACATTGGGACACAGGGAGGCCTTGTGTACACACAGTCAATTCACTGCCGTATAAACACAAAAACACACCCAGTACGCAAACACAAAGGACCTAATATGTGGGTCACCATTATTGCATACTTTTTAAAGAGGCCAAATGTTTGACAGGGGCAGGCTGCTACTCATAGAAAGTCTTCGTCGTCCATTCCCACTTGCTCCCAGAGGGGTTGAAATGGAAGCAATCAGGAAGAAGAACATTCTGGCCTAACTTTGGACAGTTTTATTGGGAACAATATGAAAGGAGAATTTGATTTCATATCAGAAGACTTGACTTTGAATCTCCTGTCTTCTACCTGTAGAACCCTGACTAAATCCCCTCTCCTCCCCTCTAGGCCGCATTCTCTTTATCTACAAAGTGAAGAAAATAGGCTAAAGTTTCTTTGTGCTCTTAGATCCTATGACCCTATGAACCGCATGGTATAGGAACAAGGGCATAATTATCTAATTGTATAAATCATTGGTACATCAGTTTAGAATAGGAGGTAGAGTCTCGACTTGGCACCCAGAAGACCTGGGATTAAATTCTGTCTCAGTTACTTATAAGCTGTGTTACCATGGAAAAGTTAGTCACACTCTAAGCTCATATTTTCTCATCTTTAAAAAAGGGTCCAGAGATTTTGACCTGGAAGGAATCTTGGAGATCATTTGTTCCAGCCCCCTGATTTTACAAATGAGGAAATTTAGGCTGAGAGATTAAATGAGTTGCCCAAGGTCACACAGGCAGTAAATGGTAGAGCCAAGATTTATTTTTTTGGGGGGGCAGGGGGAGGCAATTGGGGTTAAGTGACTTGCCCAGGGTCACACAGTTAGTAAGTGTCTGAGGCCAGATTTGAACTCAGGTCCTCCTGACTCCAAACCCAGCACTTAATCCACTGTGCCACCTACCTGCCCCTAGAGCCAGGATTTGAACCCAGGTCTCATAACTCTAAATCCAGGATACTTTCTACTATACCATACTTCATAACAGCAATATGTCTCTTTCAGGTCTATTGTAAGGCCCAAATAAACTAATGGACGTATAATGTTTTGTAAACATTAAAGTAATATACGAATATCTACTATTATTATCTCTTACAAGAAAGAGGGTCTCCTCCATTCTATGATTTTCGTACTATTGTCTTTCCTTAGGACCCAATTGTTACTAGAACAATGAGGCCCTAAAGTTTTATTGGTTTACTTGGACTTGTTGGTTTGAGAGTATGTAGTAGAATAATATTTGGGAAAATATAAAATAGAGTTTATTGAGGTGGATGAATCCTTTACTGAAATCAAGTTCCATCATGGCCACTGCTAATTTGATTCCAGACTAAGTGAAACACAAACAGAATACTAGGGATCTAATCTGATGTGTGTGGAGGATCTTTTATGAGCACCCAATGACCCATTAGTCCAGGGGTGAAGAACCTGCGTCCTCAACGCCACATGTGGCTTTCTATGTCTTCAAGTGTGACCCTTTGACTGAGTCCTTGGCTGCCCTTGAGGACCTGGAGGGACACATGTGGCCTCAAGGCCACAGGTTCCCTACCCCTGCATTAGTCTCTCCTTTTCTCCTTTCTTCTCTCCTCTCCTTTCCTTTTTCCTCCTTTCCCCTTCATTCCCCCACCATGTGTATCTCTTTCTCTGTCTTCATCTCTCTCTGTCTCCCTATCTCTGTTTCTCTGTGTCAGATTGTCTCTGTCTCTCTTTTGTGATTTCCTCCTAAACACCCCCTTAATCCATAGGACTGAGGGAAAATTTTTGTGGCTATGGCCCTAACATAGAGAACAGAAATCTTCTTTGTGTGAAGTGAAAAAAGATCTCTGTTGGTCCAAGTCAGAACAATTGTTGTATCAACTTGTGTCTTTCAATGCTTCTCTGGAAAAAGAATATAATTTTAAACTCAATTTGCCCTCACAAAGTTTTACAAGATTGTGATGAAGACATAGACAATTAACATTTTCCTCTACATACATTATCGGGTAGGTATTAGTATAATTCCCATTTTCCTGATGAGGAGACTTAAGACCAGAGTGGTGAGAGCTCTGGTCTCCAGAGAATACTCTGTACTTAAGAATATCCTCAAGCATTTTTATATGCTTGTTCTAGCTTCCTACAGGGGAAGAATAGGGCTCATAATATGTTAGTATTGCAAAGATGCCCAGGAAATTTATATATTTTACAAGTTGAATAAATGCAGAAATAAAAAAACCCCTGACATCTGCAGATACTATACAGTCATATACAGTGGTTTGTAGCAATCAGGTGTCACCCATGGAAATACAGGAAATGGAAGGCAGTATTTCTATTAGTGACATCCAGTCCCCAAATGAAGGGTTTCCATTGTAGCAATAAACACTGCCTGAACTCCCTGGGGAAAAACTTCTTTTTTTTCTGACACACTGCATGCATGTGGGACAAGCGATATACTTTTATTACTATTATTTTTCTTATATCTTTCACATTATCTTTGTAGATGATAATTTACAGCAGCAAAAAAGAAAAATAATGGGGGGGGGAAGAGTACCAAATAATCATACGTGTAATAAATGTGAATAATATCTCAATTGCTTTCAACTAAGAACATCATGGTGGGTAGACAGAAAGTGAGGACTGGAAGTGGAGCCAAAAGACAGTAGATTCCAGTCCAGACCCTTCCACATACTAAATAGGTAACCTTGATAAAATCACTTTATTCCTTGGAGCTTCAATTCCATCAGCTGTAAAATGATGTCCTAATCTCCTATTCTTCCCTCTTTTATCTCCAATTTACACTGTCCTTTTCTTGTTTGTACATAATTGTATACACATTGTCCTTCCCACACCACCTCATTAAACTGTGAGCTCTTTGAGAGCAGGGATTCCCCCCCCCCCACACCCACCTTTCTTTATATCCCCAGAGCTTTGCACAGTGTCTGGTATACAGTAAGTGCTTAATAAATGCTGAGGATTGACTAACTTCAAAAGGTTGTTTTGGGGATCAAAATAGAAAGCATGTCAAGGAACACATGGTGACCTACATAAAACTCTGCAAATTGAAGGTATCACGTGGCTGAGGCTGAACTCTAGCAAGGCCACGTTGGGGTTGATTTAGCTGAGGGTTCCTTTCTCAAGGATGGAAATTTCTCATTTGTTGTTTTACATTTGCCATCAGTCACTGCCATGCCTCAGTGAGCTCACAGGTTTTAAAGTATGAAGAGGAAAAAAAAAACACAATCCAACAAAATCTGAAGTTTAAGAATTGAGAACAATTACACTAAACCTGAAGGAACCTGCCTGATGTAGAAGGCACGAGGATTTAATGGTATTGCTCATCTTAATTTGTACAGGGTGACCTTCCCGGGAGCATGGTGTTGACCTGTGAGACCTAGTTCTGATTTTCAAATATAAAACTTCTATAGAATGGATTTCACTTTCACATACTAGCTAATTTAAAATTGTACTACTTCTATTACTTGCCTTCATTCCAAGTCCACAAAATGCCTGTTTCCTAAATATTTCCTTTCTCCCTCCCTCCTTCCTTTTTTCCCTTATCTTCACCCCCTTTCTGCATCCTTACCTCCTTGTCTTCTACCCTGTCTCCTGTTTTTCCTTCTTTCCTTTTTCTTTCCCTAATTTCTCCCTCCTTTTTTACAATCTCTTTATTCCTTTCTCTCTTCCTTCCTCCTTTTCTCCTTCATATCTCCCTTCCCTCCCTCTTTCATTCTTTCTTTATTTCTCTCTACCTTTCTATTTCTCTCTCTTTCCTTTCCTATCTATTTATTCATTTGTTTATTAAAAGGTTGGGGTTTTTGCAGCACTTATTATTTAGGACACTTTTTAAACACATACATAATGTCTTGTCATCTGTTGTTAGTTATGTTCCTTACCTTTTCAATTAAATTGAAAGTTCCTTGTTGGAAAGGATTGCATCTTATACCTCCATGAATAATCAGGGCCTAATATGGTACCCTGACCTTCATAAAAGACCTAAGTAAAAGTTTGTTGGTTTAATTTAGCTTTTAAAATCAAAAGCCTCAGTAAAAGAGTGACCTCAGTAAAAGTTTGTCGATACAATTAAATTTTTTAAAGCATACTGTGTCTGACACCAGAAATACAAGAAATGTGAAGACAAAAACAAAACAATCCTTGTCTCCAAGTAGTTTATATTCTCAGAAGCTGGTGATGGATATTACAACATATAGACAAGTAGAGTTTAAGGAAAACTGAGGAGGAGTAGAACCCTGCAAGTGAAGGCTTAGGCAAGTTTTCTTGAAAGTGGTACCTGAATGGCACCTTGTAGAAAGACAAGGATTTGGAGTGGTGGCGGGGAGGAGGAAGTGCATAGGGAATAATTTTCACAAAATTATAGAGGTGGGGGATGCTAGGTTAGAGAGTAATGTAGCTTGACTAATATTTGGCATTAATGGAATTATGGAGAGTCGTAAAGAGAAAAGGCTGGTAGGTAGTAGAGTGGATAGAGCACCAAGCCTGGAGTCAGGAAGACCTAAGTTCAAACCGGCCTCAGAAACTTACTAGTTGTGTGGTCCTGGGCAAGTTACTTCACTCTGTTTGCCTCAGTTTCCTCATCTGTAAAATGAACTGAGAAGGAAATGGCAAAGCACTCCAATATCTTTGCTATGAAAACCCCAAATGGGGTCATAAAGAATTGACACACATAAATAACTAAACAACAAGGTAAGGAGACAAAGCTTGAAAAGCAGGAAGGAGGCAGTTGTAGAGAGCTTGAAATCTCAGGCTGAGACATTTATATTTTATTCCATAAGCAAATGAATGAGAAGCACTGAAAGGTGGTCCTTGTTTATTTGCTTGTTTTGTTTTAGGTTCAGGGTTTTTCTAGACAGCTAGTGATGTGGTCAGACCTCTGCCTCCGGAAGATTATGGAAGCAGAAGAAACAACAGCTTGGTGAATGGAATTTAGGTTTGGAGTAACTAATGAGTTTTTAAATTAGCCTATGTATTTCACACAAAGCATTTCACCAGCACAGTGCCACCAGTTACAGGAGAGCACTGACACTCCTGATAACTAATAACATCATTTTCAGAAAATGTGTCCTTAGAAGTTTACAAAATGGTTATGGGTGGATTTCTTCCCAGCTCTCACAGAGGCATATGAAAATGTCTCCTTACTTAAGTAAATGCTGGAGTCAATTAACATCATATATGAAGATGAAGATATTGTGAATGGAAGGGTGTTTCAAAGATAATTCTTAGTTGATCATCATCTTAAAAGTACACATAAAGCCCTGTATGATATAATTAAAAAACTTTTATTAAGCATTTACTGTTTGAAGATCTCTCTGCTAGGTGTTTGGGGAGGTACAAAGATTCAATAAGACATGATACCTGCTCTTATGGAGCTTAGTGTCTATCAAGGTGATATGACCCACAAAGAACTGTAACACAAAATAATACCAGAAAAGTGTGAATACTCTGGAATGTGAGATCCAAGATGAGAAAATTGTTACTGACTAAATAAAGATTGGAGGAATTCCTGGAGGAACCAGCATTTGAATTGAGTTTTGAGTTGTTGTCATTGAGTTGTTTTTCAGTTGGGCCTAACTCTTCCTGGGTCTTTTTGGGGTTTTCTTGGCAAAGATACTGGAGAGGTTTGCCATTTCCTTCTCCAGCTCATTTTACAGATGGAGAAACTGAGGCAAACATGGTTAAGTGATTTGTCCAGGATCACACAGCTGGTAAGTGACTGAAGCCGGATTTGAACTCAGGAAAATGAGTCTTCCTGACTCCAGTCCCAGCACTCTGTCCACTGCACCATCTAGCTGCTCTATGGCTACTCTATAGATGAGCAAATTGAGACTGGGAGATTAAGTGACCTGCTCAGGGTCACAGATACTAAGTATCTGAGGTAGGATTTGAATTCAGGTTTTACAGACTCTAAGTCTATCACTCTGTCCACTGAAACCCCCAATGACTCAATTCTCAACAGTTATTAAGCACCTATTATGCAGGATTACCTTCCTCCATATGATATACCATCAGGTATTTGAAGATGGATGTCCTTTCTGAATTTTCTCTTCTCCAAAATAAATAAACACTGTTTCTATAATTATTTTAAAAATGGCATGCTTTCAGAAATGTGCCCAGAGATCAGTCCTTCATCTACACAATGAGGAAGGTAAAATTAGATGGCCTCTGAGGTCCCTTCCAGCTCTAAATTGGTAATACTACAACCATATGATTTATTTTGTGGGAGAGGAAAGAATTAGTGAGCCATAGACTGTCCTTTGATAAACACCTTTGTTCTTGGGGAAACATCCTTTGGGCTCAGGAGATAGCTAGGTGGAGAAAAGGGTCACTTGGAGCTTCTATCCCGAAAGACCAAAGGTTCATCTTGTGCCCCCTCCTGATACTCAGGGAAGAACTTCAACCCACAGGTTCACATAGTTATGGTTCTTTTGGACTTCTTGCTATTCCTTGCCCATTTGAATGACAGTCTGAGAGCTGCTGAATGCTGTGAGTCTCCATCAGACTCGAAGCATCTCAGAGCCTTTCTTTGCATTTCCAGAGGTTAACACAGTGCTTGGAACATAGCGTTTGCTTAATAAATGGCTGCTGATTTCCTGACTGACCTGAGAAAGATATCTCCTTGGTCCTGGGCCCTATGAAAGTCTTGTCATAAGAATCTACATGCTCAATACTTGTAACTAAAGAATGTTGGTTGAGAAAATAAACTCTACATTAGGGTTTATTAACTTTCTTTTATATCCTGGACCACTTTTGGCAGTCTGGTGAAACCTTTAGACTACTTCTCAGCATAATAGTGTGTCGCCTACATTTATATAGGAAGGAAAGTTAAAGGTTAGTAAAGGTTAAAGGTTAGTAAAATAAAAATGTATTTTTCCCATCCAAGTTCAAACACTCCTTGAAGTCTATCCAAAGACCCCAAGTAAAGAATCCTTGGTCTAGGGGCAGCTGGGTGGCATAGTAGATAGAGCTCCGACCTTGGAGTCAGGAGGACCTGAGTTCAAATCCGGCCTTAGACCCTTGACACTTACTAGCTATGTGACCCTGGGCAAGTCACTTAACCCCATTGCCTCATCAAAAAAAAAAAAAAAGAATCCTTGGTCTAGAAGAAAAAATGCTGGTTCCTGGGGTTCTGAAAGAACGATATCCACTTACATCGTATATCACTTTTAACTTTACAAACATTTCAACATCTATTACCTTGTCTGATCTTCACAATAATCTTGGGAGATAGGTAGCATTTTATAGCTAAAAAAAAGTCCCCAAGGCCCAGAGAAGGGAAGTGTGCACCCAAGGCCACACAACATAATGATGATAATAACAATAATAGAGAATTGGTACAACCTTTCTGGAAAACATATTAGAATTAAGCAAGAAAACCTACAAAATTGTGGATAACCTCTGACACATATGTATAAAAATATTCATAGCAGTACTATTTTTTAATGGAAAAAAAGTTAGAAGTAATCGATGTGCTCAACAATTGTAAAATGGTTGAACTAAGTGAAGTATATGGAATGAAATGAGATAATGCTAAGCCTTATAAGGGTATGAAAAGTTCAGTGAAACTTGAGAAGACGTCTATGAAAATTGTAACTAAAAAAAGGGAAGAAAATAATATATACAATGACTACAGCAATGCAAATGAAGACCATACATGAAGGGAACAAACTCAGGTCGATTAAATGGATTGTGTTGGTACTGGATTATGAAAACTGAAGCACAAATCCTTCCTTCCCGTTAATAGAAGGTAAACTACAAAAGCAGAAATTGGTGCCTACCATTGTTTGCATTCACTCTATTCAGTGGTTTCATTTAACTATTTTTTAACTTTTTCTTTTCTTTTTGTGAGTCAATTGGGGTTAAGTGACTTGCCCAGAGTCACACAGCTAGTGAGTGTTATGTGTCTGAGTCTGGATTTGAATTCAGGTCCTTCCGCTTCCAGTGCCGGTGCTCTATCCACCGCACCACCTAGCTGCCCCTCATTTAACTATTTTTAAGGAATGTACTTTGAGTCATTGGGAATTTGGGGGGATTGTTGTGCTAGGTCAAAACAAAATTTGTGAATTTAAAATAAATTGATGATTTAAGAATGTTGCTGTCATTCAGTCATGTCTGACTCTTCATGACCCCATTTGGGGTTTTCTTGACAAAGATATTGGAGAGGTTTGCCATTTACTTCTCCAGCTCATTTTACAAATGAGGAAAGTCAGGCAAACAGGGTTAAGTAACAAGCCCAGTGTTAGTAAGTGTCTGAGGCTGGATTTGAACCCAAATCCTCCTGACTCCAGGGCTGGTGCTATATTCTCTGAACTGCCTAGCCTCAGTTGTTTTTGGTCATGTTCAACTCTTCATGACCCCGTTTGGGTACTTTGAGGGGTTGGGAATTTTGGTGACTACTTTTGCTATGTCAAAACAAAATTTATGAATTTAAAATTAATTGATGACAGGAGTAGAATACCCCAAATGATTATATCAGTATGGTCCTCTTCTGCAAATAAAAAAATTCTCAGTGAACCTTTCCTACAATCACAAAATGTCAGTGTTGGAAAGGGTCTATGGGACTGTCTTGTTTAATGCATACCTAAATAAGACTCCTCTCTATAATATACATATTAAATTATCATACAGTCTTTTGTGGAAGACTTCCAGTGAGATGAGAGCACATTACCTCCCAAAGCAACATATTTCACTTTGGTATAGCACAAATTATCACATGGTAAATGGAAAGATGAGAACCTAGGTCTTCCTAACTCCTCCTCCTTGACTTGGAGAAGGGATTATTAAATTGACTCTAAAGGACAATCCTGAGACCAATTTGTGCCAGTTGGAAGGAGGGTAAACTAGACAACATAAAGAACCTCTTAACAATTTCTACCCTACACCAGTGGAATGGAAATGAGAGTGAGCTCCCCGTAAGTAGAGTTCTTCAGTCGGTGACTAGCTGATCACCGATTAGGATGTGAAGAGATTCGTAATTTCATCAGACATTGGACTAGTCAACTTCAGAGGTCCCATCTAACACTGCACATTGCAAACTAATTGGACTACCTTGCAAGTCTGCATTTCAAGTAAATCTAACATTGCAAACACTTAGCAATCTTTCAGTGGTATTCACCGAATAGTTAAGTCAGATCCCTCGGAGATTTGTTTAGCATAAAACATCTGCAACCCTCCCTGAATGAAAACAGTTCAGTTTTCCTGGGTATAGTGAAATTCCTTTTTAGTGTCCTCATGACAGCTTCTGGGGAGGCAGCAACCACTCCCATTCCAAGAGCTCTAAGAACCTGACTTTACTACCATAATGGCCCAGGAATTAAGGCAATCTCACCCCAGGGGGTAAAAAAGAAGAAAAGGAAACTCCCCTAAAACTACAACCTGCCCATGGATCTGAATTGTCATCAGTCTTTTCTTTTTTTTTCCCCCATTCCCATTCCATTCATTTCCTCCAACCAATCTCAATAGGGTCATAGCACAACAGGTTAAATGCAAGAGACTTCTGAGATTAGACCAAATTGCTCATTTGGCAGATGAGGAACTATAGATTCAAACCCAAGTCCGCTGCCTCTCTTTCCTCTAGACCAGGGGCAGGGAACCTGAGGCCCTGAGGCCACATGCAGCCTTCTAAGTTTTGGGGTGTGGCCTTTCAACTGAGTCCAAGTTTTTTTTTTTAAATCTATTTATTTTTAGTTTTCAACATTCACTTCCATAAGATTTTAAGTTTTGAAGTTTCTCCCACTTCTTCCCCTTCCCCTGCCAAGATGGAGTACAATCTGATATAGGCTCTACATATACATTGATGTTAAGCATATTTTCCCATTAGTCACGGCGTAAAGAACAATTAGAACTAATGGGAGAAACCATGAGAATGAAGCAATAAAACAAAACAACAAAGGAAAAGGAGAGCAAATAGTATGCTTCCATCTGCATCCAGACTCCATATTTCTTTCTTTGGGTATAGATAGCAATTTCCATCATGAATAACATTTGGAGTGGTCTTAGATTCTTGCATTGCTGTGAAGAACCAAGTCTATCAAAGTCAGTCATCCCATACTGTGGCTGTTAACTGTGTACAATGTTCTCCTGATTTTTCTCATTTCACTTTGCATCAGTTCATGGAAGTCTTTCCAAGTTGTTATTTTTCTTTTTTTGAAGTCTGCCTGCTCATCATTTTTTATAGCACAATAGCAGTATTCTATTACATTCGTATACTACAACTTGTTCAGCCATTCCCCAATTGATGAACATCCCCTAAATTTCCAATTCTTTGCCACTGCAAGAGAGCTGCTACAAATATTTTTGTACATGTGGGTCCTCTTCCCATTTTTATGATCTCTTTGGGATACGTACCTAGAAATGGTATTGCTGGGTCAAAGGGTAGGCACAATTTTATAGCCCTTTGGGCATAGTTCCAAATTGCTCTCCAAAATGATTGGATCATTTTACAACTCCACCAACAATGTATTAGTGTTCCAATTTTCCTACATCTCCAATATTTATCATTATCCTGTTTTGTCATGTTAGTCAATCTGATAGGTGTGAGGTGGTAACTCAGAGTTGTTTTAATTTGCATTTCTCTAATCAATAGTGATTTAGAACATTTTTTTCATATGACTATAGATATCCTTAGTTTCTTCCTCTGAGAACTGCCTGTTCTGAGTCCAAGTTTTACAGACAAATCCTTTTATTAAAGGGATTTGTTCTGTGAAGTTTGGATTCAGTCAAAGGGCCACACTTGAGGACCTAGAGGGCCAAACCTTGAGGCCGAAGGTTCCCCACCCCTGCCCTAAACCATATTGTTCCTTAATACCTATATCAACTCACATTTACTTATCACTGTAAAGTTTACAGGGCATTTTCTTCATATCAACCTAGGAGGCGCATGACACAACTCTCATCAATCCATTTTATAGATGAAACCAGGCTGAGAAACATTAAATAACTTATTCAAGTCAACATAGATAGTAAGTAGAGGACCAAATGGCTGCAAGTTCAGTGCTATTTCCACCATGATATGGCAAAATTCCCCTCTTCTTCACCATTCTACAATAATTGATCATGTTTGTGAAAAGTGTTCATGGAAAGCTTATGAATATTTTCAATGTATTTGAATGAAATATCATTGAATGCATGATAATCACTCATTTTCATGGAAGGGATTTAAAAGCTGCAATGATATCTCAGCAAGCAATTATTAGAAAATAAGTAGAGGAGTAGCAAGAAAGAAGCAAAAAAGAAAAGGTGAGTGACCACACATCTGGAGATAGGCAGATTTGTGAATCATCAGCATAGAACTGGTAATTAAATCCATGGGAATTGATGAGATCATCAACTGAAGTAGTACAGAGGGAAGAGAGAAGAGGGCCCACGGCAGAACCCATGGGATATCAACAGTCAGAGGATATGATCTGGATGAAAATCAAGCAAAGAAGATTGAAGTGATCAGATGGGTGAAAGGAAAACCAAGAGAGAGCTATATTCTGAAAACCTAGAGAGAAGAGAGTATGAAGGAAGAGAAAGTTATCAATAGTGTCAAAGGCTAATGGGAAGTTGAGGAGAATGAGAATTAAGAAAAGGCTACTGGATTGAGCAACTAAGAGATCATTGGTGACTTTGTGGAGAGCAGATAATGGTGAAATGATTGTAGTGGAAGTTGGAAGCCAAATTATAGGAGGTTAAGAAGAGAATGAGAAGAGACAAAGTAGAGGTACCTATATTGCCTTTTCAAGGAGTTTAGCTATAAAGGACAGAGACATATAGGATGTTAGTTATCAGGGATGGAAAGATCAAACAGAGAAGAAAAAGCTTCAGAGTATACCAGATTTCTGCCAGAGAATCTGTTAGTTTTGCCACAGTATCTCTCTGTCTCTGTCTCTTCTCTCTATCCTTTCTCCTCTGTGCTCTCTCTCTCTCTTTCTTCCTTTCTCTCTCCCTCTCTTTCTCTCCTTCTCTTTCTCCCTCTCTTTATCCTTTTCTCCCTCCCTCTCTCTCCCTCTGTACATATATGTAGACAATGGTACTTCCCTGTATGTTTTTGCCCAGGGACTGATTTGAAATCCAGAAGGGGGAAAGCAGCTTTTGCTAAATGTTTTATAACGTGTCAGGAAACCTTTATCGAACATTTAATCCAAAACTTGGCTTTGAACCAGGGAGGCATACAATTCCGTAATTAATTTTTTTTTTTACCTTCTTTTGCTAATCGCTGATAAAAAGCTTAATTCTATTAACAACTCGACTTGACAAATTGCACCGCTCAACGGAAGCGTTTAGAAATTAATTACGCATTTTATTGCATTAGATCGGATAAACAGGGAAGCACCAGCGCAAAAAAAGGAAAAACCAGGACAGAGAGGGGAAACGGCCACACCACAAACAACCCTTTCAGTGTATGACCCTTGTCTTTATGACTCAATGTGTCACCTGAGTGTAATAATGGGAAACCTCTGAGACGGCACCTCTTGTTTGCAGATGGTGCATGTACTCTGCCTACTGGATGAGTCAGGAAATTCATTCTGTAAGAATACACCCTTCCTATTACCATTATTATCATCACTTTTGCTATTAAGCACTCATTGATTTTGCCTTGTAGAAGCTATTTATTAATTATCAGATAGATTTAATCCTTTTCCTTCTCCTAACCCTATGTTCAGTTGTCTATTCAGGCTAAGCATTCCTAGTTCATACTTCCCTTGGGCTACAGTTTACAAATTGTCACAGCAGACATGTCAGAAATACAGATCAAGGAAAAGAAAAAAAAAAGAGAGAGAAAGAAAAATAGATTAGACTTGCTTCAACTTCCTCAGAGATAGGGGCTCATGTGGCAAGAAGACCATCTGCAAAGCTTTTGATTCTTGTGACCTATTAGTAGATGTTTCTAAATCAGAGAGACAGAGAGACAGAGAGACAGAGAGAGAGAGAGAGAGAGAGAGAGAGAGAGAGAGAGAGAGAGAGAGAGAGAGA
>NW_020941197.1:26697418-26739927 GCF_900497805.2 Vombatus ursinus
AGAGAGAGAGAGAGAGAGAGAGAGAGAGAGAGAGAGAGAGAGAGAGAACAAGAATCTAAATTTCAAAATGAGATGCAAAAAAACACTGAAGAAATGCAATCTGGGGGCAGAATGGGCAAGATGTGACCTAATAGTGTTTTTTTTTTAATCTTTCATTTTTGAGGATGTAATTGTTGATGTTGAAATGAAGTAGAAGAAAGAGCTGATGGGTTTCGTCAGAGAGATGTAGTTCAAGCAGAGTTGTTGTATGATGTTCTTTTTGTACTGAAAAGATGTTTTGTGAGGGAAAGAGTGTTTATGGTAGGCTAGTTTAGTGAATTGCTAACGCTATCTTTGTTATCATATCAAGTTAACCAGCATTCATTAAGTGCTCATTATGTACCTGACATTGCATTAAGCTATGTGGCTGACTCTGATTTCTTTTATCTAGGGCTTTCCCCAAAATCACATTCCCTGAGAGTTGGAAGAGATCTCAACAGTTATCAAATCCAGCTCATATACTTAAGTAAGAAATATCTTCTATGACTCACCTGAAAATGTGGGAGGCCAGCTTCTGCCTAAAGGTTTATATGGAGAGGGAATCTGCTACTTCTTGAGGGCTGGAGTCCCACCTGAGGTCAATTCTAATCATTAGCTTTTTTTTTTTTCCTTTTCCCTGACATCAAGCCTTAATTTGTCTCTTTGTAACATCCACTTGTTATCCTGGTTACACCTGGATTCTGATTGTCTGGCATCATCTACCTAAAAATGCCCATTTCTCCTTTCCTGGGTGGGTCTTGGGCCATGGAAGCGGGGGACTATTTCCTAATAATGTCTCTTTTCACGGTTGTTCCCTCTCTCCAAGTTGCTACAGGGAGTTAGCCCACGGGCCACTGATATGTGGTGGCTAAAGGGACAAGATTGCTATGTCCGTACCTCGTGCCAGGTCTTGGCCTCCACCAACCTCAGCCTTGAGCAATCTCTCCTCCCACAGTAAGTGCCTTGCTGCTGCTTTTCACAGTATTTGTCCATCAAAACTCCATCACGATCACCAGCATGCTCTTTCCTTAGATGAATACCAATCTCTTTAGCTGCCCTTTAAATATGCAGCAAGAGGACAAATTTTCCACCCGTGGACAATTATCCTGCCTAAGTTAAGGTTACTGGCTTTGCTCTTCTATGTCTAGACTTCCATATTTCCTTCAATTGGATTTTTTTCCCCTTCTTCAGCTTTAAGATCAAATGCCACCTTTTCCTTGCAACCTTCCTCCAGGAAAGTAGTCATAACTGTTACAAAATTTCATTAAAGTTCATTTCTATCTTTCATTTACTTTGTGTGAATGTCTAATTCCCCCTAGACTATAAAATTTTTGAGGGTAGAAACTGATGGTTTATTTAACTTTTTGTTTTCTTCTCCCCTCAGTGTCTAGTATTTTATTGTTTTCTTTAGAAAGTTCTCTCCATGTGTCAGTTAAATTAGACAGAACCTGTATTGTATTATGCCTGAATGATAGAAATCTATTTTTCAGTAACATTTCAAATACTAGGATAAGACCCTAAAAGAATCAATGAACTCAAGAATGAAAGTCAAAAAGATGGTAAAAATATTACCATTTCTCACTTCTACTTTCTGAGGGCTGACTATACAATTGTCTGGAAATAGAACAGCTTTGCTATCTCCAGGAAGGCCTGAATTTCTCAAATGGTCTTTTGTTACAGACATTTAAAAAAATGATGAAACCAATCAGACCAGTTAAAAAAATATTGGTGCATTCATGCATTCCTTGTACCTTTTAAAAAACAGGTAAATATGTGACATCTTTGAAAACTGTAGGGTGATTACATTCTTCATTCACCAATGAGTTTAATCTGTGTAAGCCTAAAACATTAGCACATATGAAAACAATCAAGTTGTACTGATTCCCCCTAAATCCAGGGGTACTGAGATTCGTTTGCACGTGCAAAGGTAAATTGTGGATAGCATGATCAAAATAACATTCTACCAGGTGTGGGAATGGGTATAAAGCTAGGCCCCTACAATTAAGTCTTTAACATTTTAAAGAACCGTTTTTCAGCTTTTGGATTAACTGGGTTTTTTGTTATTGTTTTTCTTTTGTTGTTTGTTTTTAAAGCCAGATACAATCAGGTTTGCAATATTATCACAGATGTTGAAACGCTAAAATCATTCTTCCAGACGAACATACACATGCATACATGCACATATGCATACACACAGAGTCCAGTTGTTCATATTAACTCAGGAGAATCTTTGGGTCAGAGACTCTGATTGGTTTGTTGAAAACTATTCTCTAAATGAAGGGTCCTCATTTAGTTATCACAGGCAGTTAGTGGCTCAGTGGATAGAGCACTGGGCCTGGAGTCAGGAAGACCTGAGTTCAAATCCAGCCTTAGACACTAACTAGCTGTGTGACCCTGGGCAAGTTATTTAACTCAGATTCCTCATCTATAAAATGAGCTACAGGTGTAAATGACAAACCACTCTAGTATCTTCACCAAGAAAACCCCAAATGGGGTCACAAAGAGTTGGACATGACTGAAACAATTGAAGAATTACAACATTTAATCATATATTTGTTGTCATAGTGTTTATCCACTTTATTTGATTCAACCATTCCAGAGTTTAAACATGTTTTTGTTTGCTTGATTTTTTTTTTCCGAGCCATAGAAAGTGGATGGATCAAGGCTACATGATTCCAGCCATCCTCCTTTATTTTTGCTCTTTTTGTAAAAAAAAAAAAGTATATATCTACTCTTTTCAAGATGGCACAATACTCCTTGACCTATCCTCTCCTGATTGGTGACTCCTCTCCTTAGACTAGTAATCTAGGAAGCACCACAGTCATGTCACATTTTGGCATCTACTTTCTATGGACTCCAGCTTCCTTCTCCTCACCTGCTAAATTGCCCTCCATTTCTCATAGGTACCTTTCCTATCCCTTTCAGTTGTCTAGCACTCCAAGTGTTTTCTCCATTAGAATGACAGCTACTTGAAAGTAGGGAATAACTTGTTTGCTTGTATTTAGATCCCAGAACTGTGCACAACACCTGGCACAAGGTAAATACCTAATAAATGTGTTCTCCTTCTCTGTCTCTCTCTGTCTCTCTGTCTTTGTCTCTTTCTCTCTCTCTTCTCTCTCTCTCTCTCTCTCTCTCTCTCTCTCTCTCTTTTCTTTCTTTCTCTCCCTTCCTCCCTTCTTCCCTCACAGGATGAGTCACTTAACTTCTTTTCTTTTTTTTTTTCATCTATATAATGGAGATAATACTGGTAGCTCTCATGTGATGGACTTGCTATAAGGCTCAGATGAGATAGTCCATGTGAAAAGCACCTTGCGTAAATTACAGTACTCTATAGAAGTCTGATACTATCATTATAGGGAAAATAAAGGTCATCTCAAAGTGAATTTAATGGCACTTTTCATGAAGTTGTGCAGTAACATTAGCTTCCAAGACTTCTAAAGCTTCTAAAACAGTGAATCAATCCTTTCAACCTAAGTCACTGAAAAGAATCTAGCCATTTATACACTGGGCATCTAGGTGAGGCAGTGGATAGAGCGCTGGACCTGGGGTCAAGGAAACCTGAGTTCAAATCCGGCCTCAGACACTTACTAGCTGTGTGACCCTGGGCAAGTCACTTAACCCTATTTGCCTTAGTCTCCTCATCTGTTTTACAGATGAGCTGGAGAAGGAAATGACAAACCACTTCAGTATCTTTGCTAAGAAAACCCCAAATTGGGTCATAAAGAGTTGGACATGACTGAAAAAGAACTGAACAACAACACATACACACTAAGTTCCCAAATCTGCTTTCTTGTTGTTCTCGTTGTTATTATCTGTTCTGTTTAAGATTCAAACCTTGCATTCTAGGGCCAGGGATCCTTTCACAATGATGATAATGATGATGATAACAATGATGATAATAGCAATATAGAGCTTTAAGGTTTAGAAAGCACTTCTCACATGTAAGGGAAGTAAATGACAGAACTACCCTAATCTGTTGAGCTGGGGCACAGTGCTGAAGCAAACATGGGCCTAGGCCCCTTTTAGGGGGTCAGGCCCCTTGGTAAAGGACAAGGGTAGGTAGAAGCTCCTGGTTGGTCTTTGTCATTATTGAGGTCTATAGCAGTCAGGATTAGCTGCTGAGACCGAATGATGGGCCTCCTCCATAGATCTTAAGAGGAATGATTCAGTCCTCTTTCACTCTCCCTTGTACATGAAAGGTCTTTCAAGCTTTCCCTCATACTTCTGGCAATGGGCAGAGAAGATTCTTCTTTCATACTCCTGTCAGAAATAACAAAAGCATACATATAGCCACGAGCATGTATATTTGTAGCTTTTCAGTCATTTTCAGTAGCATCCAACTCGTCGTGACCTCATTTGTAGTTTTCTTGACAAAGATACTAGACTAGTTTGTCATTTTCTTCTCCAACTTCATTTTACTGATGAGAAAACTGAGGCAAACAAGGTTTAGTGACTTGCCTGGGTCATACAACCTAGCAAGTGCCTAGGGCCAGATATGAACTCAAGAAGATGATTCTTCGTAACTTCAGGCCCGGCACTCTACAAAGAAGATCTCAAAGCCCTGGTTGCCTACTCCACTTTGAGTTTCTTTCTCTGAATACAGATGACTGAACAACAATGCTAATATAGATATTGATAGTCCGAGTGGCACTTATAAATTTGGGAGGGCAAGAGCTCCTGTGTTTGGGTTTTGGTTGTCCAGTAGAAGATGGTCTATACAACAATGTTTTGTGGGAAAAGATGAATACCAGGAGGATATTACATTATGAAAGGACAAAGCCAGCATATAGCTTGCCCGGAGATATGAACTTGTGAATTAAAGTACAGGTAAAAGGAGAAAGTGAAATGTCTCTTCAGCAGTCCCATGAAGTATTTCCTACTTTAAGTATTTACCTCCCAGGAGAACATAATAGGATTGATTTTTTTTTTAATGTTTTAAGTAAGTCTATGTCAGTGTGCACTTATGAGTCTTTTGATTTTAAAATTATTTCTTTTGTCGGGGAGGAAATAAATAGCTATCATATACCTGATCTATTTTTTTTCATTGAATATTTTTGTAAAAGAGACCCTATTAATAATCCCTTTAGGGGAGACTCCAGACAGAAGTTATTCCTGTTTGGTTTTAGATGATTTTTTAACATGGATGCCTCTGGGGTGATGATATAATGAGCCAAAGAATATGAGGAAAAACCAGTTTCCTCTCTTTAGAATTTAGGATCCCCCCAAGACATGAATCCATTCCTTTTAAACTCTCAGTGGGGCCCACTTACTGGGAAGAGTGTGTCTCACTTCCCTGAGCTTTACATGTAGATTATGTTATTTGTTCTTTACAATCATCCTTTAGGTGCTATTATCAGCCAAATGAAGAAACTGAGGCAGATAGGAGTTAAATGACTCGACCAGGGTCACATAACTAGTGTCTGAGGCCAGATTTGAATTCTGGTTTTCCTGATTCCGTACTCAATGCTGCAGCCAATATACCATGCAATTTCTCAAAGACCATTACCATGGATGACCCAACTCTCAGCACTCTACCTCTATTCATTTTGGATTTAAAATACTACAATTATTCAAAAGTGAACAATTATAATTTCACGGGTAGTATGATAACTAAAATAAAACATCCCTGCAGCAATAAAAATTATGTCTTCAAAGCTTACTGATCTATCTAGTCAACTAATCTAGCAACAAATCAATAATAATTTATTAGACACCTATTAGGTAGCTAAAAGTTCCCTGAGTCCTTAGTACTAACATGATTCTCCAGGTCCCCTAAATATGAAGACTTTCTAAACCCTGCATGAGTTCAAACTAGAATTGTTCTTGTCTTATCTTGTCAGTTCTTGTCTTATCTTGCCAGTTAAGGATATATATATATATATATACACACACACATACTGGTTCTTCAAAGTCCAGAGAAATGACAATTCCAATACATTTTTTTTCTTTTTCTAGCAGAATGTAAATTCCTTCAGTAGAATATAAACTCCTTGAGGACAGGGACTGATTATTTTTGCTCCTGAATCCAAGGGCTCAGCCCAGTGCCATGCATATGGTAAGATTTAATAAATGCTTGATGAATTGCTGAATTGTCTACCTTTCTTGGACTTAGAATGACAATAGATCAATAAAATGACTTATGCATCATTATCTTTTCACCCTACTTTCACCTCCTAATTTAACTGCTTGCCTCAAGTCTCTCACCACTCCTATCTAACCTTCACACAGTTGCAGAAGTCATTTTCCTCAAATTCAGGTCTAACTATGTCACTCGGCTACTCTGCAAACTCCAGTGGCTCCCTAATGACCCCAAGATTAAAAGACAAACTCTTGGGGCAGCTAGTTGACTCAGTGGATAGAGCACCAGCCCTGGAGTCAGGAGGACCTGAGTTCAAATCTGGCCTCAGACACTTAACACTCACTAGCTGTGTGACTCCGGGCAAGTCACTTAACCCCTTTGCCTAGCAAAATCCCCCCTCCCCCCAAAAAAAGACAAACTCTTCTAGTATTTGGCAATTTAAAGATCTTCACAAACTTGTCTCAACCTATCATTCTTGCCTCATTATACATTACCCCCCTTCCCTCTTTTTACACTCCAACCAAACTGGCCTTCTATCTGTTCCTCACTCATGGTGCTCCATTTCCTCTCTCCATGTCTTTGCAACTGGATGGACTCCCTGCCTGGGATATACTCCCTCTATCTCACAGAATAGCTCACCACCTTCAAGATCCAGCTTAAACAACTTCTACACGAAGGCTTTTCTTATTACCCCCAATGTTAATCACCTTCATCCTTAACAATTTTCCATTTAACTACTTTGTCTTTATTCTGTACTCAATCTCTGTATATTTATATATGCACATGTTTTCTCCCCTGAAAGAATATAAGTTATTTGAGTAAGAACTATTCTATGGTTTTATCTTTGTCATTGTACCTCCAGCGCCTTGCACAGTTTCTAGCACACAGTGGGTGTGTAATAAATGGGGATAGATTGGTTCGTCATTTGAAATGGGTTGCTGGAGATCAGAGGATTTCTTCCAGCATCCTTAACCACTAGAAGCAATGCTGAAATCACTAAATCACTAGGGTTATCATAACCCTTTCTTCTTTACACTCAACTAGAAGGAAAGGGAACGAGAACTATTAAACTGGTAAAGACACCCTACAGCCCAGAGCCAAACAAAGACCCGCAAAATTTCACTTCTTTAGAAAGAAATCCATGTTTCAGGGCCAAGACATTCCATGGGATTGAAAATGAGAAGGAATCCTAGAAGTTGTCTCGTCCAACTACATTCTTTAATTAAGGTTGGTGGTATTCCTCTTGACAAGGTTTACACTCCTCTTTGGGGGTATTTTCATGTGTCAGGGAAAACTTAAAGTTGGGTAGAAAGCATCACAGTTGCAGACTCAGAGCTGTAAGTCATTGTAAATGCCACTGTAAATACCAACCCTAATGTTTTACAAATGAAGAAACTGAGGCAGGAGAAATTAAGTGACTGGCCTATGGTCACAAAGACAGTAAGTGCCTAAGCTAGGATTCCAAACTAGGTTTTTCTTGCCTCCAAGTCCAGCACCCTACTCAAAGGCATAAGATTGATAAAGAATTTGGAGGAAATTGAGACTAAGGCGAAAGTTTGTGAACTCCTAACTTTTCTGACACAATTTTTCAGGCTTTTAATTTATATTTTGTTAAAGGCAATAATAATAGTAATAATAGTAATAATTGACATTCATATGGCACTTAAAATTTTACAAAGTACTTTAAATTCACTATTTCATTTGAGACTCAAGAATATTGTGAGATCTCTGCAAGTAATATGATTCTCATTTTGTAGATGAAGAAACTGATACTCAAAAAATTTAAGTGATTTGCTCATGGTCACACAGCTAGTAAGTGCTTGAGGAAGGATTTGAACCAATATTTCCTGACATGCTGTCTACTATAGTATGCTGCAATTATATCTCATTCTATTTTACTACATTACACTTTGTCACATAGTGTTACAAATGATTTCTTTATTTCCTTAGTGTTTTTGCCATTCCAACACAGTGATCAGTAGGTAGTCGCTATACATAATGTTTTATAGTTGTCACTCAGTGAAACTAGATCTTTTTAGTTCTTCAGTAATTTTTATTTGTAAGTACAAAAGCCCTTTAACAATGTCCATCTTTGCTTTCATTTATAATTATCAACTGCTTTCTGATGCTGGGATGTGCAAAACAGAAAGGAGAATGATGGCTTCAATGTTTAGCTTAATTTGAATGGCAAATAGAAGACAGAGGCTATAGCTTGCATGTTCCGTGAAGCCATCTTTCTATTTTTGAAGCCAATATCTTCAAGTTATTTACCTGCCTGGACATTCTATTGACTCGGAAGCACAGCATCCTGCCCTTGACAGAACTGCCTTCTCTTTCTCTGTTCTGCCGTGGCTCTCGTCCACGTTAACTCAAGGTCTCCGATAGCCTCAAGTTCTGAATGTGGCCAAGTTCATTCTGCTCAAGTTCATTGATGGTCTGCCCTTTTCCATCTTTCTACCAGCCCTGTCAACACCATTTCCTGTTTTGGGAACAAGGACCTGCCTAGGAAATTATTTCATTTTCCTGTTCAGAACTATTATCCTGAATATGTGATTATTTAAATGAGCCCCAGAAAACCACAAGTTCCCTGAATGTGGCGATATGGGAGATGATGTAAAGCTCACTTTTGACAGATACAGTTCTGGCTGACCTATTCACATGAATGTTCTCCTCAGAGAGACAGAAAGGCAAAAAGACAGAGACAGAGGAAGAGAGACAATGAGACAGAACTGAGGGCAACACAGAAAGACAGAGAAAACCAGTCTCATAACTGTATCCTCATCCCTTTGACCAATTTAAATGAAAGGATCAGTGGCTATGTTGTATATATGTAACCTATATAACATTCAGGGCATTTTGGATGTATAAGAAATCTCTTTGCTCATTCCTACTTTCTGTTCACCCAACTTACTTCATTTCTTCTCTTGCTTAGATCTGCTCCACAACAAAATATTGCTAACTCATCCACATGTCTGCCAATACATATATCATATACACAGTACCATATATGGAAATCTAAGTAAGATGGGACTTCATTCCTCAACAGGTACTTTGCTAAACCTCATTCATTCTCAGAAGCTAAAAATGTTAAACTCAGGCCTTTCACAGTTTGTCTCTACCAAAGATGTCAGCTGTAAGTTACTCATTTTTCAAAACGTATTACTTTGTGTATCTATCAGGGGAAACCACTATGCTAGGTACTAAGGAAAAGAACAGGAGTTGCCAACAATTTCTGGCAACTGGGAGGCCCCACTGGGAGGAAGTATCTGACACTGGGACTAAAGAGGCAAGACCATGCTAGATTCTAGTAAGAATAAGAACAGCTGCCAGGTTGAGTAGTGGGAATTTGAATCTTTTCATAACCTGGAATGTTATGACTTCTGGGAGTGAGAAAATATAATTCCACATCCTAACACCCCCACTCAAGTCTTCCCAGATGACTGAATGATGCTTCAAATTCTTTTCAGAAAAAAAAATCCCTTTTAATACATAGCCTGAACATCAAAGATCATAATAGATGGAGGGAGAAAACTAGAGGTAGAAAATAGAGAGGGAGAAACTAGGTACTTTAACAACTATGGCTGAGGGGTAGATTTTTAAGCAAACAAGGACAAAGGTGGTTACTAAGATTAAACAGATGACTTTGATCACATGAAATGATTATCTCGTGCATGAATGAAATTACAGTACTGTAAATAGGAAAAGAATGAGAGCAGCTGACTTGGAAAACATTTTTATTAAATATCTTTGATAAGGTTCTGATAGTCAAAACACATAGACAATGAAAAGAAATATGAGACATTTCCCAACAGATAAATGGTTAAAGGATATGAACAAACTGTTCTCAATAAACAAATAAATAAATAAATGAATAAAAATTTTAAAAAAGATACTGTAAACTGTGAACCAGCATGTGAAATAATACCTCACATCACAAATAATAAGATAAAATGAAAATCAAAATAACTGAGTTTTCATTGCACATCAAGAAAATTGGGTATACTTATGCATTATTAGTAGAGTTAGGAATTCATACAACCATTCTAAAAAACAACTTGGAATTACGTAAATAAAAACACCAAAATGTCCATACCCTTTGATGCAGAGTTCTACTGTCAGGAATGTGTACTGAGGGTGTAAATAATAAAAAGAAAGGTTTCATATACACTAAAGTATTTATAGCAGAACTTTTTGTAGCAGCTAGGTGGAGTAGTGGATAGAGTGTGGGGCCCGGAGTCAGGATGATTCATCTTCCTGAGTACAAATGTGACTTCAGACATTTACTAGCTTTGTGACCCTGGGCAAGTCACTTAAACCTCAGTTTGCCTCAGTTTTCTCATCTGTAAAAAGAGCCGGAAAAGGAAATGGCAAACCACTCTAGTATCTCTGCCAAGAAAATCCCAAATGGGGTCACGAAGAGTCGAATGTGACTGAACAACAGCAACTTTAGTAGCAGCAACAAATTGGAAACAAAATAAATGCCCATTGCTTGGGAAATGAGAAACAGGTTGTCTACGTGAATGGAATAGAATATTGCTCTGCCATAAGGAATTATAAATATGAAAAATAAAGAAAGGCATGGGAAGACTAATGAACTAATGCAACATGAAGTAAGAGGAATTAGGAAAATCATGTGCGGGACTACAAAAATATAAACGCAAAGAACAGCAGCAACAGAAACTGCTGCAGAAGCATGATGACTAAAATTCATGGGAACATAGGATCATAGATTTAGAACTGGAAGGGACTTTAGAGGCCAAGGAGAATGACCCTTTCATTTTACAGCTAAGGAACCGATGGTTCAGTGACGTTCAGTGACTCGCCCAAAGTCACCCAGCTAATAACTTTCCCAGGTAGGATTTGAAGTGCAGTCTTCCTGACTCCAAACCCAGTCCTCTATCCACAAGAGACGAAAAGGCATCTCTTGGCTTCTTTGCCGAGGTAGGGTCCTATGGGTATGGCACAGTGATTCTGTCAGATTTTAAAAATATGTCAGTTTTATTGAAGTGTTTTTGCCTTTTAAAAAAAAAGTAGTGGGGCAGCTAGGTGGCACAGTGGATAGAACACAGGTCCTGAAGTCAGGAGGACCTGTGTTCAAATCTAGCCTCAGATCAAACACTTGACACTTACTAGTTGTGTGACACTGGGCAAGTCACTTAACCCCAATTGCCAAAAAAAAAAGTATGTTATAAGTGTTTGCCCTCTGAGGAAGAGATAACGTTGGGAAATTGAGTTGACATAGAAAGAAAATAGGTGAATAAAATTGAATCTTAAAAAAGAATCCTTTCTATGATATCTGTTTTTTCAGCCTTCACTGGATGACCTCCAGCAAGGGGGAGACACACTAGTTCTGGAGGTAGATAATGTATGTAAAGCAGTTTGCAAACCCTAAAGTGCTAGGTAAATGTGAATTATCATTACCACCATCATTATGATTATAACTGATTAGTTTTCCTTTTTAGTAAGTTTTTCCTTCTATTGATTCTATATTTGCCTTTGATGACTTCCAGCACATAGTTTCCAGCTTAGCCTTTGGGTCCCAAGTAGAACTAGTATAACCTCTCTTCCACATGACAAAACTTCAAACACTTGAAGATGGGGAAAAGAAAAGATCAAAGTAAACTGTGGTTCTACCTTTCGTTTTATATCATTTAAAAGAATGAAGAATATTAGAGAAGATACACTGGAATAAGATCATATATATAGGTAAGTATACATATGCATAAATATAGTTGTGTATGTATATGTATACACACATGTATGTCTGTATATTAATCCAAACAAGTCAAAGATTTCCTCTCCTGATGATTCTTTTATAAAATGAAAGAGTTAGATTAGATCATATTTAACATTTTTTCCTGTTCTAATAGTCTATGATTCTCTATACTTCATAAGTATATCTTTTCTTTTAGGAAGGCTAGCAGCATGATCACCTACAGAGGTAGAAATAGGGGCAGGACAGTGGTAGGGCCTTTAATAAACTGGTAGTGTGTCTTCTGCTGCTCAGTAACTTAGAGTCCTGATGTTGGTATAGGCCTTGGGTAAGTACTCACTAATCTAGGAGTAGGAAAAGTATTAGCTGAGGACATTTGAGGTTAATTCTAAAGGATATACATTGAATCAGATAGATGGAAAAGGAGGACTCTGGAGATTTAGTGTAGGACTCATTGGTAAATCTACGAAAGAAGATTGCATATTTGCTTATACTCTGGCTATTTTTCTGTAAACTACTGTCCCCACGGCCTACCCTGATGACTTCTAAGGTCCCATTCAGCTCTAAACCTATGATCTTAAATAAATGAAATATAGATATGTTTAAGTAATATGCCATTGTCTAATCTTATATAACCTTTGTACTATTCAACTCATGGATTCAGAGCTAGGTGGCGTAGTGGATAGAGAGCTGGGTTTGAAGTTAGAAAGACCTAAGTTCAATCTCGCCTCAGATCTTTACTTACTATGTGACCTTGGGCAAGTCACCTGACCCCTGTTTGCCTCAACTGTAAAATCAGGGTAATATTAGCACCTACCTCCCAGGGTTGTTGTGAGGATCAAATGAGATAATATTTGTAAAGTACTTAGCATAGTGTTTGACTCATAGTAGGCACAATAAATTCTAGAAATTTGATGATGATGATGATGACAATCTGGCAGTGACACTATTGGTCATCTAGTCTAATCCTCTCAGTTTACAGATGAGCAAACTAAAAATCAAGGAGTTTGAGTGACTTTCCTGAGGTCATAGAGCTAAGAAGTAGCAAAGTCTGGAAATTGAACCCAGTCTTCTGACTCGAGTCCACTTGTTTTTCAAGTGTACCATATTGTCAGCTCAGCACAGCAAGGTAGGACATTCTGACAACACCAGAAACAAAAATGCTATCTGTTCTCTCTTTTTGTCTCAGCAAGGCACTAGTTCTGCATAGTGTCTGACTATGGAGTGGAGCAAACTTTTAAGCCAGTTTTTCTCACATATGATCTTAATTTGGATTTCTGCTTGGACTAAGAATAATTCCTTCAGCCCTGGCTCTCGAAGCTATGGGCAGAGAATGTACCGTATTGTCACCAGTATTATGAAAGTATATTGGTATTGGGGAGCCAAATAGGGATTAAGTGGAAGCAGGAGAGTTGCTGGAAATTTACAGCTACTGGGACAATACTCACATACTTGCTAAGGATTATACAGAAAGGGAGTGATGTGGCATAATGTCTTTCCATTCCTGTGAATGGAAAACTTCTCTCTCTCCCTCTCCTCCTCCTTCTCCCTTCTTCTCGCCTTCTCTCTCTCTCTCTCTCTCTCCTTCTCTCTCTCTCTCTCCCTCCCTCTCTCCATCGCTCCCTCCCTCCCTTCCTATCTCTCCCTCCCTCCCTCCCTCCCTTCCTATCTCTCCCTCCCTCCCTCCCTCCTTGTCTCTCTCTGCCTTTCTCTCCGAGATAGAGGAACAGAAGACAGGACAAGGTAAATAAAAGATAAATCAATCTCATCATCCCTTTTTCATTTTTGATCCATAATAGTTCCCTCGTCACATATGCCAATAATGAAAAAAAAATTCTTAATTGGTCTTCCTTTTAGTCACTTGAAAGTTTGTGTCAATTCTTTCTTTGACTATCCTTCTCCCCTTTCTTTCTCTGCCTCTATCTCTCTCTCCTTCTCTCTCTTGTCTTCGCTCTGTATTTATCTTTAGTTTGAGAAGGTCAGTCTGAGAATAGCCTGTTATTTCAAGATACCTGTTTTTTTTTGTACACATCTTCCAAATTCAGTATTGGCATTACAAAAGCATGCTGGTCACAGTATTGGGGTCATCATCTTTGACATTCCTGAGGAAAGTTCACCCAGAAAATGATATGGTACATATTGGCTTTAGTTTTTGTTTTGTTTTGTTTTGGTGGGTAGGTGGACACTTCTTTAGGTGGATACTATTTTCAAGAGATTAAGGGCCTATGTGAAACTGAATTTTGTACTTTATATTATAACCGTCTTACATCTGTCTTTTCCTGGATGCAATAACTCTTCAGCTCCACATATAGAGGGCTCATAGCCTTGCCATCTGTTTCCCCATCATAAGAAACCCAACAGCCTACATGTTGCTAGAGAAAGACCTTATTTTATTTGTGCTACTATTTTGTCCAGCTTGATGGTCACACATTTCACAGAGAAATTCCTTCTAAAGAAGGGTAGAGTTGCCCTCTTTCATCTGGGCAATGCCCCAAGGTGTTGGGATTCATGGGATAGGACCCCACCCCTCAAAGTAATAATATTATGTGGACAGGAGAGAAAGATTGTGCTATGTTCCCTACAGTGTTGGGCTCTAAAACTGCCGCATATATTTTATTATTTCAATGTGTCCCTTCATGAAACATTTGAATTTTGAATGATGAAAGTCTCATCGGACTTTTTAATTTCTTCTAAATGTTTATACATACTGGGGTGGATAGCTGTGTGGCAGGAGGGAGGAGAACATAACACATCACTTTCTAACAACCATCCCTGGAGGAAAACCACTAGTTCTTTAAGTAGCAAAGGAAAATGAGTTTCCAGGTAACGAGGACAAAATGGACTAGACTAGCCTTGCTCCTCTCCTGGATAGTTTTGATCTGTAGGTTTTGCCGCTATAGGAAAAGAGGAGATAGAATAATAATATAAATTTTTCTTTAGCTATTTTGAGATATCTTTAATAGAAATGTTTTTGGGGAACTCAGTTTCATGCAGATGAGTATAAGGAGAATTTTAAAATGCAGGTGGGAAATATGATAAATTCTCCTTCACCCTTTTGAGAATTGGCTGGTTGTTTCTCTCCAGGGTCACAATTACTTAGAACTTTGAAATAAACTCCAACACCCCTTTCCCTCCCTAGCCAGCCTCCTTTCTCCCTCCTTTCCACACAAGAGGGAAACCGTAGACAAATACTACTTAATTATCACACCACGTAACTAATTAAGAGCTGAATGCCTGTGTGTGGTATGCTAATGAGATATTAGAGATCCAGCAGGCTTTAGTAAAGAGACATGGGTTCTTTTTCTTTTTCTTCTTTCACCTGGCTGTGGGTTTCTATGTTGACGATCAATGATGACGAGATGGGAATTTATTATGCTGTATTTGAGTCAAGAACTTTAAGAGAGGGCAGAAAGGTCAAGCAACTGGATCAGCCCTGAGGGAAAAAACACCTGAGCAGAGATTAAAAGACAGAGAAATGCAAGTGGATGATTAACAGGAAATAATAGGGAGTAGAGAACATGTGGCTGCTGATGTTCAATAAATGGGACACTTTCATTATTTTTTTTTCCATAGGACTACAGGGGGAATATGAGTGTATTGGGAATGAGATATTGATCTACACTTGTGTGTGCTCCAGCTGCCCAGCTCTCAGTATGTTACTATATGTGCCCCCAAAGACAGACTAAGAAGATTGGCATCTCATACAAAGAAAGTGGAAGAGGTCAGGAGGGATTGGGCAGAGAAGAAGAAAGTCAGGGAGTAAGGGTAGGGAATCAGGAAATAGCAAATGTATAATGATTTTAGGATAATTGTAAAAGGCTATAGATTGTATACTCTAAAAATGAAAGAGGAATGGAAAGTACAGCTATAGTGGGAGTGACAGACACCAAGAGGGGGTCATGGAAAGAAACCTTCTACCTATCCCCCAAAATCAGTTTTAAAAAGTAAGGAAGAATACTCAATTCTTGTACAATTCCAAGGATATGTCCTGTGGGCATCTTAAACTCAATCTGTCCAATACAGACCTCATTATCTTTCTTCTCAGACATACTCCTCTTTCTAAGTTCCGTATTTCTGTTGAGAGCACCACCAAACTCCTAGTCACTTGCATGTGTAAAATCAGGACCACCCCAGCCGTTTTTCTCTCCCTTACCCCAAGTGTCCAAGTAGTGGTCAGGTATCTTATTGGTTCTCTCTCAAATATGTCCCATTCTCTCCCTTTAAGGGCCAATATCCTGCATCAGGCCCTCATCTCTTAGCTGACTTATTGCAGTAATATTCAAATTGGTCTCCCAATCTTTTGCCTTCTCCCTTTGCCAGTCTGTTCTCCACATAGTTATGAAATTCTTATTCCTAAAACCTAGTTCACTTGTCACTCCTCAGCTCAACAAGTTTGGGGGCTCCCAATTGACCCTTGGTTAAAATGCAAACTTCTCTCATTGGTATGTAAACTCTTTCACCTTCTAGCACCAGACTGTCTTTGTATTATTCGCCTTCATGCCCTCTACAATCCCACCAAAATGGCTTACAGGCTATTTCCACTATCTAACATTCCATCTCCTGTGTCCGTGACTGCACAATTGTTCCCTGGGCTTGGAATGCATTGTCTTTCATTTAAACTGTTGAGAATCTCTTGCTTCTTTCAAGGGTCAGCTGAAGTGTTGCCTCCTACATGAGGCCTTTCCTGAATATCCAAGTTGTTAGGGCTCTTCTCCCTCCCTTTGACTTTGAATATATTTTGTATTTACTTGTTTGTTTTAATATTGTTTTCCGGTAGTAGATGAATGTTACTGGAAGGACTACTTTTTTTTTTTCTTTATATCCCAGTGTCCAGCATAGTTCTTGGCCTATAGTAGGCACTTTATACATGATTAATGAGTCAATGAATGAGTGAATAATCTAGTGAAGCAGGTGATCTTGCCTTCTATTTCCTTTTATGCACAATATCCTTCACATAGTAGGGACACAGTACATGTCCTTGGACAAGTCTCTTTTCCTCATCTGTAAAATAAGAAGGTTGGGCTAGAGGGCCTCTGAATTCCCTTCTAAAACTCCATCAGTGATTTAATAACTAGGTTTCAAGATAGGATAGAGTCTCATTAGGGACCCTGACTTACAAAATATGGGTTTTGATAAACAAAGTTCAGATATATCCCTTTCTTTTGTGTGTGTTTGGTGGGGAGGAGGAGTTACTCACACTCTTCTATGACTTGGATACAATACCCTTAGTTTGCCAAGGAGGCTACTTTTGGCAAAGAAAGAAATGACAACTCATAAGAAGGTAACCCTTGCTATGGATCCCTGTCTACTATATACACACACACACACACACACACACATATATATATATATATACACACACACACACATATGCACATGTGTGTTTGTGTATACACACCCATACTTATGCATATACATGTATGTACATACATATTATTGTAAGTACATATATAAGTGTAAAAATTTCTTTGCTATACTCTGACAAGCAGATTCTTTATTTGGATGGTTCCTATCATGATTTCCTTTTTTTTTTTTTCTCTTTACCCCCCCCCCCCCAGCAGAGACTAAAGTAAGTAATTTCATTATATTAAACACATTGCTAAACCAGTGTCCAATCAGAGGCCAATCCTGTAATGTCTCTTTGATGTACTAGTACTTGTTCAGGTAGATGAAGGGACCAATTCTCTTTATTTAAGTCAAGAAACACAGAATCTTTCAATATTCTTTCTTTTTCTATTATTTTAATCCAGCTCTATTTCTTAACCACTTTTTTTCATCCTACATTTCAAAAGGTTACATTTTTCACTTGCTGAATGAGAAACAAGAATGATGGGAGGATAGGAAGATCTATGGATTCTGAGTGAGAAATCAGCATTCTTTGAGATGTGAGGAATAATGATATTTATATTTGGTATTCGTAGAATGGTTTCCATACATTATCTCATTGGATCTTCCTAATTATCCTACAATCTAGGTACTGCCATTATTTTCCCTATTTCACAGATGAGGAAACTGAGACCAAGAGGATGAATGATTTGCCTACATTTAGATAGCTGATAATCACGAGAATTAGGATTCAAATAGAAATCTCTCCTGGTTATAAAGCTAGCACTTTCCCCACTGTAACATACTACCTACCAGTAGGGCAACCTGGTATTTATTCTGAAAATATTAAGTATGACTCTATAGCTAGGTAAGGGACACCTAGGTGGTGCAGTGGATAGAAGACCAGGCTTGAGTTCAAATCTGGCCTCAGACACTAGCTATGTGACCCTGGGCAAGACATTCAACCCTATTTGCCTCAGTTTCCTCATCTGTAAAATGAGCTGGAGAAGGAAATGGCAAACCAGTAGCTTTGCCAAGAAAGCCCCAAATGAAGTCACAAAGAGTTGTACACAACTGAAATGACTGGACAATAACAAAAATAGCTAGGCAATGATCATAACCCTGGACATTTTATGGTTTTAAAGGGCTTTTCCATTCTGTTTGGTCAGGAAACCTGCCCTTGCAAAATATCCTAAGTAATGCTAGTTGCTATGGGATATAATAAGCAGGTCTAAGATAGCCCACAGTCACTGCTAGAATATACTTCCTTTATCTCCCTTCCCTGTGCTACCTCCTATGTCATAAACATATGTAAAACTGGTGTGATATATGCAGCAACTTTTCTGACCTTCACTTCTTTATTGTTGTTTGTGTTTGCCTTCAATGTTTTATTGATGCCATTTATTCTTCCATCACAAGCTTGTCTAGATATATCCTGCCTCCCATCTCATCTGATCCTCAGCATTGAAGCCTAGTTTTAACAGCAGCAGCAGCAGCAACAAAAAAATTAATTAAATGAAAATAGCAAATCCTGCAGACGCGTCCAACAAAATATCCAACATTTTGCTTCAAGAACCCTCCATGTATCTAACAGAGAGAATAGAAACATGTTTCCTTGTCTGTTCTAGAAAACCAAAATTGTTGATTCTCTTATGATTAGCTGGGTTTTGAGGATCATAGTGGTATCCACACCAACTATTGTAAGGGATAACTGTTTCAGGGAATCAAGTAGATGCTCATCTCCTGGGTTCATACCTATGCGGATAAGACTGCCTTTTTCTGGTAACATTATCCTGTTATTAAGATTACAAGTGAGGGTAGTTCTGGCTGCTGATACTCTCATTTATGGCTACTGATCAATTTGCTTTCTATTTGGTGCCATTAAAGATCTGATGGCACCATTCTGCATCCTGGCCACATTCCATTCTGCATAATATCATTCTGCATAATACCATTCTGGCCCTGCAATTAACATTGGAGTGTTCACTGGCTATAGAAATCATGCAAATTAACACATTCCCATGGTGGGTAAAGCGCTGCACTTGAAGGCAAGACCTGGGTAGAAATTCCATCTCAGACCCTTTTTAATCGTATGACCCTGAGTGAGTCACGTGACCTCACTAACTCTCAGTTTTCTCATCTATGCAATGAGGACAATAATAGCACTTGCCTTCCAAGGTTTTTATGAGCATCAAATATGATTATGTATAGGAAGTGCTTGACAAAGATTGAAATGTTACATAAATATCAGCTATCATTGTCCTTATCATCATTATGATCACCCCCACCATCATCATCATTTTCCAGGAACTCAAGTTAAAAAAAAAATCTGTGAATGCAACTGCTAAGCACTGATATTAAATGAAAACACACAAAGTCAAATCCTGTTTCTGCTACTTATGTATCACCTTGTGCTAATCATTTAATTTTTCTGAGTTCCAAGTTTTTCATCTGCACAAGGTTGTTAGGAAGCCTGGATAATATAATGTGCTTTTCTAGTAATACATATCTTTGCAAAGCTTTTATGTCAATTCTTTCATTTATGTAATTTTTGGTAGCTTGCTTTGGCCTGCTTATCCCCATCATTTGTATTTTCATTGATTTTTTTTAGTTATTTGTAATTTTGGGGTGGTTAGCTCTTATTTTGCTTCCATTTGTTCCAAGAAGAATAAAAAGCCTGAAAAAGAGTGAACAAAATTGACTAATAGACTAATAAAAATTAACAATAGTAACAAAAATAGTAACAATAGTAAGAAAAATAGTAACAAAGCACCTACTGCATGCCTTAGATGAGTTCGTGTCCTCTAGCCCAGATGAACTACATCTGACGATGCAGAAAGAACTGTCAGATTCATATTCTAAGCCACTTTCTGTGATCTCTAAAAGATCATGGAGAATGGGAGAGATGACATAGGATGGGACAAAAAGCAAATGTCCCACTTTTCAAAAAAGGGAAGAGAATAAAGCCTGAAAATTATAGGGCAGTGAGCTTGACTTTAATTTATTGCAAAATTCTAGAAGGTATGATTAAAGGGATGGTTCATAGACATTTTGAAAAGGTAGCAATGATCACAAAGATACAGTATGGTTCCATGAAGAACAGGTCATGCCAGACTAACCTAATTTCCTTTTTTGATGCTGTTACAGATCAGGACAATAATGTAAATATAGTCTGCACAGTCTTTAGCAAAATATTTGACAAATCTCTCATGTTATTGTTGTGGACAACAACAATCTCTGACAAGTCTCCCATGTTATTGTTGTAGACAAGCTGGACAATTGTGAACTAGATAATGTTAGGTGGATTCAGAACTGGTTGAATGGCTGTATGCCAAAGCCATTGTTAATTGTTTGATGTCAGCAGGGAAGGAGGCCTTCTGTAGAATATCCCAAAGATAGATTATTGGCCCTGTGGAGTTTAGTATTTTGTTTTATCATAAGGTATTTATAACATACTTATCAAAAAGATAGGAGATTTAACTGAGACAAACATAAAAAAAATCTTGACAGTTGAATCTAATAAAATATATGAATAAATATACAATTTTACTCTTGATTTCAAAAAATCAAATATCAGTATAAGATGGGAAAGTTTTGGCTGGAGATCAGTACACCTGGAAAAGAAATGAGGGTTCTTAAAACTCAACTAAAATCAACAGTGTGATATGATGGCCTCTACCCTAAATACACACACACACACACACACACACACACACACACACTGTTCACAGAGAAACATTGGGTTCAATACTACTGAGATATCTTTGGTACTCTGCTTTGGCACAACAGTATCTAGAGTACTATATTGAGTTCTGGGCATCTGATTTTAGAAAAAAAAAAAAGACAAAAACAGACAAGCTGGAGAGTACCTATAGAAGGGCCGCCATGATGGTAGTTTCAAGATAGTGCCATATGAAGACTGGTTGAGAGAACTGGGAATGCTTAGTTTGAAGAAGAAGCTATTTTAGGGGCAGGAAACAGCATGCCTTAGATATCTTGAGGAATTTAACAGTGTCTCCTATAGAAAAATGCTTAAATTTGTTTTGTTTCTCCCAGAGGGCAGAAGTAGGAATAATGGGTAGAAGTTACAAAGAGGTTAACAACCCTAAAGTAAGGACACTTTTAACTGTTAAAATTGTGCAAAACTGATGTGACTGCCTTGGAAGGTGATTTGTTCTTTTTTTACTTGAGGTCTTAAAGCAAAAGCTGAATGAATCCTAGCCTGATATGCTGAAGAAAGGATTTCTGTTCTGATGCAAGTAGAATTAGATGAACTCTGAGGTCCTTTATAATCTGAAATCCTGTAATTCTATAACTATAGATTAAAGTGCCTTATGCATGTTAAATACTGTAAAAATGGAATATGGCAGACTATTTTTACCCCCTTTTTTTTAGCTTTTCATGGAAATTTTTTATTTTGGGAAACTAAGCGCATAGCTCAAAGGAAGACAATAATTCAGTGTCCTCAAAACGTGAATGGATTGTCCATTTTTAAAAAGTACAGTATCCTTTACTTTGACCAATGGATTTGTTCCTGAAAAGTTTTTTTTTTGTCTAAATCAGTTCATTTTAAATTCCAAAAGAAGATCGCTATTTAAATGAATCTTAGGTTAAATTTTTTTTTGCAAAATGAAGAATTCTGTTATAATGCAAATAATCACCCCACTAATTTGCCTGCATAATCAGTTCAGACTGTTGTAGAACAGATTTTCTTAAAGTAGGAGATGCCTTGTGTCTCCAGTCTCTCATCTAAAATTATTTCAATAAGTAGGCCATCACCTGGGGCTCAGTCATAAGTTTTCATTGTAACGATAATAGATGTAATGGGATTTAGCCTATATTCTTTTAGTCTAGTGATGATGGAGAATGATAAGATGGGTAAAAGTAACTAGCAATAGAATGATCTCTCCCTCTCTCTCTCTCTCTCTCTCTCTCCCTCTCTCTCTATGTATCCCATAAGGTTAATGTCCTTTTCAGTTGGATATGGATAACTATGGGAAGAGGCTAGTTTCTCTATGCATGAGGGTTTAACCATTTTGAAAAACTTGAAAAAATATATTTTGGTAATTTTATTTCAATACAATTGCTTGTCTTTGCAATACTATTTTATTGTATTCATTTAAAAATAATAATATTGTGATCCATAACCTTCACTGGACTGCCAAAAGGAGTCCATTCTCCACAGATACACGCATACAAAATTTAAGAACCTTTTCCCTAAAGCAACCTATCCTCAACTACCCTACAGTTACCATCTTGCTATTCCGTGGAAATCCAGGTGAGTTATTGAGAATTTGGGTAGTTGGGAAGAGTAAGCACTTTGAATGCTACTCAGATCATATTGCCTCCTAGATGAAGTTTAGAGATCAGTCCAGCACTTTGGTCTGTCAGAATGACTTCGGTTATACCAGACATGGGCCTTGTGCCACCAGCAGCATCCTTGGCCTTCCAGCACCTGACAAGAACTAATTAGGAAATGAAACATTAGCTAAGTCGCTCTCAATTAGGGCCAGGATAACGTTTTCCTGGCAGCACTGGGGTGCTTTAACTGCTGGCCCCAGGATAACTGTGAGTGCATCAGCCTTGCTGAAGGAGTTTTAATGTTTAACATATGTTGCAAGCTTACAGAAAACCTTTCAGCTGTGACTTTTGTATGCACTCCCTGCGTTTTCCATTTCTCGAAGGAAATAGTGAGTGTCACTGCAGAAAATGCTTAGGGCAAAACTCTACCCTTTTTATCCCCATTCACAGACCCATATTTCGTTAGTTGCCAACACCAAACAGCAAATATTCTCTGAGAAGAGCACTGACCCAGCTTCTAGGCCCTGTTATTTCCACACACTGTTTGGGTTGGGGCAAGACCCTTAACTTCTCTAGGTCTCAGTTTCTTAATCTGTAAAGAAAGGGGTTATAACAAATGATCTCTAGGATCTTTTCCAGTTCTAACATTCTGTAAGGGATTCCATGGGCAGCAGAGACTGTCAATTTGAGATATCCAAACTAGCATGATACTAGACAGGAGAGAAAAGGGTTACACAACCCAATGAGCAGAGCCTACAACCAACAAAAACAAGCAGGATTTAGTCTTTTTGAGAACCACAGAGGGATGAAAAATAATTCTTAAAAAACTCTTCCCATCTGAATAAAATTTTAAGAAAGCCTATGTTTCTATTGATAACCACAAATATTCACTAATTTTTCCAAAGTTCAAAATGGATTGTCCATGTTCATGTATGTTTTGCAGAGCCCATAAATCTAGAGATAGGAATTGTGAAGGGAAGATATGAGAAATGCTGAAAAAGCTATTCTTTGAGATACTGTAAGAGTAACTCAAGATTTTATATTGCTCCACAGCAGGGGTTCTTAAACATTTTAGTCTCTCAGACCCTTTTGGCAGTCCAGTGAAGCCTATGTGGCCCTTCTTAGAAGAATGCTTTAAATGCATAAAATAAATGCATAGGATCACAAAGGGAAACAATTCTATTGAAATACAGTTATCATAAAAATATAATTTTCATTAAAAAAAAAAACAAGTTCACAGGCCCCAGGTTAAATTCCTGAAGAAATGATAATCATGATTGTTTCCACTTGTACAGAACTGCATTCTTTGCAAAGAACTTTCACATACCTTATACCCTTACAACCTCATAACACCCATATGAAGTGCTGGTCTGGGAGGGTAGGTATTTTGCAGATGAGGAAACTGAGATTCTGAGAGGTTAAATGTTACATAGCTATGAATGAAACTTAGGTCTCTTGCTTACCAACCAAATTTGTTCTATATTTGAAATACCTTCTGGGAAGGGAACTGGGGAGGAGGAAAGCTGCATTACTGGGACTAATTGAAAGTCAGATTCCTGGGGGATTTTTCTAAGCAACATCAGGGCTACTAATACTAGCAAGAAGAAAAGAGAAATTGCTCTGGTAATTTTGCTAGTGATGGAAGTAGTTTAGTGAAGGAAGGCTGACTAAGCTGAAGTGAGAATAGGAGAAAGTGGGTGTGAAGTTAATCACAATGGGAAGTATCCTCCAAGTATTCTAATACACAGTTCTTAAATTAACTAGAGGTAACATGGGAGACTGAAGGAAGGGATGTGTGTGAAAAAAATAAAGCAGCAAGGACCTAAATGAGTCATGGGGAGCAAAAATGTAAAAGGGCTCCCTTATCTGTTTTCATTAAAAAGAACTGCAGGATATGGGAAGCAACTATGAGTCTGTAGTCCTCAAGGATTATAACTGAGAGATGGAAGAGACCTTTGAAGCCATTTTACAGGGGAGGAAACTGAGACTAGGTGAGTTGAAGTGATTTGCCCAAAGTCACAAAAGTAGTCACAAAGGGGAGGGTTTGAATCTAGGCTTTTTGACTTCACATTCAACACTCATTCTACTGTACAATGCTTCTTCCCGGAAAGAGGAAAAGAATAAATTTGATACACAATGGAGAAAATGTTCCAGAAAGTCAAAGAGAGGGAAAACAGAGAAGTGAATAGAAGATAGCAGAGAAATGATCAGAGGAAATCCATTTCCACACCATGGTCCCCCTCTTGTAAATAATAGGTACTTTTTAGTGAATGCTACTTTAATACTGTTTTTGTTTTTGTTTTTAATTCCGTGTTCATTGATATGAGGACTCCACCATCAAAGCAGATTGCAACGCCTCTAAAACCTTAGTAGACAGATGGCCTTCATGAGTTACTGAGGCCAAAACAATTCATTACCTGGTAGGAAACTATATGATAATGAGGCCCTATTCACTTAAGCCATACTTAGGTACTCTGTCTCAGGAATAAGTATTCAAAATCTTCCCAGCTTATAAGGACCTGAGAGAGCTTGAGCACTAATGCCATTGCCTTTGAGAAACCAGGATGACCTTTATGCCACATCAGGGTAGAATATAGTAAATATGAACAGAGCACATAGCAATTACTACTTCAAATAATAATTATTTTTAATAACTTACAGTCTTTTAAGGTTTCCTTCAAGTTTCCTTTATCTAATAAATATCCATGACCCAGTGAGATTACAGAGAAAGAAACTGAGGCTCAGGAAATTAATTGGCATGCTCAGGGACATAGAGGCTAGAAAGTATCTTTCTGACTGCAAATTCAGTGATTTATACAATATAACATTTGAATCCCTTGATAAACATGCTACTGCAAAGTTGCACAGAAATCATATTTTAGGGTAAGGTAAATTGGATCATATTTCAAATGCATTCCTCTAGGAGATTACTATGAAAAAAAAAACCCATATAATTGTGAGTCTGTCTTCAAAGTGAAGAATTATTTTGTAAAGTGAATGCTTGCCCCCTGATTGATCTGATTTGTCATTTCTGATGCCTGCCTGTTAGATTTTATCATAGAGAAGCACACTTTTGTTAAGGCAGTGAATAGGGGAAAACTAGAATAAGGAATTTGCTAAACAGTAATCTCGCATCCTGAAAGAGTTCATTCCACCTCCGATAGGTGAAATTTTTTCTCATGGCAATTTGAGTGGTAGATTTGAAGTTAGAAGATCTGAGTTTAAATCCTGGCTCTGTGACTTAAGACTAACTAATGTGGTCTTGATCAAGTCACTAGACCTCTATAATTCATTTTCTACATCTATAAAATGAGGGGGTTGGCTCAGATGATCTGTATAGTTCCTCCTACCTCCAAATCTAGAATTTTATGCTTTTATCAGTATGCATAATGAGAAACATACTTCACAAGTTTCCTCTAGTTATTTTGTCTTTCAACTTAAGCTATGTGTGGAATTTATACTTTAAAATCTATATTTACGTATTGTGCATAGTGATGGGTTTGGTGATGGCAGGATGTGAGGACCTAGGCAAAGGTTTAAGTAGGAAGTGAAAGAAGAACCTCGAGGAAAGCAGGTGAATGTGATGGAGCCTTTTACTTATCACCAATCAAACTGTGACTCATTACTTTAAAAAACAAACAAACAACACCAAGATTTCAATGGTGGACATGTTCCTTCCACTAACACAGATTGCAATCCCTCCAGTAGTGACCCTGGGTACTTGAAGGCTCTGTCATCAAACATGAGCTCTGACAAGTCCTATCAAGCTGGAAAGGCTGAGCAACAGTGGAGAGCAGAGCACTGAAAAGAGGAAAGGATTTAGAGTCAGTAGGCCTGGGTTCGAATCCTGAACCCTTCATTTCTGTAATCTTAAGCAAGTTGCTCAATGTCTGAGTCTTATTTATCTCACCTGTTAGATGAGAAGAGGTTGAATCGGATGGCCTCCAATACATGATATTGTGATGTTAGAAGCCATTCATTGAATCACGAACCCTTTAAAATAATATAATTAGTAATGGTCAGTTTTTCCCATGGGGGAGAGATTGAACTGCAATTGATTGACCATAGCACAATATGCAAGTGTGCCTCACTGTTGAAGAGACCACAAAGATATGTCCACCAAATCAAATGGTAACTTTCACTCCAACTTTCTCGCATGAATGACATGAGAAAGCAGTCAGTTCAGCCATTTCCTCCCAGAAGGTGTCACCTGATATCCCTTGGGTCTCCCCTTCATGGATGGGGAGGTGGTAGGGGTGACAAGTATTCCAGGTGTCATGAAAGGATCTTGACTTGTGAGTCAGACCTGGCTCCAACACTAACTAGCTGGGTGAACTGGGGAAATTCACTTCCCCCTCTGGACCTCAGTTTCCTTATAAATAAAATAAAGCGGCCAGATTTGATGACCTCTGAGGTCCGTTATAGATCTACGAGTCTTTTCTTTCTCACTGAATCAGTTTTAACTTCCCTTGTTTCTGGTTTGTGATATTTGAAGCAGAAAGACTTAAGAGTTTGGGAATTACACAGTTGTGCTTCAAAGCCAGAGGTTACATTGAAACTCAATCTGGAGTTAGTGATTTGTTGTTTTCGTTTAGTCGTGTCCAACTCTTCCTGACCCCATTTAGGGTTTTCTTGGCAAAGGTGCTGGAATGGTTTGGCATTTCCTTCTTCCTCTCATTTTACAGATAAGGAACTGAGGCAAATAGGGTTAAGTGACTTGCTCAGGGTCACACAGCTAGCATGTGTCTGAGGCCAGATGTGAACTCACAGAGATAATCACCCTGACTGCAGGCCCAGCACTCTAACCACTATGTCACAGTGGACTGGGTGCTTGTGTGACTTGGGGCATTTTTAAACTTCCCTTAGCCTTGCCTTCATCTGTTATTAAAAAAAAAAGTGAGGAGATTGGACTAACTATATAACCTTAGGACCTGGGTTGAAATCTTGCCTTTGACACTGCTCATATGGATTTGCTTGGCACCTAAGAGTTTAATAAATATTTGTTGAATCTTACACTGTATACCAAGACAAGGTCAAAACAGGTACATGATTTAGACATAAAAGGTGAAATATGAGCAAATTGGGAGAATAAGGAATAGTTGACCTGTCAGATCTATGGAGAAGGGAAGAATTTATGACCAAACAAGAGATAGAGAACATTATGAAAAGCAAAATGTATAATTTTGATTACATTAAATTAAAAAGTTTTTGTACAAAGCCAATGCAATCAAGATTAAAAGGGAAGCAGAAAGCTGGGAAACAATTTTTAGAGCCGGTGTCTCCAATAAAGGCCTCATTTCTAAAATATATAGAGAACTGAGTCAAATTTGTAAGAATACAAGTCATTCCCCAATTGAGAAATGGTCAAAGGATATGACCAAGCAGTTTTTGGGTAAAGAAATGGAAGCTATCTGTAGTCATACGAAAAAATGCTCTAAATCACTATTAATTAGAGAAATGCAAATTAAAACAACTCTGAGCTACCACCTCACACCTATCAGATTGGCTAAAATGACAAGACAGGGAAATGATAAATGTTGATGAAGATGTGGGAAAATTGGAACACTAATGCATTGTTAGTGGAGTTGTGAACTGATCCAACCATTCTGGAGAACAATTTGAAACTATGCCCAAAGGGCTATAAAACCGTGCATACCCTTTGATCCAGCAATATCACTACTAGGTCTCTATCCCAAAGAGATAATAAAAAAGGGAAGAAGACTCACATGTACAAAAATATTTATAACCGCTCTTTCTGTGGTGGCAAAGAATTGGAAATTGAGAGGATGCCCATCAACTGGGGAATGGCTGAACAATGGCTGTGGTATATGAATGTAATGGAATACTATTGTTCCATGAGAAATGGTGAGCAGGCAGACTTCAGAAAACCTTGCAATGACTTGCATGAATTAATGCTCACTGAAGTGAGCAGAACCAAGAGAACAATAGCCACACTGTGTAATGTCCAACTTTGTTAGACTTAGCTCTTCTAAGACAATTCCAAAAGACTCATGATAGAAAATGCTACCATATTCGGAGAAAGAACTAAGGAGTCTGAATGCAGATGGAATCATACTATTTTCTCTTTCTTTTGTTGTTTTTGCTTTTCATGGTTTTTCCCTTTTGTTCTGATTCTTCTTTCACAACTTGACTAACGTGGAAATACGTTTAATGGGATCATACATGTATTGCTATATCAGATTGCATGCCATCTTGGGGAGAGGGGGATGGAGGGAGGGGCAAGAATTTGGAACTCTTATAAAAGCAAATGTTGAAAACTAAAAAATAAATGAATGAATGAATGAATGAATGAATGAATTTTTGAAAGTAAATAAATAAATAAATAAATACTTATTGACTTGACTTAATCTCTCTGGGCCCAGGTTCCCTCATCTGTAAAATTAGTGGGCTGACTTCTGAAGTCTCTGATTTCTACATCTCCGATCCTCTGATCCTTCCAGCCTTCAGTCTAAGGTCATAAGCCAATTCATTCTGTCGCCACTCTGTGGAACAAAACATGCACTTTAAAGGCATTTTCTCCTATGGATCGAGGACACATTTATAATGATGTAACCATGTCTCTAAGCCATCTTCTAGATAATACCATGAATCTGCAAGGAAAAGTTCAATAATAGGAAGACAATTGCTGAGCGAGAGGTTTCATTTTAAATTTCTCAGGAGCTATTTCTTTTCTCCCTCCCGGATTTCCTCTTCTTTAATAGAAGCAATACTTGGCCCATAAGTAGGCTCTTAGAACCAGACCAAAATGTAAATGACTTGGTGAGGCTTCATGATATGTTAATAAGTTCCCTTGGCTTTTGAGTCCTCCTGGTGGTGCTAAGTGCTTTCACTCCTTGTTTGCTCACTACTTAGAATTGTTCACAGTTTCCCTAAAGGTCAGCAAAGCACTTAATAATTTCAGAAAGAGACAAACAGGACAGGAAAGCTTATCAGTATATCAAATGTGATCTCATATATGCCATGTAACAGGAAAAAAATGCTGGCCTTATCAATCAGATCTCAAACCCACACTTTCCTTGTCTAACCAAGGCCTAAAATCAGGCCTGGGTAAAAATGTCTAGCGATGGAGGTAGTAGTGTAAGTTCTTTCTCTTACTTGATATGGTAGTAAGTTTACTGACATAACTAACAACTGACTCCATTTCTTCAACTGCAAAATGGTGATTACCTACTCTTTTCTTAACTTACGAGGAGTCTATGAGAAAAAAAAAATAAAGTCACATGAAGAATATTTTAAGCTCCCTAGAAGAGAAGTTCAATTGTAAAGAAATTTTTTTTCTTTTTTTAATACTTGTAGTAGCAACTATTTATAGGTCCTTGCTTTCAGCTTGAGGGTGAAGGTACTGTCTTTCGCTAGAAAACCTCTTTAGGAATGTAAATTAGTGTAACTGCAATATAAAATATACAGCCACCCTCATTTAAAAAAAATGTCCTTATCTCGTGGTTTCTGGGCATTTGCATTAAGACCTGTGTCATCTTTCTTTTTCTGTTTCATTTTCCCAAGATCTGGACCCAGGCTTAATAATCATTTTCATTATGCTTTTTCATTACCCGTTATTATTTTCTAATCCTTTACCTTCCTATGTCTTTTATCACAGATGTACACTAAAGATTGATTAAATACACTTTGGAGGACTTGACTGGAAATTCAGCTACTATACATAACGTTGTTTCTATGGGAAATGTGTGCTAAGTCTTAAAAAATGGATCCCAGATTCGATCCTCATTACTTTGTGACCTTGGATTTCTCACTTAACCCAGTGACACTGGTCTACT
Source organism: Vombatus ursinus (assembly GCF_900497805.2). Taxonomy (NCBI): domain Eukaryota; kingdom Metazoa; phylum Chordata; class Mammalia; order Diprotodontia; family Vombatidae; genus Vombatus; species Vombatus ursinus. The sequence continues at coordinate 26,727,651 of NW_020941197.1, forward strand.
TGCTGTTCTTCACATAAGACATTCTGTCTCCCACCTCCAGTTATTTCCATTGGCTGTCCTCCCCAAGCCAGCAAGTCTCTCCCTCTCCACTTCTGATTCCAGGCTTCCTTCAAGCCCCAGCTAAAATCCCAACTTCTCTTAATGCTGGTGTCTTCCCTCCACTAATTATGTCCAATTTATCCGGTATATATCTTGTTTGTACTTAGCTGTTTGCATGTTGCTCCTCAGATAGACTGCAGACTCCTTAAAACTGGGGACTTGCTTTTAGCCTTTCTCTGTCTCCCTAGCACCATGTCTGGCACATGAGAGGCAACTGATAAATGTTGATTGACCGACTGACAAACTCTTTGGTCCCCAGTTTCTTCCTATATAATGAGGGGTTTGGACTGGGTGATCATTAGATGGCTCAGTGTATGACAGGGTACTGGACCCGAAGTCAGGAAGATTCTTGAGGCCATATCTGGCCTCAGACACTTACTTGCTGTGTGACCCTGGACAAGTCACTTACATGGGGTCATGAAGAGTTGGACATGACTGAAAAATGACTAAACAACAACAAATTCTCTTCAGACTCCAAAATCCCATGGTGCTATGGTTAGATGACCTTGAAGGCCTCTTCCAACTCTAAATCATAGGATGTAGCACTTACAAATGAATGCTAGTAAAAACAACCATTTTACACGCTCTGGATGTCTTACATATAGCTTATACTGATCATCCACCAAAGCAGTAGTAAAATAGAGCCATTGGGTAATCCAAAAGCCTACATTTCAGGTGCCTTAATTTATTGATTATAATGATAAAGACAAATAACTATTGTTTTTAAGTGAATATATACTTATATTTATACATGCATACACACATATATATATATAGTAAAGCTTTAACATAAAATAAGATTATTTTGTTATTTTATTTGTTTTAAATAATATTTTAACATCTATATATTTTTTAAGAATGTAAGATCATCAGAAAGATAAGTTAACTGGATATTCCTATCTATGTTTCTTTGATATTTTCCTCCTATTCTTGAAGGTTCTTGGGAGTGTTATGGGAAGGGCCCTTCTTATTTTCACCCCAGAGACTATTGGTAGATATTTGATTATTTCTCCAACAGAGTCAGAATGATATAGTGGAGAGGGCACGGAATTTGCAGTCAGGCAGATCTAGATTCAAGTCCTATTCAGATACTGAGTAGCTGTGAGACTAGTTTAGTGACTAGCTAGTCACTAGTCACTTAGTCTATTTGCCTCAGTCTCCTCATCTACAAAATGAGAGGGTTTGGAATCAACAGACTCAAAAATCCCTTTTAGTTCTAAATCTATGATCCTATTACCCAAACCCATGGAGAATGGGACCAAGATGAAGGGTACAAGTAAAAGCAGAATATGCAATTTCTGGTTCTAGGGTTCTATCTCAGACACTCCTAAGACACAAAAAGGAAATATCTTCAGTTTAGTCAAGGAGGAATTGAAGAAACCTGATTGCTTCCTTTGACCTTGGTTTTCCCAAAGCCCATGTCTACTGTGCCTTTTGAACAATCCAGAACTAACTCATTCTTCCTTTTTGATTTATTCCCTCCGTTTACCACTACCTTTTCCTCTGGCTTGCCACTAAGCTTTCCTCCTTAAGCATTAAACAGCCCAGATGAGCTTTCCTGTACCTAACTCCTTTACATTAAAAATCTTCTTTTCAAAAATTACTTTTTCTCTATCCTTTCTGCTTTTTAACTTCTTTCTCAGGCTTCATGTATAGCTCATCTGCTATAGTTCAGAGGAAACGTAGTTCATAATGAAATATGACTTAAAATATAAAGTGTTATTGCAATTTGTTGTTTATACTTCCAGCTTTTGTATCTTGCTGTTCCTATTACTGGGACTTAGGAACAAAGCCCAATATAAATATATTTTAGAATAACAAGATGACAGAGGTTGTCGAGCCCTATAAAAATAAAAGTTATACCGTATTTATCAAGATAGTGCTTTGTCATCTATTAACCACTATCTGACTGAAACATAAAACTATTGTATTACTTTCTTTTACCTTTCACTTTGGCTTTCTATGATTAAAAACACGATACAAAGCTTCAGCCCACCCAAGAAAAATGTTTCCAAGGTATAATACATTATTGGATGTGAGATGTTTTCCCCTGATGAGGATTGTTGATCTTCAGTTTTCTAGAAATGATGTTCAAGAAGAAGCATGAATAGAATTGATCCAGCCAAGTAGCAGGCTTTTGTCTAAAACTAGCAAAAATAGAAGTTATGAAAGAAAGTATTTAATTGGTTCCCACATTAAGGTGTCTACACAGCACTAAAATGACTAGTTAAAAAACAAAAATATCAGTTAGTACATATAAACAAACACACATTTCAATGTTCCAGAGATTTGGGTCATCCTCAAGTGCTGAGAATCAATGCTGTTTTCTGTTATTCCTTCCTGTGTCTATGCAATTGTTCACACCTTTGTCCAGACTATGGGCGTTCAGTTGGTTAGTCAATAAGCATTTCTTATGTCTACTATGTTCCAGGCACTGTATTAAGTGCAGGGGTTACATAAAGAGGCAAAAGACAGTCCCTGACCTCAAATTTGCTCACAGTCTAATGGGAAAGACATGTAAACATATATGTAAAAATAAACCATACATATAAGATAAACAGGAAATAATTAACAGGGAGAAGGCATTAGAATCAATGAAGGATGGGAAAGGCTTCCTATAGAAGATGAGATTTTTAAAAAATTTTTTGGTGAGGCAGTTGGGGCTATGTGACTTGGCCAGAGTCACATAGCTAGTAAACGTTACATGTCTGAGACCGGATTTGAGCTCAGGGTCATCCTGACTCCAGGGCCGGTGCTCTATCCACTGCACCACCTAGCTGCCCCAGAAGATGAGATTTTAGCTGCAACTTGAAGGAAGTCAGGGAAGTCAGTAGGAACAGAAGAAGAGGGACAAATATAGGACATGGGGGGCAGCCAGAGAAAATTTCCAGAGTTGAAAGACAGAGTATCTTGATAGTGAAAATGCAAGGGGTACATGGCAGAGAGTAAGATGTAAGAAGACTGAAAAGGTAAGAGGGGGATAAGTTATGAAGGACTTTGAATGCCAATGACAAAAAGAGGATTTTTATATTTGATGCCGGAGGTGTTAGGAAGTCACTTGGGGAGTGGAGGGGCAGTGACAGAGTTGACATGGTTTGACATGGTTTGACCTATACCAAAATCTCTTTGGAGGCTGAATGGAGGATGGATTGGAATGGGGAGAGACTTAAAGTAGGCAGACCCACCAGCAGGTTATTGCAATAATACAGATTTGAAATGATAGGGGCCTACACCAGAATTGTGGCAGAGGCAGGGTAGAGCAGGAAGTATATTCAAGAAATGCTGCGAAGGTAAAATCAACAGGTCTTGGCAACAGATTGGATATTAGCGGTGAGAGATAATGAGGAATCTAGGATAGCACCTAGGCTGTGAGACTCAGGGACTGGAAGGGTGGTGTTGCCCTCAACAGTAATTAGAACTTTAGGAAGGAGGGAAGGGTTTGGGGGAAAGATAATGAGTTCTATTTTGGATGTGTTGAGTTTAAAAGTGTACTGGAAATCCAGTTCTGAATTCAAAGATCTGAATTCAAAATCTATCTCAAAGGCATTTGAAAAAGTGAGACTGGAAGTCAGCTGAGAGATTAGGGCAGGATAAGTAGATTAGAGAATCATCAGCATAAAGATGATAATTAAGTCTTTGGGAACTCCTGAAATCACCAAGTTAAATATAGAGGGAGAGGAGAAGAGGGCCTAGGAAACACAAACACACACACACACACACACACACTACTATAACACAGTAGTAGCATGGTCAGACAGTGTCAAAAACAGACTGAAAAATTCAAAATTTGTCTAAACAACATTTGACTAAAAGACACTAGATATTTAAGATAAATGCCTTAAGCACCTATGCTTAGTTAGGCTTATTTATTGGCTTTTAACCAGTTTGTTATGTAAATGCTACTAAAGAACAATTTTCATTTCCTTCATCACTAAGTGATGTCACAAAAATGTACATGAAACATGTCTATGCATTACAGTAATTTTCATTCAAAAGTCAAATTTTTGGGGGGGAAAAAGAACAAAGTAAAAAGTGTAGAGCAGAGAACAAAAGAAAACCTTACAGAAAGCAAAGAAAAGATGAATAGCTTTCAACATAATGAGCAGTATTTAATATATAGGTTTTTTTGAAATGGAAAGTTATTGCTATGTATTCTGAATCCTCTCCTATGTTCTGCTGTGCACATGCCATGGCTTTTTTTTTTTGGCTTTTTTTTCTTTTCTTATTTTATATTTAGATTTATGTTTCTTTTTCTTTTCTTATTATGTATTCAAGTTTTAGTATTTGTCTAAAAAAAAAAGAAAAAAAGTCAAATTTGTGCTGGCCCAGCAAAACAAACAAACAAAAACCTCCATCAGCAAGATTACTGGTATTCTGGAAAGAGCACTGAGTTTGGAGAACACAGAAGACCCTGATTCGAAACCTCGTTCTACTATTTAGTGTCTGTGTGCCCTTGGGCATGCCACAACCCCTCTGGCTTCATTTTCCTCATCTACAAAATAAGGCAGGTGTTTTGGATCAAAACAAAAATCCATTTCAGATCCAAATCTGGTATTCTATATTTCTGCTAGTCAGTTAACCTTCCTGGGCCTCAGTTTCCTGATCTGTAAGATTAAAAGGTTAGAGTAGATGATCTCTAAAGTCCCTTTCAGCTCTACTAATGCACTACTAGTCCATTATTTAGTAATTATCAAGTATACCAAAAACAAACAAACCAATTCAAATAGCTATGTGCTTGTAGTTCTGACATTGAATGACTTTCTATAGGCCTGATACGGAATACTGACAAATCACCAGGATCTAAGATTTTTAAAAGCTCTCAAGGGTCCTATAGTGCTACTGTTTATAAAAATAAATCATTCAATATGGAGAAAAGCTCTTTTGCAGAATAAGCATCAAGAAGGTGGCCAGAGGGACCTACGAGAGCTATGGGTCACTAAGCTATCTTTCCATAAATGACAAAGTGGTGGAATCACTAAACAATTAACAAAGTTTATTGAAAGAAGGAAAGATAATGCCTGGTCAATATCCAAGACTTCATAGGATTACAAGATTTGAAACTGGAAGGGGCCTTAGAGGTTGCCTTGTCCAATTTCTAGATTTTATAAATCTGTGTGTGTACATATATATATACACAAATACATTTATACATATATAGACACTATATGCATATATATCTTGAGAAACAGGTTATAAAAACATGTGTATGAGAGGATAAACATATGATATAAATAGATATTTAAAAAAAATAAAATCTTCAGGAAGAGAAAGCACATCATTGGATTGGGGGAAGGACTGAGAATGATGTTATTTTGTCATTGTATAAAGACTTGACTTAAAAGATTTGATCAAAAGGAGTACTTCTTTATATAAAAGTATAAATAATATGTTTCTACAGCAAGTTCTTTTTCCATACTCTTTGGTAGGATCTATAAAATCATGAAAAATATGAATAAGAGAGGATTGTAGACTACTAGTACTAATTAGCAGTACAACTAGGAGTCAGCTCTTGATGCTGGAAAGAAGTAAATTTGAGATAAACAAAAGAGTGACTTCCTAGCTTGGGTGTTAACCATATGGAACTCATGAGCCTAAAAGTGTGTATGTGGGTGGGGGGGTTATCTTTTTTATTTGAGTGAAACAAAAGCTCTAGCACGAGGGTTCTTGACTTGGGTGTCATGAACTTTTAAAATGCATTTTGATAAATGTACTTCAATATTATTGGTTTCCTTTGTAATATTATATAGATCAATATAGATAGATGGATATACACACACATATTTTATGTGTATTTTCATGCATTTAAAGCTTTATTCTAATTCAGACTTTACCACGACTCAAAAAAAGATTAAGAACTACTAAAAGAATTGAGCACTGGAAGTCAAAATAATTAAATGTCATGTAATAGGAGCAAAAAACCTGGCCTTATCAGTTTATGTCCAAGCTACTTTTTCTTTGTCTAACATACAGGAAACTATGTGCCCTAGGGCAAATGGTCACACTCTAGCTATATGACACTGGTCAAGTGACTTCCATTTTGCTGAATCTCAGTTTTCCCATTATTAAATGTGGGGCTTAGACTGTATTATCTGTGAAGTTCCTTCATGATCTGGCATTCTATGATGCAGTGTTCTTGAAAAAAAAAAGAAAGGTATGATTGATAAGTCCGTGTTTTACTGATGACTAAATCTAAACTTTGAGATTAAAGACTGAGAATTTATTAAGTGCCAGCTATGTGCCAGGTACTGTTCTCAGTATAGGGAATACAAAAAGAGGCAAAAGACAGTCTCTGCCCTCAAGGATCTTACAACTGATTAGACAACCACGTCCTCATCATCTGAATACTAGGATGTAACAATCATAGGTAAGGTAGAGTATAGTGATGCATATCCACAGAACAATAACTAACACTTAATTCTGGCACCATGGGTGACACATACACACACACACACATGCAAAAGGTGCCATCATATTGAATTTTAAGAAAAATGCAACTGAGTTAATTTGATGGGAGAACTTAGTGAGAGACTGTGGATATTGTAGATTCTTGCTACCTGGTTGACCCTGGGGAGGTCATTAAAGCTCTCTGAACTTCAGTTCCTTCTGTGTAAATATAATTTTGTAGAAGATAAATAAAGGATTGAAATATTAATTTACCAACAGCCCATAATAACAACCAGTATTTCTGAGTGGAGGGACATACTGAAATACCATATAGCAATAAGACAGGCATAAGAACTCAATAGCAGTTTTCACTTTATGCCAGTTCTACCTCATTTTGTAATATCTACTTGTCTTCTCTAGCAGATTGCATCCTCAATCATTCTTACTTGCTTTCAAATCTTCAACCTTTTCTTATCAGCTGCCTTCTTCCCTGCTTCCTTCAAACATGCCCAAATTTCCCCATCATTAAGACAAAAACAATAGCAACAAAAAACCCAACCACTTACCTCCTCAATTTATCATCCCATATCTATCATCCCTTTCTCAGCAAAACTTTAAAAAGGTGTCTATATTCATTTCATTTAATTCTCTTACTCCACAATCCCCAAGCTTCTGAACTCATCACTCCAATGAAACTGTTCTCTCACAATTACTGATGATCTCTTAATTGCCAAATCTGATGGTCTTTTCTCAGTCGTAATCACCCTTTGTTGGGGAAATCATTTTGCTTCTCTGGGCCTCATCTATAAAATGAAGCAGTTGGACTAAGATCCCTTCCAACTCTAAACCTATGATCTCTTTGATACAGAAATTATATATCTGAAATTAATGTACTGAGTGCCAAGGCAAACCAGTCAATACTTACCATCACAACTAGTCCTCTCACTATAGCAGAAAGATCTAAGCCATAATTCTTAGCCAATAGCTGAATTTCTTTCATCTTTTCAGTTAAGGTTCCCATCTAATAACTAAGAATTTTTTTTTTCAGTCTCCTAAGGAAAGCTTTGTAGCCCGTAGTTATTAAACTCTCTGTATAGTCAGACTGCCCCAGAAGGTACATATGCTTAGAGGTCAAATATGCCTTTTTGAATTCCTCTTAAAATGTTTCTGTTATCTTAACATTGGAAGGGACCTGATGGGGTATTAAGATTCCCCGTGAATGAATCTGCTTTACAACATTTACAGAAAATGGTCTCCTAGCTTCTGTTTGAATAATTCCAAAGATGAGAGACTTGCTATCTATTTTATTTTCTAGCAGCTCTAACATTTAAGAAAGTTTGTTTTTTGGTTTTTTGTTTTTGTTTTTGTTTTTTTGCAAAAATTGAGCTGAAATCTACTTCCTTATAACATCTGCCCCTTGCCCTTATTTCAGCCTTCTGGAGTTATTCAGAAGACTCCTTACTTTTTGATTGGGTCTTTGTTGGAATAAAGATGTGGCAGCTATCTGGTTCAACTGTTAATAAGACAATGTTAATAAGACATAATATTTGATTTTATAGTCCGTTGGGTAGCCATGAATTAAACTCAAGTTTTCATCATGTATGAGGTCCTATGTAAAATTGTAAAGATTTCACTAGGTTTAAGAAGTAGAATTAGGAGTAAACTTTGGAGTCACCTAGTACAACCTCTTCATTTTACAGAGAGATAAATGAAACACAGAGAGGGAAAGTGACTTAGCCAAAGTCAAACAGATTGTAAGACTTTCAATTCGTTTCCTTCCATTGCAAATCCTTTAGGCTACCTAAAAACTGACCAAAGTTCAGATATTATGGATCATAAAACATATCCTTGGACATCTGGGGAGAGAGGAGAACAGAAATGCCACTTGATTTAACTGTTCCCATTATGTCACAAATAATAATATTTACTCAATCTGGGCTATAATGCTGATGATATTTACCATTAAGCAGAAGTACAGAGAGAAATAATTCTTCAAAAAAAGTGAAGTGTATTCAAGAAAGAAAGCACTATCATCAAAGTCCTTTAAGGGTGCTGAACATTTCCCTTATTTGCAATTTAGGCCCAGCAGGACAAGCCCTCTATGTGCATATTATCAGAACAATCCCAGCTCTGGGGAGCAGAGGAGTCAAACATAGCAGAATCCTAAATTAGCTACCCCCTCCTCTTTTCATGTGATTTAAGAGCTATTGTCACCATGTGGAACTCTGAGAATTATTCCATTTGAAAATAATTCCGCTTCTGGATTGTATATTGTCTAGGTTTCCTCTTCCTGCTCTTTATTATGAAGGCCATTTAAATGAAACTATTAGCTGGTTCCAACTGCTTATTCTCCACCTGAAGTTATTATCCCCAATTCGTGACATCACACTTATCTGCAAAGCAGCCAAACAGATTTGAGTTCAGTTGGGGAAAATAAGCAAGAGTACTTTATAAAAGAGCAAGAGAAGAAATAGCAGAAGCCTCTGGAAATTAGTAGGTCAGTTTATGGCTTCTTTCTCCTCTGGGTTGCTGATTTAAACTTATTGAAGTTAGCAGGGACTGAAAATTATTACTGCACCATAATGCAGTGGTTAGAATCCTGGGCCTGGAGTCAGAAAGACTCATCTTCCTGAGTTCAAATCTGGGCTCAGACACTTACGAGCTGTGTGATCCTAGGCAAGTCATCTAACTCTGTTTGCCTCAGTTTCCTCATCTGTAAAACAAGTTAGAAAAGGAAATGGTAAACCATTTCAGTATCTTTGCCGAGAAAACCCCAAATGGGTTCGTGAAGAGTTGGGCATGGCAGAAATGACACAACAACCAAAAAATGAGCAAAGGGTACCCTTAGATGTAGGAAGGAGATTCTTTGTCACCAAACAAATATCTAACTCATCCAAACAAAATAACAAAAAACACTAGCACCCCAGTGCTTATTAGAATCATAGATTTAGAGCCTTGGAAAGATCTTAAATGTCTCCTAGTGTAAGCCCTCATTATAATTGAGTAAACAGAGGCCTAGAGACCATATGTGACTTGTCCAAAGTCATAGAGGTAATAAAGGTAGGATTTGAATTCAGATCAATTGTATATCTAGCCCTTTTTTCACTGCATTATGGGATCCCCTTCTGTGAGATGGCTACTTGGGTCACTTGGCATTTAGTTTTATGGCATAACAAAGTAAAAGCCCCAAATTATGATGAAAACTAGAAGGCCTTGGATCCTTCTGGATGATGGTTGACATATGGCCAAGAGATCCTCCTTCTCCAGCCTTTGGTGCCATGGGATGCTAAATGGAAGACTTTAATCTCCAGGACTGTCAGGCAGCCTACTTCCTTTTTGTGGTAGAAGAGTTTTAACTAAGATTCAGTTTTGTTCTGAGTGATGTTAAAACAAACCCTTGGACAGGAGTCACAGGAGTGTTTGTTTCCACCACTTTCTGGGGCTTTAAAATATATATTAAATCATGTATTGTAGGGAGCATGGGCATGAGAGTCCAATGCAAAGAGCCAAACAATAAGAGTGGGAATGACAGTCTCTCTCTTCCTCAATGACTGCAGACATCATTATCATCCTTCAATGAATTCACAGGTCACATGAAGTTCTGCTTACAGCAGACATGATTTTCCTACCAGAATAGAAGGGCTGGGAGCTCAGACCACCACTTTTAGAAGAAGCCTAATCTTCCTTTCAGTAAAAGGCTTCAGTTACATCTGGATCTTTCAGAAACAGTGTATTGAGCTCATGAAGGACAGAACCATGCCTAGGATGGAGCATATGGAGTGTTGTCCCAAGGTGCCAAAACCTGCCGGTGCTGACAATACTTAGATTTCTTCAGCAGGTGTAAACAACTGAACTGAGCACCTAGTTAGCTACAATTATTAGTTAAACTAGGAAACTACCAGATGGTTCACTTCTTTCCTATGCAGTCAAGCCCCAGGTGAACTGCTCTCTGATCTGGCCCCACTTTGCTCCCTCCCTTAGCAGCAACCTCAAGGCATCTCTAAGGTACCTGTCTTTCACACTACAGGAAAGAGTACTCAGATTCCTCAGCCCATGGGGTAATATCCTGACATCCAAAGCCCATCTCCCCATCCCCACCGCTCCAATACTCAAACTTGTGTGGTTTATTTGAGGGTTAGTTTTGTAATATTTGCCAATGGCACCAGAATTGCTAACTGTGCCTCTAAAGAGAAACACCATCATACTTGGCCATCCCATGCTTATCACATCCTAATATTTAGATATGTGACAGTTATATTTCCCAACATAATCTCGTCTTTAGTTTTGCCTCCTCTTACAGGAAACAGAACAAAGAACATCAAGTGCTTTAACTTATAAGAAGCCCAAGAGTAATTTAGCCTATTTCTATGAGGAGAATACACTATACAAATTTTCCTTGTACTTGTCTCAAATCTCTTGGCAGGTGGTGTAAATTTTTCACACTTTTTTTTTTAATTTCAAGAATTAAGGTTCTGCCTAAAGGGAAAAATGCTTTGTTATTTTGTTTTATTGCTTGTAATTATTGGAGAAATACAATTGTTTTCAATAACATAGCTACAAGTATATTGCTGACTACCGAATATATATTATCAGTATTGAATTTTGGAAATCTGCTACATGATACAAAAAATCTCATCTAAAATGGGAAAGACTTCTAGAGACTTGTTTCCCCAGAGTTCCCTCAGCTAATGATCTTTGAATTCTACTCTGAAGGCCTTTTGAATATACCATGACATATTAACTTTACTGACCCACTTCCTGGTGCCCTTTGTTCTCATACAGCCTGGGATTAATTCTACCCATTTCCCATAATTTATGGTCAGTTCTGCACTGGTTAGTTAATGCTGTTAGTCATTAATTGGACATTCTATCAAGTGGGCTCCCCACCGCCCAGAAACTCAAACTCATAAATGATACACTGCATCTTTCAAACACAATCATGCCTGACTCTCATCTAGTCATGTTTTATTGTCAAAATGGAATTTTAGTTAAAGTTCTCCTACCATAAAGCAAAAGCCAGATGAGCTAATCTGACTGATAGGCCTAGAAATGGAAATCTTCCATTTAATATTCCAAACATCTGAGGCTACTGGCAAACTTATATATATACACATATACATTTGTATGTGTGTATATAGACATGTGTGTATGTATATGCATGTATGCACATATGTGTATATATGCATTGTGCATGTGTACATATGCCATATATGTATTTCTCAAGCAGAATCTTAGTGGGTTTCTAACTCCAGCAATGTGGCAAGTCAACCAAGATGAGTGGAATTGACATTTTCATTAGCTTTCCCTCCTCCAAAGTGGTGTGTTGTTATATTTTATTAAACTTCTAGTTATTATACACACTGACAAACTTGTAGTTAGCTTAGGGAGATTGATAGATAATGTCTGATCAGCTGGTAAGAGTCTAGGCAACAAGTTCTATTATCTTGTTTTAATATCTAATATTATTATATATTAACTATATCATACTAAAGGAATCTCAGAGGAGCAGAACCAAGATTTAAGAGTTTACTTTGAGCGTGTGCAAGAGTATGAAGTCACTCTGAAGAAAGTCACTCATCTATAGCTTTCGGTAGCTAACAGTGTTTGTGAATTAAGTAGAGGCTTGGCAGTTCTTCTCTCATACATATGTGTCTGTGTATTTGTGTGTGTGTGCACATAAGATAGGGACTAGATTGACAGATAACTACCAGGTGAGAGAATGTCTTCTAACAACACAGGTCTGCACCTTCCCTATGAGAATACACACACACACACACACACACACACACACACA
>NW_020941197.1:26739937-26846338 GCF_900497805.2 Vombatus ursinus
ATGTAATCTTAGAAAGTTGCCTAAAATACTGAGAGTTTAAGTAATGTACTCAGGCTCATATTGCTAGTATGTGTTAGGGACAGGACTTCTTCCTGACTGAGGCCAGCACTACTCTGTCCATTGCACCAGATTTCCTCTCCATTCTTTCTTTCTTTCTCTTTCTTTCTTTCTATCTATTGATCTATCTATCTACCTATCTAATTTAATAAGATAATATTATATATAGGCAATATATTATATATAATAATTATTACATGCATGAATTAAATCATAATGTGATCAAGAAAGAAAAGAAAGGAAGGAGGAAACAAAGAAAAGAAGGAAGAAATGAAAGAAAGAAAGAGAGAAAGAAAGAAAGAAAGAAGAAAGAAAAAGAAAGAAAGTCTAAGTTGCTGGAGTTACTGGATGCCAACAGTTAGGTAAACTGGTGGAGATTTGGGGGCAATTTTGAAATAGGAAAGGCAGAGGGGAACATGGAAGACATTACTGTAAAAATTATCCAAGAAGGGAAATAAGGGTGACAGGTTCAAGGGCTGGGGAGTAAGAATGAAAAGTTGTATTCTTTCTGAAACTCCTGAATGTATTTCTCAAAGCTACCTATTTAGACCACTACTCAGCTTCCCTAGAGTATCCATGGCAAATAGTGGATAGGAAAAGGGGACTAGATCTATTATTTCAAGGAAACTCTCTGGTGAAAACACTTCTTCTACTAATGCAGATTGGCACTTCTACAACTTGAGAGACACAGAAGGTTGCCTAGAGGACCAAGAATGTAAATGACTTGCCCAGGGTAACAGAACCAGTATGTGTCAGAGGCAGGACTTGAATCCAGATCTTGCCGGTTCCATGGCCTCTGTCCATCGCATTACCTACATTATCCATGACAAATAACCATTCCCTTATGCAATGATGCAAAATTAAATGACAGGACTGACAAGTTCTAACATTGAAGCTCCTCCCACATCTACAGTGACCAGATCTAAGACATGGGGATTCCACATTATTACTTCTTCATGGCTCTCCTGACCAAGATGTAAAGCCCATTGGCCTATCTCCTTTATCATTTCCAAAGTCACTAGTTGAATATTTTTGGAGAAATATGAATCAACCTGAAAACATCCACAAAAACGTCAAACATATTCTCTCAGTCACCCAAATACTAAACTTGAAATTTCCAGTAGAACAGAAATGTTTTCCTCACAGAATCTGTGATATATTTTGGTGCTGGTACATAAATATCTGCTATCACATTTACTAGTCACATCTCAAGTAGTGCCAATCTGAATTGAAGAGATCCCTTTTTAACATCAATCGATTTCTTAATTAACCTACTGCTCCTGCTAATAAGAGAGGTCTCCATTGTTTTGGAAAAGGGAGTTATATAAACACTTCTGCCTATTGTTTTGGTTTTAATTTGCTCTGCCTTGTCCAGAATAAAATTACTCTAGGTATTGCGTCACAGTTTCTTAATTAACATGACCAAAATATAGCAAAACAGGCATCCCATCTCTACAAAAATTCCTTTGATGCCCTGAAAAGGGTGGTAAGGGTAGGATTTCTCTGGAGTTCTACATGTTTCAAGTAGTATTTTCTAAGAGATAAGGGATGGATCTAGGGGTGATGTAAAGGCTCGCTTCCCCCACCTCTTCTGAAAACGTACAAGCTACCCAATATGCCACCAGGACTAAGCCCTGCTGCTCTCTAGGGTAATATGACCCTAGAAATATTCCATAGTATGTGGTTTCACTGCTGAAAATTGCTGCACTTTTACCCACTGACAACTAAGCTCTTCTTTAACAATCATTTTACTGACATCAGTCATTTTAACACCTTTTTTTTTCTTGACTTGTTCTTTCCTCATGAGCAACTGCTTGTGAAATAGGAGGTTAGCAATATCACCTCCTTGAGCTATTATTAAATGGTTTTCAGGATCCTAGGAATGGGGGTTACATTTTTCATGCTCCTTAGTCTGTATCTTTGCGTACCTCTAGTCTCTCAAGCTTAAAGTACACTGTCTGGAATGTGGGTCTTAGCAGTTCACGAGACAATACTGGAATGAAGCTGCTTCCCTAAGCCAAGGACATTGTGATCCAGCCCTTTGCTACAATGCAGTTTTCCCTTTAATTCAGTAATTTCCAGGATATGTGTCAGAGAGAGAGAGAGAGAGAGAGAGAGAGAGAGAGATTACCAATAGTAAGTACATGGCTGAGTTGAAGTATGTCTTCAAAGTTGGGACTGGCCTTTGTAAAATGTCAAATAGACAAAACTTTGTGTTGGGTGCCTCATCAGTTATGTCTCCTTTCTGTAACCCTCTGGTACTTTCCTGATGTCCTTTTCTCCACCCTTACTCCATTGCTGCCACTGGAAACCCAGATCTTCCAGGACAGTTTTTTTTTCCTTTCTTTTTTTTTTTTTTAATCTACTCCTTCATGCTGTCCCTTCATCACATCAAAACCAAACTCTACTACCTTGAAATCCTATAGCATTGAGTTCTCATCAACCAGATTAACTGATGTCTGGTAAGATTACAATGACTGAGAACAACTTAATGTATCCCCCCTTCTCAAAGGCATTTACATTTTAACCTTTGAAAAGAAAAAGTTCTATCCTAAAGTAATGGCTACATAGCTTTCATAGTTGTTATTGTTTAGTCGTTTTCAGTTGTATCCAACTGTTGGTGGCCCCATTTGTGGGTTTTGGGTAAAAATACTGGAGTAGTTTGCCATTTCCTTCTCCAGTTCATTTTACAGATGAGGAAACTGAAGCAAACAAGGTTAAGTGATTTGCCCAGGGTCACACAGCTAATAAGTGTCTAAGGCTACATTTGAACTCAGGATGATGAGTCTTCCTGACTCTAGGCCTAGCACTCTATGCACTGTGGCAGCACCTAGCTTCCCAGCTTTCATAGTAGATACCATGATAAGCTGAGGAAGATAATTTGGGGTAAGGTCTATCAAATCATAACTTAGAGACAGTAGCCTGGTCACCTATCATGTCAATGTTGGGTAGAAATAGAATACATTTCTAAATATCAAAGGAATCCTTTTTGAACTCAGCAAGACGAATCTTCCTGACTCCAGGCCCAAGTGCTCTATCTATCCCATGTTCCACCTAACTGCCCACATGTATATATACATAAATATAGAGAGCTTTGCATTTTAAACATATATATATATATATATTTATAAGGTGCTTTGAAATATGCTTTACACAGTATTTAATCTGATTCCATGAATATATGTATGCATGTATATGTATATATACACATTTACATATATACATATATGATGCGGCCGCTGCAGTGGTGAGCATGAGACCAGCTCAATACTCTTAACCCGGAGGCACATTGATGAGGCAGAGACAGCAAGATGGCAGAAGCTCCATTTATTAAGTGCTAGTAGCTTTCTTTTATATCCCTAGTAACACCTGATCAAAGCATGATCTCCACGTGATAGCCAATCACCAAGTCTGCTGGACACCTGTAGCCCTCGTGTCAGGGGTATGAGTAGGACTTTTCTCCCAATGAGAGGAGAGCCGAGCCAACCGTGGGAGCTGCGTGTCAGCAAAGGAGAGGTATTGTGAGACTTCCTTGTTTTTGCCACACAACAGGTTGTGACCCTCAGCTTCTGCCAAGAGAAGCTAGAACTCCCATGGGAAAATTCTCCCAACACATATATATGTATGCATATATAAATATATTTATATACACATACAGTTATGTATGTATGCACATATATATTTATATATACATGCATATAGCTATGAAAGAAGTAATACAAATATTATCTCCATTTAAAAGATGATAAAACTTCAGCTTAGCAGTTATACAACTTGCTCATGGGCACAACGTGACAGAGTCTCCTGATTCGGAAGTCTGTGTTCTTTTTAACAGCACACTGTTAAATAACATCACATATCCATTCATAGGTGCATATTAACATAAATGTGTATGCGTGTATATATATACATATGAATATGAATGGATGTGTATGTATGTGTAGTGTGGTACGTATATAGCAGAATATATATTTGTGTGGATGTATATATATGTGAATATTAATACGCATATACCCATATACTCATATAATCTGCTTTAATGAAACATTTGGTATAACATAGATAGTTTCAGTTGTTGGCACTTATCATGTGCTTAATAAATATTGTTGACTGAATGACTGACCCCATTCTATGGGATTTAATTCCTAAAACCAGCCATAGGTCTCTGTTCTAATGTTGTCTGGCAGTATTATGGTTTCTCTGTCTAATGGGAAAGAGCTGCCTTCTTCCTCAAACCTGCCCCAGGCATTTATATGACTTCTGGCCAACAAGGCCCCAGGGCATCTCAGCCATTCTGTTCTTAAATGCTTTTGATTTCATATGACCACAAAAGTGGTGGAAGAGTAAGGCAAGTGAATGGAAAACATTACTATTGTTGAGGTCTAGAAAAGGAGCAAAAGAAAAGTAGAAAATAAAGACTTAAGAAAGATGAGTAGAGTAATGCTCTTATTTCTCAAGTAGAGTAAAGTTCAGTCATTTCTTGTTCCAAATTTCTCTATTGTTGTATTTTCTCACAGGAGTTTTGCTCATCATCTGCATCGTTTTACTTCAAGTCCTGGGTCAAAGGAATGACCAGGATTTTTTTTTAAGGTAAAGGTCTTACCAACACAGCAACTAAATAGCTTTTTAAAATGTGTTTTGTTTGTTTTACATTTTCTAGAAGGTGTCAGCTCTTCTTTAGGCTCCAGAGGGTCCTGGAAATCAGCATGATTTGTTAACAGTTCATTTGCATGCATCTGGTTCATTGACCTAAAAAGTAAAGTTCATTTCCTCTATGGCTGCAGCATGACAGAACATTTGGGGCATGCTTCTCTCTCTTCTCTTTTCTTAAAAAAAAAATAAAAAATAAAAACCAACACCTGCTTTTATATTCGTTTTTCTCTTTCCAAGCTAAAGTATCCATCCATTTGCACCAGAACTAGACAGTGTGCTATAGCATGCAGTATGCTGGGCTTGGATCTGGACAACATGAGTTCAGATCACACCATAAACATTTGCTAGATGTGTAACCCTGGGCAAGGTGCCTAATTTATCTGTTCCTCATTTTCCTCACCTGTAAAATAAGAGAGAAGGACTTGATGGCCTCCTAGGTCACTTCCATATTTAAATCTATGATCTTATGATTAGATTACCTTATTTCCTTAGAGGATTATCATTCATTTGTATTAAATGAGTGACTTACTTGGACCCTAGTTAGGTATCTGAAATTATATGCATGGATCTCTCAATCTATGGTGTCCTTTTTCCCCATGGAAAACTAGTCTTCTAGGCCAACCTCTTCCACAACAGAGATCTTTTCTATGGCAGGTTCTTTTCATTAGCAACTTTACTCCCTCCCTACCTACAAGAGTAGGGGAGTAGGGATTAAATAATAATTAAATCATTAAATTAAATGGTAGTAATTAGCAGGCTCGAGGGTGGAATGAGGTTGGGTGTGGATTCAAGTTTGCTGCTATGGTTCATCCTTCATTTTCAAAGAGGAGCAATGACTTTGTTGGTGATATCAATTGGATTCAAGTGAGGCAGAGTTGCACAAACTTATCAGCTTCACTCTGTCTTCCAGTCATTGAAGTCCTGTGACAGGACAAAAGTCAACACAACTGGCAATGGCTCAGAATGTGGTAGATGACCTTGGTATTTTCTCTGCCTGACCACACTTTGAGCACTCTACAGCACCTGCTGCAGCCGTCTTCATGGCCATTGGAATAAATTGTTCTCATCAGTCCATTCTGTTGGGGAAAGTCCACATGTGCGGGGTAAACATCTCCCTAACTCACCAATGGGATTACTGAATCAGGAAACAGGATGTCTCACTCAGCTTCAGAATGGAATCAGATGAGGGAACCATGAAGAAGTCCTACAGACATACCAGGAAGGGAATTGAAAGGCTTTCTAATTCAACCCTCTACTAGAGATGATAATTGAGGCCCTCGAAGTGAAGTGACATGTCCAAGGCTACGTGGGTAGTAAATAGGAAATCTTGACCCTCTGACTATTTAATAAAACATTCTTTTCATTGTATTACATTGTCTCTTCATGGCAGATTCAGAGTCTGTAGAACAGATACTCGTAGTCACTCATTTCAGTATTTTCAATCATCTGCTGCTAATAGTCTCAAGATGATTTACTGGGGTGGATGTCTTTGGAGGCCTAGGTTTTACTCCTGGATCTACCAATTTTGGGATCTTGAGAAGTTGTTTCCTTTCTACGGCCCTCAGCTTTGCTTTGCATAAAATGAGTTGGAATAGAAACAAAGTATGATGATGAAAAGAGAGATACAGCTAGAGTCAGAGAACATTAGTTTGGATACTCCCCTTATTACTTTGAAAAGTCATTTCATCTGTTTTGGGGCTCTATTTAACCTGTGCATAAGGGATTAGAATAAATGACCTTTAAGGTCTCTTACAGATCTAAAGCTATGATCATGTGATTCCTTTTCAGCACTGCATCTTATGACACCTATGCTGAGAGGAAGGAGGATGTATAATGAGACTTAGCTTCCCATTACAGGATGGCCAAGAGGAATCCTAGGAAATTAATGACCCTGTCTCATATATAGGAACATTCACTTCCACAAAACACCAGTAGCTAAATGTTCTCTTGTCTGCCACCTGGTAAAGGAGCAGTGCTAAATGTAAATGTTGGTTTTGAGCAGGCTAATGATATAATGGGAAGGTAATATTTATAGATTTTCGGGAACCAGACAGAGCTCTAGGGTAGAATGTATGAATGAGAGATATATGACATTACAGAATGGGGAGGGAGAGATGTATGAAGAATTCCTAAGTCTCTTTGAGACAATCTGTAGATCCAAAAGCAAGGCAGTTTCATAGAGACCGGAGAAGAGAGGTGCGGTGCGGATAAAAACAACAACAACAACAACAAACCCAGCACCATTAGCTGACCAGAGACAAATCAGCTAAAAAAGGTTTAAGAGCAAAAGACAATTAAAAGAAGCTGACTCTGGGCTATGTGCCCAGGAAAGAAAAAGACTTGTTCAGGGGAATTTCTGGGAGTGGGAGATCAGGGATTCATTGTTGTTCAGGATATCAGAGAGTCACCTGGAATGGAATTTGGCCTGAACTTGAGGACAAAACCGGGAGAACCAAAGAGTTTGCAGGCCACGTGACCAGAAAACCAGGTTCTCTGGGCTCTGGTTTAGAGCCGGTACAAAAGCCAAAGGTATAAAAAGAAAACTATAAAAACCTGACCAGGGTGTTAAAGCAAACTGGATGAAAGGAATAAAATGTATATGTGTATATCCTATGTCAGAATAACAATAATAGCTCTGATTGATATGATATTGATTATTTACAAAGTATTTCTTTTAAAATGACAATGTGAGGTAGGTAGCACATATAAGAAGAACATCAGCAGTATAAGTGAGGCAGTCTGGTGTGGTGAATAGAGCAATGGACTTGGAGTCAGGAAGACATGGGTTTGAATCCCACCTCATATGCTTTTTCAGGAATCCCAGTGTTTCTTCCCAGACTTCCCTATTTCAGTTTAGGGCATCACCATCCTTCCAGTCATTCAGTTCCACAATCTTGGTGCCATTCCTAGCTCCTCACATTCTCTCATCCCAGATAGCCACCCAGTTGCCGAATCTTATCATTTTTTTTGTTTTCATAGTATCTCTCATAGAAATTATAGAATGGTAGATGGAGAAGAGAAAAATAGAGATGTAAATAATATGTCACACGTTAAGCACACTAGAAATATGCAAAACACAATGGTCTGTAAGGTTCCTGGGAAACATCCCTATGAGCTCTGACTCATAGAGAAGATTAGAGATGTCTTTTGGGGAAAGATGACACCTAAATTGCACATATAAGGGGATCATTTCTGAACTATTCAATCTGAACTGAACACAATATTCTAGATGTGGCCTGATCAAAGCTAAGGAGAGAAAAATCAGCACCTCCCTCATTCTGGACACAACTATTAACGTAGCTGAAAATCTCATTATCTTTCTTGACTATCATGTCACACTGCTGACTCATATTGCGCCTGTGATCCTTACTTTCCTATAGTATTTTATTTTTATAAATTTTATTGATATCTTTTTAAAATAGTCTAGATTTCCCCCTGAATCCCTTCCTTGCCACCACCAGAGAGCAATACCCTATAAGAAATATTTTTTTTAAAAGAAAGAGAAAAAAACAACATTATAACTGACTAACTAGTCAAGAAAAATTGTGACCTTTTATTCAATATTCCACACCTGTGACCTTCAAACTCTGCAAAGAAACAGGAGGAAGTTTCTTTCCTTTCAATTTGGAACTAAACTTATTCTTTATAATTTCAGAATTTTGTTGTTGTTCAGTCATTTTCAGTCATGTCCAACTCTTCACAATCCCTTTTGGGGGTTTCTTGGTAAAGGTATCAGGGTGATTTCCCATTTCCTTCTCTGGCTCATTTTACAGATAAGGAAACCGAGTCAAACAGGGGCTTGCCCAGGGTCACACAGCTAGTAAGTGTCTGAGGCCAGATTTAAATTCAGAAAGACTCGTTTTCCTGACCCCAGGCCTGACATTCTATCCCCCGCACCACCCAGCTAACCAATTTCAGAATATTCAGTATCAGTTGCTTTGTGATTGCTGTTCTTTCCATTTCTTTAGTCATGTTGTATCTGACGTTTCTGACCCTGTTTACTTCACTTTGCTTCAGTTCAAGTAAATCTTCCCATGTTTCTCTGTTATTGCAAAATAATTGTCAATTCTTATAGCACAGCAATATTCTATTACTGTCATGTACCATCACTTGTTTAGCCATTCTTGCACTAATGGGCCTCCCCTTTGTTTCCAGATCTTTGCTACTACAAAAATTGCTGCTTATATAGAAGTCATAGGTAGACAAAACACTTTCCTCTCATCAACCTTGTGAGGTATAGATAGATCTAGAAATATTATCTACATTTTACAGATGAGGAAACTGAGGCTCTGTGAAGTTGAAGGACTCACTCGATAGTTCAGGAAATATCTCATTTAGGTGTGTTTCATCCATCCTGTTTTTGTGAAGCTGCCTGGCACAAAACTCTCCATTTTCTGTCCCTGGTTTGGGCCTCATCCAGTACCTAGCATAGTATCTTGTAAATTGTAAGGACTTAACAAATAATTGATGAATTAAATTGAATCTGGAAGCCTTGTTGGGAGGGAAAGGGGAAAGGAGGAAATTAATAAGGTATTTATGTGCTAGGCACTGTTTTAAGTACTTTACAAATATGATCTTTTTTAATCCTCAGATGCTGTTATTATCCCCATTTTATAGTGGAGGAAACTGAGGCAAACAGAAATTAAGGAGCTTGTCCAGGGCCCCATAGGTACTAAGTTTTCAGGGCTGGTCTTGAATTCAGGTCTTCCTGACTCCAAGTCTTGTGTTCTATCATCTACTGTGCCACTTATCTGCCTATTATAAGCATGCACATTTTTTTTCAAAAGCGTAGAACAGAACAGAAATATCAACAAAATATTTAAAAACTCCACAAGAGATTTCCCCTAGGTTTATGTATATTCTCATTGTGCACACTAGGAAACTGAGGTCCAGAGAGATTAAGTAGTTTGAGTTATGAACTCAACTAATAGATACTGGCACTGGGACTCAAATCCAGCTTTTTTTTTGACACCAAGTTTAGTGCTGTCTCCTCCAATCTACACTGACTTTAATTCTTCAGAACCACAAGAAATCCCCAATCTGTTGTAAAGAATGTGGCGAATGACCTACATGCAGGGAGATGACATAATGGTTAGACTATTGAATTTGCAGTCAAGAAGAAAGGAGCTTCAATCCTGTCTCAAGCCAGATGTGTGTGACTCTGGACAGCTCATTTAGCCTTGAGAAGCTTCAGTTTCCTCATTTGTACAAAGGGTAGAATTGTAGTATCTTCTTGTGAGGATCAAATGAGATAACATTTAAAATGCTTTGTTAACCTTAAAGCACTCTATAAACTTCAGCTATTACTAATAGCTATTACCAGCTATTACCAGGCTTTGTATAAGAAATCACTCTGGAAGCCAAATATTTGAGAGAAATAAAGAAGAAAATAACTGATAGCAAGGTCAAGGTCTTTGGAAAAGAAGCCCTTGAGCCTTCTGGTGTAGGTTACCTTACTGGTTGGGGAGCACCAGGAAGTCCTTTGGAGCTTTTTGGAACCCAATAAGTCATAACAACAAATTCCCTCAAGTTTTTGGAGCTGTTAGGATTCCCATTCTTCCTAATTATAAATCTTTTGCTGCTGCAGGATAATTGGGGAGTCAGCCTCTCATCCTTCCCAAGGCACTAGACTGTGTGCCTCCAAATGGGGTAGCAGACAGAACTCTCTTTGCCCCTCAAGGCAGAGATGTCTTGATGTCCTAGTGAGTCTGAATATATTGCAAATGCACACAGAGTATCACCACAGGCCTAGCAGACATCCTGCCTTGGGAATACATTTCCCTCAGAAGCCCAAGACCTTGAAATGGAGACCTACTGTGTAAATATGTGCAAATTTTGAACTAAATTTATCCCATAAAATTTTTAAGAAACAACCTTGCCATGAATGCCACTAAATGAATACATTATCTGGTAGGGTTAATAGGACTGCCTTTTGCAGAAATAAATAAATTACATAGAAGCACCAAAGGGTTCACCACTCCAGATTCTTCTTTAATAATATTCCATTAAAAATGACGGAAAGGCATGCCTTTCACCATAATTCAGGACTCATTCAATATTGCTTTCTTACAGGCTTATGTCCTCGGATGAGGCCTCCTTGATTTTAATCACTTTTCTGATTTTAACCTTTTTTATTTTTATTTTTTTTTGTCTGTCTTTCCATCAATCTAGCTATGGCTCATTTACCTTGATTAGCAGAGGAATTGGCAACACATTTTTCAAAAGTACTAGTGACTTTAGCCCTATTTGGATGGAAAGTCACATAAATCATTCTTACCATGCAAAAAATTGGAATTTGGTCTCAGGAAATTTCAACGTGCTAACCATTTATCAGTCTAAAGATTGAGAATAAAGGTAAATATTAGTATATTTATCCCTTCCACATTGTGGGGTTTAGGGTTGCAGCGCTCCCCCAATTTGGAAAATCTGCATGAAATTTTTTGGCCCTGCCTTTGTATCAAAGAAGAAGTCTGAATTATTATGGTATTAAAAGATAAAATCTGTTGATATTATACAATACTATACATATATTTTATGCATTTCTGAGTTTCTAAACTTTTTCTGTGTTGTCTACTGGGCCTTTGTGTATTATGCTGACCCGCCATATATTGAAACCGCTAGGTGAAAAGTCCTTATGTGGAAGGGATGATGGTATAAGGGACTGAAAAATACTAAATCCCTCTTCTGAATTTCCCCCCTTGACATATAAACTTTCTACATTATACATTTTTGGTCTTGATCTCAATTTGAAGTTGGAGAATCTCAATTAGAACCCTAGCTCTGACATTTATTGCATATATGACCATGGGCAAGTCACTTAATTTCTCAGGGCTTTAGGTCATTCTCTAAGATGATAAGTTGCCCAAAATATACCAATATGCATTGGTAGAAGGAGTTTTCTCATTCAGGAGTTCCAGGATGAATTCATAGGAACAGTCTCTATACCCTTAAAATGAAGACCTAATTTGAAAAGTAGTGAGTAAACTAATATTTGTTTTAGAGAAACCTAATATATACATATATTTAAAGATACGCACAAACACATTTCCTTATTTGTGATATGACACAGACCCTCAGGAAAAGGTTATGCCTGTTGTATCCCAGCTTTGGTGGTTTCAACCAGATGGAAAGGTCTCGTGTAAGGGTGGTGACAGATGGTGTTGACTGCCATAGGTCCAGTCTACCTTAATGTGGAGGAACTTATCTCCAGAAGGCTGACCAGTAGGTGATGGATCCTCTGGCCATGCTAAGCAATGAAACTGATACACACACACACACACACACACACACACACACACACACACACATCCTCAGCCCTATACAATCCACTTTCCCTTCTGTAATGATGATAATGAAATGATGGAAGCAAGGGCAGCAGGTTTTAAGACTCACCAAGTTTTTAGTCATCTCCAAATATGAACTTTGAGTACGCTCCAGTATGCTCACATGCACTCACTGTATATACACAGAGTGGGAAATATATTTTAAGCAGATGCAAGTATGGGTCTTGGTTTTGTTTGCCTTGTGGGGGTCAGACTTACTTAGCACCCCTGTATGATTTCCTCACCTAAACCACTCAGAAGATGACCCTGTAATATGATAAGATGCACTCCCAAGCGGCAAATCTTAATTTACAATACACACAAATCCCACTTTCAAGTAGTGGGTTGAGGGAATATTAATCAGGCCTGTGCAGCACAGAAACTGTATAGCTTGTGTGTGCCTGAGTGAGGTGAAAGCATCCAGGTCACAGTGGAGTGTTTATTCTCCTTTGAGAGGAGATCTGACTCCATCATTCACTGCAGCTTAATGGCCTTAATGTTTTCCAAAGACAAAGAATAAACCTTAAAATATCAGTACGAAAGAGGAAGACAGCCAGGAGTAGCCAGCACAGGCAGAGCCAGGAACCTGTGGCCTCTGAAGGCAAAGAATCTATTTATATGGGAAGGGGAAGCTGACAGACCTTACTCATGCTATTTCAGGAGAAAACAAAAATCAGATGCTAATTTGGCTGTTTTCCTTTGCTCTCTATAAGGAAGGCCCAATGCCCCACCCTCTAGCCGCATCATTTTCCTGTACTAGGACTTACTTAATATAGATTTTGCTGCCTACTGTCATTGGGGATTTCTCACGGTGACCTCTAAAGCATGGTGTAATTGGCCTGTGCCTAATTTCCTCCTGTCTCAAAGAGCTGTGGAAACCTCCATGCTTGTATAATTCCAGCTGGCTTAAATTCAGGAAGCTGGGAGTTTCTTCTCCATGTCTAATATCTATGACCTTCAGGGAAAATGGTCAGGGTTACAAGCCCTTAAGAGAGGTAGGAGAGGGAAAGGAATATTTTGAAGAGGATTTTTTTGACCTGTGTTCTGTTTGCCTTTTTCATCAGGTATATTGTAAGTCTTCAGCCCTATAAGAAGGGTTTATGGGACTATCAAGGTGGCTTAAACAGAAAGGGGCAAGATGGAAGGGTGGGAGAAGGGGAGGAAGGAAAGGTACGTAGTGGGATTGTCATCTGGAAGAAGAATTAGATTTATTCTTATCCTCAGAGGGGAAAACTAGGACTAATGATCAGAAATTAAAGGGTCAAAGGGTATTTTATCTCAATCATTATAATAGAAATCTTCCCTAAAATTAACCAAGATGGAATGGGCTATTTCATAAGAGACTGACTTCCCTATCACTGGAAGTATTCAAGCAGAGACTAGATGTCGAGATATTGTAGAGGAAATTATGTACCAGTCTAGAATTAGGTTACTTGACTTCAAGGTGTTTTGCAACTGAGATTCTGATTTTCAGATTCTAAGGTTAGGATGCTTCCTTGGGCAACTTTAAAAATCTAATCTCTCAACCCCTGGAACTTGCTTACTGCCTGTTTGGTTGTTTTGTTTTGTTTTGTTTTTTTTGTGGTTCTTTACAACATTTTCCTTTTTCATTCCTGTCCATTACACACCTCTAAATGGAAACTGGGAAGAAGAGAAGAATACATGCTTCAGGTATTTGGGGTCATAGAAAAATATGAGGAAAGCTGTGAATCTTAATGTCCTTTCCATACTCCACCTACCCCAACCTTAAGCTGTGGGTTTAAATGAGGCTTATTGAAAATAAAGACAACAATACACCTACCAGTTTTTATTTTCTTTTCCTTGGGGCTATTTGATCATTAGATTATAGATTCAAGAGGAATTTTGTAGGTCATCTAGCCCAATTTCCTCATTTTCTATATGAGGAAATGAGAAGTGAATTGCCCAAGGTCATAGAGGTAATATGGAATAGAGTTGGGAACTGAAGCTAAAGGGACCAGATAAAATAGTGGATGAAACAGATTAACTGAGATGGTGGTCCTTTTTTTTTTATTTAGATTTTAAGAATCAGATTTAAATCCCTACTCTCCAAAACTAGCCTTTCCCCCCAAACCCTGAACATGTTTGATCATGCAATTTTAACTAAAGAGGAACAACGAAAATACAATGTTTGGGTATTTGAATTTGGTAAATCCAATAAATATGTATGGACTGATTTTTTCTAAACAAACCAAATCTCTCAGATTTTAATGTCACAAAGTCCATCTTACTGATACAATTCAAGAAAATTAAGTAAAACATTTGTACAAGCATTTACTATGTGAAACACATAGTCCTAGGCACTAGGAATACTAAGATTTTTAAAAAAAAAAGGACAAAGAGTTTATAACTTAGACAGAAATGTATAGAATTTTGGACCTGGAGTCAAGAAGACCTGAGTTCAAATCCAGCCTCAGACGCTTATTGTATGACCCTGGGCAAGTTGCTTAAACTCTGTCTACCTTAGCTTCCTCATCTGGAAAAAAAAAATGGATAATAATAGAACCTATCTCCCAGGGTTATCATGAGGATAAAACGAGATAATATTTGTAAAGCACTTTGTAAACCTCTAACATGCATGGAAATGCTAGCTTTTTTACTGTTATTATCATTTTTATTATTTAAAGGTCATTCTTTTCATCTTATTTGATAATGTTCAGTTAGAAATAGTCCTGGGACAAGTGGATATCCTATTATTCTTCTATAGTTCATGTTCTGAAGACTGCAAAACTCAACAAAACCCTCATTAAATGTTTTAAAGTTTCTGTATATCATCTCATTTTATCCTCACAACAATAGTGGAAAATAGGTGCTATTATTATCTAAATTTTATAGATGAGGGAATTCTAGGCATATTGAGGTTAAGTGTCTTGCCTGGAAGTTATGCAAGTAAGAATAAGGGGCAAAATTCAAACTCATATCTTCCTGACTCCTCTTCCAATGTTGTATCCAGTATGCCACTCTGTTAAATTCTCCTAGAATTGCCTACTGAAGATAGACAGTGTGATAGAGTGAATAAAGACCTGGCCTCAACTCAATTATCAGCTCTGACACTTATTGATAGTCTGACCCTGGGCAAATAAATTAAACTCTCCGAGATCTAGGCAAATCTCCAAGACAACAGATAAGGTTCTGACTTGTTTTGACCAAAGGAATTTCCTCACCCAGGAGCGCCCTAGTCTAGTGAAAACACAAGTCCAATTCCTATCTATATAGAAAATGACCAAAAGGTAAAATTTGGTGGGAGATAAAACTGGGATAATCAGGAAAGGCTTCAGGTAAAAGGTAGCATCTGAGCAGTCTTGGTGGAAATAAGGGTTTCTATAAGACAGAGTTGAAGAGGATATGCATTCTAGGGCTGGAGGATAGCTAGTTACTGGGATGTAGACTGTATCATGTATGAGAACCAACAAGCAGTCTAGAATTAAACTGTGTTCAATTGAGCAAATGTTGATTAAGTGCTCAGCAGCCAAAGTTAAAGAAAAAGAGAAAGAAAGACTAGGGCAATATGGTGTAGTGGACAGAGTACCAACTTCAAAGACAGGAAGACCTGAGTTCAAATCCTGCCTCTGACACATGCTGGCTGTGTGACCCTAGACAAGTTACTTAAACTCTGAGTGCTCTAGGCAACTCTCTAGGACTCCAAGTTGCAGAGAAGTGCTGACCTGCTTTAGTAGTGAGATTTTCCTCACCTGGAAATGCCCTATGCCAATGAAACCACAAGTTCAGCCCCCGTGAAATATTTAAACCAATTAAACAAATCAAGGGAGAGAATTTTAATACTCAGGGACAACAGAAGAGTCTTTTTACAAGAAGGGCCACCTGAGTTGGACTTTGAAAGATTCTGAGAGGCATAGGTAAAAATAAAGCACACTGTAGGCTTCAGAGATAATCTATGCAACGGCCTGGGGTTGGAGGGTGTGATACTGGCCTCAGAAAATGGAAAGGAGTCTATTTTGGCAGGAACATGGAATTCGTGAAGGGAAGCAATGTGAACTAAGTCTGGGAGGGTAGGCTGCAGGCAGACTGGGTGGGACTTTAACTGGAAGGCTGAGAAAGTACCATAATCTGAAAAAGAGCAGGATGTACTCACATCAACAGTATGAAAGGAAAAGTTTGGGGCCCAAAAACAGAAAGAGTATATAGTGAGGAGAGTGGAGCAGTGGAGAATAAAACCTTGGGAAACAACTACAGTTACAGTGTGGAAGATGGATAATGAACCATGATAAAGCATCCTAATTTTCTGTTTGTTAAAAAAAAATGTGGTAGGCAGAGTAGTCATAGCACAGGAGAAACTATATACCACCAATTTATAAGTAAGATCAATGGCCTGATAATACAGGGTAAGCTGCTGGAGATGTTCACTAAATGATAAGTATCTCCTACTTTCTCTTCTGGACTCTATATATTTGCTGCTCCCCAGCTTCTGGTTAATTGGTCCAAAGTCAAAGTGAATCAGCAATAATGGCACTAAGTCATTACTATTTGATAACTCCTCAGTGGTTCATTCTAAAGGAAACAGTTCAGTGACTACAACCAAACACAATTAGTTTCGATTGTCACCCCATCATCAGGTCACCAATAGCATTAACTCAAACCTCTTCTCCCTCTGGACTCTTTCTTTGAGTGATTTCATACATCCTCGTGGTTTTAATTATCACTTCTAAGCAAGAGGACTCCCAGATCTCCCTTGAGCTCTGTCCAAAAGTACAACCACCTGCTGTATATCTCTACCTGGATGTTCTACTTCATCATATTAAGTTTAATTAAACAAATCTTTATTAAATGCTCCTTCTGGGCATTAAGCGTGTAGGAGGGTGGAGCTTACAAAATAAAAAATGACATCATAATCCCTACCTTCCAGGAATTTGCAGGGGAATACAACTTGCATACGTACACACACATTTGTGTGCACATTGTATATACCCACACATTTGTGTGCATGTTTTATTCTCCTACAAACTCATGTATGTGAGTGCATACATACATAAATGTATACATGTATATGTGTGTATGTAGATATAGGCATATATGTATATATGTGTATGAGTATATGTTTGTGTGTGTGTGTGTGTGTGTGTATTTCAAAGTCAAATGTGATAAGAGTCAAAGAGAGAGCCAGTGAAGTACTCTAGGAGTATGTGAGGAAGAGAGGACAGATTTTAGGAGTAGGAGGGTTAATGAAGCTTTACAGAAATGGCACCTCAAGTGACCCTTAAAGACAAGAAGGAATGAAGCAGGCTGACATCAGAATGAATGTGTTCCTAGCGTGGGAAGGGATCAGAGCCCAATTTTAGCTAGAAAGTGGGGAATATGAAGGATAATACTGTAGAAGAAGGCTGGAAAGGCCAGTAGGAATAAGATGATGAAAGGTCTTAAATGCCAGAATAAATGATTGGTACTTTGTCCTCTAAGCAATGGGGAGCTATTTGTTTGTCATCAGACAAAGGATATCATTGTCTAATTTTTCTTCCCTATTGATTAGGAAGATTATTGGCAGCTAGTTAAAGGATGGATTAAAGGAAATATGGACTGGAGGAAGGGAGATCAATTAGGATGCTATTATAATGATAAAGGCCACTTGACAACACTATCTTCCTAATGCTCAGATCTTACCATGTTACTATCCTTCTCCAAAACTTTCAGTGGCTCCCTATTGGTTCCAGAAAAAAATACAAATTCCTTAGCCTGGCATTTAAGGTCCATCACAACCAAACTCCAATCAATATGTTTCCAGCCTTATATTTCCCTTTTCAGTACTCTGACCACCAGACAGCATGGAGTTGTTTCTTGAAGTCAAAATTCTATCTCCTAATACCCGCCATTTGCATAATCTATCTCCCATGCTCTGAATGTGCTCCCTACTCTTTGCTTCACAGATTCTTTTTCTTTCTTCTAGGGTCAATTCCTTAGAAAAGCCTTTGCTCCTGATACTTCCTGGCAGTTAATAGCGTTATCTCCTTATTTAAGTTATCCCAAAATTATCAGTGGACTTTTTGTATCTCCTTTGTAGAATCAAAACTCCCTGAGGGCAGGCAGGTATTCTAATTGTTGTTTATATCTATAGTGTCTGGTTTAGTGACTTGTACATAGTAGGCTTATTACAATGAATTGGTGCCCTCAATCCATAGATAATACATTTTCATGAAGATTTTAGAAAGATGAGAAAATAGGCATGTAGATCTTTAGCCCTTGATATCTTCTTGGACATTTAACAACAGCTAAAGAAGCAGCAGCAGCAAAAACAGCAAAGACTAGCTTTTACAAAGCCCTATAAGGATTGTAAAGCATTTTACAAAAATATTATCTTATTTTATAATGTTATTGAATCTTTGATTTATCTGAAATCTTTCACAAATTACTTTGTTCCATTTCTAAGAAATATTGAAAATCCATTCCTAGGATCCTTTAAAATTTTAATGCGTGCAAGCACAGAATTGTGCTGTATGTCTTCGATTAAGTCCAGCTACTTTTCTCTCCTCCAAATGCTCTTTCACCTGATTTGATACCTGAAATATTCAATCTAGCATGAGTTGGATTCATATGTGTAACCAATTTCTATGCTGCATTGGATATAGGAACAGGGAATGCTTGGTGTCAAATGTTATCTGAATTTTTCCAAAAGCTTGTAGACACAGAATGATCTATTCTTATCCCTGTGTTGTTTTAGAGGCCACACCTTTTCCACTTCAGCATCCCAATATCTTTGCACACCCTTTATAGCCTTTAGACTTCAGAACACTTGAACGATTGGCAATAGACCCCAGTTGTGAAATATACATATCCACTTGCAGACCAGACTTCAGAAGCTGCATTAATCCCCAGTCTTTCTTGGGAAATGAAAGTCCTTGACTTAGGCATGAATGTAACTGGCAGTGCTCCCATTGTTATAAAGCATTCTGCCAAGCAACAGCTATTTGGTCTTTTTTGCTTCCCTTCTTCTCTCCCTAACTTCCTCTCATTCTTTTTTTTTCTTTCACTACCAGACAACCTTTTACCTTTTTAATCTCTAAGGTCACAAATCTGCAATATGTTAAAAAAAAATACCTTTTCTTTGGAATAGAAGCAAGAGTAGAACACTTGAAAAGAAGTATAGTTAGGTTACCTTTTGATATCTATGGCCATTCCAGGAACAGTACCCATGTAAGTACTACCCCAAATACTAAAGACTTACAGGAGAAAAAAAATCTTTCTTGACCTATGAAACAGCAAGTTAATTTAAACTTTATCTTTGATAATCTCCCTCTCTCTCCTTTATTTATTTCATTTCTGAGATTTAGATGGACGGTGCTTTTATAATTAAATGCAAGGAGGAAATAATATCACACTGACAAAGCTCCTAATCTTCCCAAGATGTTAATAATTACTGAATCAAACTAGCCCATCTTTAAACCTGAGGCTCACCATGCAAACACAGAGTGTAAGAATTAAAAGAAGATAATGGCAACTTTACTTTCTTAAATTGAAAGTATATGACACAAAATTGTTAACTTGTAAGTATATCAAGAAAATGCAACCATACCCCATATAAGAGAGTAGTCAATTCATTCCATCACACACTATCTTCATTTAACAGATTATAACTAATCCTAAATACTTGGCCAGTCCAACATTTGTAATATTGTTTCTCTGGAATTAAGTGCATCTGGTAAAAAAAAAATAACGTATTTCACCCAACATCAGATTTTTGCAAAATTAAGTCATGCTATTATTGCCTGAACTTCAAAAGGCAAGTAGGAAAAGTTGGACAATAGCAGACACTAGACTTCCTATCTTATCTTATCCCTACCATCAATTAACCCTGTGACCTAGGCAAGTTATTTAACTAGAATATGGTCCTCAGTTTTCTCATTGCAAAATAAGTTGGTTTGATTGGATAATTTCTAATGTCTATTTTGCCTCTAACTATATTTTAGAGTTTATAATTCAATGATCTTTCAGACATGATGATAATACCTTATCTGCAGAGGCTAAGATCATTTGACCTCTTCTGGTCCTTTTTAGCTTGAAGATCTATTATTCTGGTTCTAAGACCACCAAGAAATGGTGCAGTGATTTTGAAAGTTTGAAAGAAACTCAAAGTTTCTTTGAGTTGGTACCCATAAATCTCTATCTCAAAGGCCTAGGAGAACTGTATTGCTAGGAACTTTGTGGTTGTAGTAAGACACAAAATCTTATAGCTTAACCTGTGTTCCTTAAATGGCCCCAAAGTATGTTCACATGAAAGTATGTATTTTGAGCCTAGAATTGTAAGAATAGAAATTCAGCCTAGAACTAAGATAAAGAAATCAATGGGAAGATCATAGTAGATGGGAAGGAAGAAGAAAATATTGTCTACCATGGGCTACTGCGGCCTCTAAGAATTGAAGAAATACGAAAGTCAATGTTTCTGAAATTGAAGATTTCAAACATCCTCAATTTACTAAACTGAGTTGAGATCAATTGAATTGAATTAAGCTGACAGTTTCTAGTTAGAAATCATGCTAGTTTATTCCAGTAGTCATGAGGAAATAAAATTTAGTTGTCTAATAATAACCCCATATCATAGCATGTTGTGGGGGGAGTAGTGAAGAGTAATGACGATCAGACTAGGGATGCACAGCCAGAAGAGTATTATTCCTTTTCCTGTGCTAGTATACACCCTCAGTGATGGGAATATAGGATTGGAGGTGTAAGCATGGGAGAAACCACATATCACATGTCAAACTTTTTAACCTCGAAGAGGCAAATGCAGCTTGCTATTAGCATTTATGGGAATGTCCTTTAATGTAATATTAAATTGTTGTTCAGTTGTTTTTCAGTGGTCAACTCTCTGTGACCCATTTTGGGGTTTTCTTGACAAAGAAACTGGAGTGTTTTTCCATTTTCTTCTCCAGCTCATTTTAC
Organism: Vombatus ursinus; assembly: GCF_900497805.2. Taxonomy (NCBI): domain Eukaryota; kingdom Metazoa; phylum Chordata; class Mammalia; order Diprotodontia; family Vombatidae; genus Vombatus; species Vombatus ursinus. The sequence continues at coordinate 26,760,874 of NW_020941197.1, forward strand.
AGATGAGGAAACTGAGTCAAACAGGGTTAAGTGACTTTCCCAAAGTCACATACCTACTAAGTGTCTGAGGCCAGATTTGAACTCAGGTAGATGAATCTTCCTGACTCCAAGCACGGTGCTCTATTCACTGTGCCACCTAGCTTCCCCAAATTAAATTACAGGCATTAACTATTAAATTAGTATCATTATTATACTAAGGTACTGATGTTATTAGATAGTCACTGCAGGTTAGCTGATAATCTTTAAAACACACGTGCACACACGCACTTCCTATAAGTGTAAGATTATAATCTTTTAGGTTCATGGATGTAGCATAGGAAGAAAGCTCAGAGCCATGTAGTCCAATACCTTCATTTAACAGATAAGCAGCTGAGCCCCAGTAAAAATAGGTGACTTGCCCAATGGCACATAGGCAGTAAATGTCAGAGGTGGGATCTGAATCCATATGCTATGACTCCAAAGTAGGTACTCTTTTCACTACCATAAAGCTATCTATGTAATCAATGAGATGGTGTAGGAGCTACCTTTTATTGCACTATTCCTCTATATTAATATTTAGTTGGCCTTGCTCCCACATTAAGGACTATGGTCTCTGATGCCTTCTTTAAGTGTTTTTTTTTTTAAATAATGCCTATAGGATCATCTTTTTACCTATAATTTCCTTTACCTTAAGATTCAGTCCAGGTATGGAAGACATATGACATATCCAAATAAAGGAAGATATAAAGGGTCAAAATGTGAATAGAAATTGTGCAATATCTATCAAGTAAATTGACTTACATCAAAGTGGCAAATTATTTTTTCCTTTGCCCTGATTTTCCCCCAAAAAAGAGAATGTTAGACAAGGAGGAATAACAAAAGGGAGTCAATTACTACTACATTGGAACAAACAGAGTAGTAGAGTCATTAGTATAAAGAACGAATGAGTAGGGGCAGCTAGGAGGCACAGTGGATAGAGCATTGTGCTTGGAGACAGAAAGACTCATCTTTGTGAGTTCAAATCTGATGTCAGACACATAAAAGCTATGTGACCTTAGACAAGTCACTTAACCCCAATTGCTTCACCAAAAAGCAAAAAAAAAAAAAAAATGAGTGAATGAATCATGCCTGGGGTGTCTTTCTCCCCATGGCAAAGCCTTGTCCAAAGTCCAAGTTCTCCCCCATCCGCAGAATTTGTCTTATAAAGTTAACTTGATAGTGCCTTTCATTATTTTTTACTGGAGCTTTTTTTTTTTTTAATAGTGCTTGCCCCCTAAAGAAAGAAAGGGGAAAGAAAAAAAGGGATGTAGAAAAGAAGGGAAGGAGAAAGGTGGGGTAGAGAGGGGAAAGGGAGGAAGTGATAGAAGAAGGGAGAGAGGAATTAAGGAAGGAATAAAGAGAAAGTAGGAAGGATAGAGGAAGAATCCTTTATGTTAGGATTGGCAAAATGACTATTGGAATTCACATAGTTGGCTAATAGGAAATTGTTATTGCAGATGTTGCTTCATGAATCTTGCTGTAATCACACCACTAAAACATTTGAGCACTTCAGAAATCTTTAATAATCAGTGTAACAAGTAGCCTTATTTTTGTCAGGGAAATGATTTTTAATATAAACTGAATAAAAACTTAGGGAAAGAACATAAATCTCAGGTTTAAAAAAGATAACAGGCTCTTACAATAAAGAATGGTATTTTGTATTGGTTACCATAGCTGCCACTATTCATACAGAATTCTGCATTATAGCAATCAGTTTTCCATTGTGCTTCAGGGTATTAAAAGTAACCTACAAAGTTACAAGCTTAACTTGCCATTTAAATTGAAATATTAATCAATGCTATGAATGTTATGAATTGAAGGCCAATTTGTATGTTTTGTTCATCACCATTGATGTGGGGTACTAAAGGCTCTCTCATTTCCCCCATTGGGCTAACATGTCCATTTAATCCACTCTGACCTTCTGAACAAATAAGACTCACAGGCAAATGGAACATGGAGGGGATGGAAAGAAGGAGTAAAATTGCCTAGCACTGTATTGTACCCCACGTGGGCCAGGATCTTTCTAATGCTCAAACCTCTTGCAGCTTACATTTTCCAAAGCCGTATTGAAATCTGCAGGAGAGGAACTGGAAGACAGTAACAACATAGAGCCTTGGTCTTTCTTCTAACACTAGAGGACACCACAATATTATAAAGCTCGTATCTTTTCTACTATCATTAATTGGTTTAATTGATGAATCAATCAATAATCATTTATTAAGTGGCTGGTATGGCCCAGGAACTGTGGTAAGGACTGGGCATATAAACACAAAAATGAAACTGCTTCTTTCCCTGAGGAGCTTATAAAATAACAAAACCAAGATCAGGCAAAACAATAATAATTTATTTAAATATACTAGAAAGAAACAAAAAAAGGGATCATATTAGTTGTATAGCAGCAATGTTAGAAATAAAGCATTTGTGATTTGACAATCAAGCTTTAACCTAGGCGCTTAAAGTCTGGAGTAAGAAAGAGGGAGAAAGGTGAGAGGGAATGGGGAAGAATTCTCCCTGTCAGACCTTCCATTTTTCTTTCCCAAATGTCCGATTCTATTTGCCTTCCCTTTTTCCTCTCCTTTCTCCTAATCCTGGGTGGTGATGGGGCTGCTCCAAACTTTGTTTCTGATTGATCATATTTTCCTCTAGCCACTAATTACAGATCAGAGACTTGTCCCAAAGAAAGAGAAAGGGGACTCCCAACAGGGTTATGGATGTTATGTTACTGTGGGAGTATTAAGGGAGTTATCATGAGAATGTTGTTATTGAGGAAGCCTTTTATGGTATCAGTCTGTGTATTACAATTGTCATTGAACCACTGGAGGGAAAATAAGGAGAGAGGAAAACATGAGGATTTCTGTCATAAGTATTTTTGGGCAAAAGGAGCCATCTGCAACTCTACTATCACATACCTAGGCTCAGAGCTGATCTTCCCAATTGAAAGTGATCTGTCTCCTCAAATTTTCCCAGAGCATTTTGGCTTGACCTTTCTTTAGTGCCCAATCACATTTTACTTTGTGTCATGATTGGGTCATGTGTCTATGCTACAAATCGCCTTTAGATGAATTTAAGCCCCTTGCAGGCAGAGACTATGTGGGCGTGTTTTTTTTTTTATCCTTAGTTCCCTTTAGAATTGGAATAGAAGAGTTTTACATTATATTTTGGCAGCTAAGTGATGCAGCAGATGGAGTGCCAGGCCTAGAGTCAAGAAGACTCATCTTCATGAGTTCAAATCTGGCCTCAGACACTTACTAGCTGTTTGACCCTGGGCAAGTCACTTAATCCTGTTTGCCTCAGTTTCCTCATCTGTAAAATGAGCTGGAGAAGGAAATGGCAAACCACTCCAGTATCTTTGCCAAGAAAACCCCAAATGAGGTCACAGAGTATCAGATATGATTGAAAAATGACCAAACAATAACAACAACATTATCATTTCCTTTTACCATTGCATCTCTATAAAGGAAATTAGTTGGGTGGAAACACTAATGCTTACCAATACATTAAATTATATTCAAATTCTTGTCACCAAAGGCCCTGGCACTGTTGAATGATTCAGCATCAAAAATGGATATGAATTTATCACTGGAAATGAAATTAAAGAAGAGAAATTACCAATTTCTTTGCTTCTGAACTATATGGACCATGGAAATTTTCCAACTTCTAGCTGAAACCTTCCATATACGTTGTTACTCTCATTAAAATGTATGTGAAGCTCTTGAGAGCTGGATCTGTCTTGCTTTTCTATTTGTATCCTCAGTACTTTGCACAGTGCTGTGAACATAGTAAGCACTTAATAAATGCTTTGCTCATTCATTATCTCTTTTTCTATGTGGGCATAATTATCTTGGTACTTTCTACTGCACATTATTTTGACTTTCTTAATTTCAGTTCTTATATTTGTTAACCAGCTTACATTTGGAGAATAACAACAATTCCATAAGATTCAGTGGTCATTTCTAGTTCTATGTAATCTGTAAAAAAATACATAGTAGAATGTATGACTTTTGTTGTCTTCTGTCTTCATGAGGCTTATCCTCTCTACCACAGCATATGTGCTAACTCTATAATAGAGGAGGTATTTCAGATATATATGTGCTTCTCAAGCATAATTATCAACACCAAAGGATTCCTGGATCACTGCCTCAGGAATTTATCATGTCAGTTGTCATTGCCGGAGTTAGAATATTGTTTCTGAAAGGCTGAAAATATGATTCCAGACTTTTGATGCATCTGTGAGTACAGCTCAAACAACAACAACCAAAAAAAGACTGAATAAAACTGGTAACATGATCCTTCACTCCATTGATGAGTAAAAGATGCCATTGTCACCAATATGGTGGGCCTTATTATCACAAAGAAACTTTAGTATCCTTGCCAACTATTTTGGGTAGCTCCTAAGCTTGAATTACTAGAGTTAGCATGGTATAGGGAAAATAACTCTGGGACTTGGAAGTAGAGGGTCTAGGTATGAGTCCCAGATGTACCATTTACTAGGTGGGTTTTTCTGTGCTAATTAATTTCTTTGTGCCTCATTTTGTTGTTGTTCAGTCATTTCAGTCAGGTCCAACTTTTCATGACCCCATTTGGGGTTTTCTTGGCAAAGATACTGGCATGGTTTGCCATTTCCTTCTCCACCTCATTTTACAGATGAGGAAATTGAGGCAAACAGGATTAAGTGACTTGCCCAGGGTCACACAGAGGGTAAATGTCTGAGGCCAGATTTGAACTCAGGGAGATAAGTCTTTCTGACTTAAGGCCTGGCCCTTTATTCACCGTGCCACCAACTTGCCCCTCAAGTGCCTCACTGTCCTCATCTATATAATGGGGAAGTTGGACTAAGTGATTTCTAGCTCTAAATCCTAGAGGAATTTTGAATTTATTCTAAGTAAAAGACAGATCCAGTGAATATTACTGTTGCAGTGTTCAAAGAAGGCTTAATGAGGTTATATATGTAAGTACAAAGTAGACTTCCAAATTCAGAGTCAAAATTAGTAAGGGAATAAGTACATATTTCACATAGGTTTTATATGTTCTTTGGATGTGCTTTTGAGGACAATTATGACTAAAGTTAGTGCTGAATTTTAAGGTTTGGTGTAGAATAAAGCACAAATATCCTTTGTACTTAAATAGAGTTCTATGTATGGTAGATGAACTCAACTAATCTGGCTGTCTCTATGATCAATGCTGATTGTTGCAGCTAAATCAATAGTGTGGCAATCTGCACTGATCTCTAGGATGGCTGAAGAAAATAGGTAGCCAGGCTACAGTCCATTTATTTCATACATACTGACCTCTCCTAGGAGGCTTGCTTAACTAACCACTTTCAAAACCAGGAACAGCTAAATACGAAAAAGAATGTCTTCTTGGTCAAGTCCTGTGGGGCCTTTCCCAGTGAAGAAGCAAAGAAGGAGGGAAAAAAAATCCAGGTGTTAGGAAACATCAGTAATATACCAAATAAGCAGACATTTGGTGACATATGACGACTTTTGTGTTAAAAAAATAAGTGACCAGTCACATGATCTGAGGTACTAGGAGTCCAAAAGTACTCAGAGCCAACCTGGGTTCCCAGCTATTGCCCAAAGTAACAATTAACAAACACTTAGTAAGTGACTACTGTGTTAAAAGGAAGGGAATAAACATTTATACAGCACCAAGGACTCTACAAATATCTCATTTGATCCTCGCAACAACCCTGTGAAGTAGGTGTTATTATTCCCACTTTACAGTTAAGAAACCTGAGCAAACATAGGTTCCGTGACTTGCCCAGGGTCACACAGCTACTAAGTGTCAGAGGCTGGATTTAAACTCAGATCTTCTTGACCCCAGGCCCACCTCCCTATCTACTGCTCCACCTAATTTTCAAACAGATACTGGATGACCACTTGTTTGTTTATTTAATTTTGTTATCTTACCAATGTTCATGACAACCATGTTGGGACCAATGTGACCTGTTGCACAGTTAAAGGTGGAATTAAAACATCCAATGATCTGTCCTATGTGTCTCTATTCATAAAGTTCAGAAGCTACAAAAAAACATGTTAGACCTTAAATAACTTACCATGATTTCAAAACATACTTAAGAAATTTGGTCATTGAATCAGTAATCATATGATGTCTACTATGGAGCTTACTGGTATGATATCATGTGGCTTTCAAGAAGTTTCTGTACAGAGGAATATTCCTATTCCTTGGTATCTCTATGTAAAACAGGCATAAATTCTACCTCACTCTCAAGTAAAATTGCCAGATTAGTAGGCTGATATTAATAAGGTGTTTTGAATTACATTAGAAAAATGAGCACAGTGAGTGCAAGATATTGTTACTTTTCTCCAGTTGCTTCCCTCAGTGCAGGTATTTAGTGATAGGTCTTTTTTTTCCCTTATGCATAGAATCCAACAAGTCTATAGTTAGATTTCCTGATAATTACCTCTTTTTTCTTTACCTTCTTTATGTGAAGCATCTCTGGCAGCCAAATAATCCCCTGAAAGGCACCTTGTAACATAATTCTTCAACATATGTTCTATTTTTCTTTATCATCAAACTTGAAATCTATCTATAAATCCATCTATCTATCCATTATTGTGCATTTGTTGCTGATACTGATATCCCAAATACAATGCAACAATTGATTTTCTATCTCTTGGAAGCTGAAAGAACATTCTGCCTTATCCTCTTCTTTATACTACATGTAATTAAACACCCCCCCCGCCAGAAAAATAAGCCCACAAAAAACACCATCCTGCAAAGCCATGGCAGGAAGGAATAGATCCCTCCTTATGCCTCCTCACTGATATTCTGCCCAATGTAGGTATGTGCCCATTTGGAGCAGAATATCACTGATTCACAGCTCTGTGCAGCTGCTGCTGCCTTCAACACTTTGGAACACATCTCTGTGAGATGCATATACACAGAAGGGATGGATCTGGGTGTTTGGGACCACTATTCTCTTTCACAGATAAGGCTCAGAATCAGAGGAGATGGGGGAGCTGAACAGCAGATTTGAGGCATCATTGTTTGATGTAGTAAAATGTATTCAAAAAAGTTTTCCTCTACCCTGTGCCAATGCAGTTTCTAATCCAAAGTTTGGAGTTAATGACCCCCCCAAATAACTTCCTATCTATAAAATTAGTTTTGCAAACTCTATGCTGTATCTTAACTTATTAATTTAGCTAAGTGTAATTTCCTGTCTATATTTATGATGAGGATGAGGAGAGTTCATATAGTTTAAATGAGAATGTGCAAAATCTTAATCTACAAAGGCAAATTGTATATATCTGCCTCTGATTCCTGCTTCCAGGCTAGGATTCGGGGATTGTGATAGAGGAAATCCAACCTGTCTTTTTAAGGTCCTATGTACCCAGACTGGAATATGAAAAGGGATCATAGGATAATAGCTCAAGCTTTAAGTGCTCTTGGAGGACATCTAGTTCAACCCCTCATTTTGCGGACGAAGCAACTGAGTTCCAAGGAGGTTAAATGGCATGCCCAATGGGGTCATACAGGTAATAAGTGTTAGAGGCAGGAGTTGAACCCAGGCCCTCTGACTAATGCTGGATTTTTCTGTTGTACCACGTTGGGGAGAAAACAAGTCACCAAACCCCCAAAATAATACATGTACCCTGAGCTTTGGGGTACCTCATGGAAAAGAGATGCCCTACATGGCGTGTGGGATGCTCCATCTTCCCCTGGGGAGACCCAGAATACTTAACGGTTCTCTAGTGTGTCATAAAACCAAAAACTCAACAAGCAAACACCAATAGCTCACTGCAACTACAGCCACCAGTAAAGCAAGCACCAGGGCTGACAGCCCAGGAAAATGACCCACTTCTTGCAGACTCAGACAAAAAGGCTTCACTTAGGCCTAGGGAAAGTGTCTCTAATAAGGCCATCTTTTAACCGAGTCGCCTGAGTCCCTCTCAGCTATTCGTCACTTGCCTCCCTCCCCCCTTCCCTCTCTGAAGGCAGCCATTAATGCAGCGGGGCCAAGGAAAATGAAGCTGTTAGGCTCAGTAAATACTCCTGAGCCCCGTGCAAAAACGCAAGCCCATTATTTAGACTCTCGTGTCCAAGGCACATTTTGATCCCATCCATTTAGCAGAGAGGTAGAGGAAAGCATGCTGTCTGCGTGGCGGCACTCAGTCACTGGCCTCCTTGGATCCCAGTGGGCCTAGGCGGGCTCAGTCAATGTCTTCTTTGTTATAAAAGCATGGAGTAAAGGTAGGGATTAGCAAATGCTTGAACACCCAAAACCTCCAGATAACAACGAAAGGCAGTGTTCCCATGGATGCTACAGTAGATGAAGATTCAGTTGTCTTGCAATTTACTTCCTGCTCTCCTAGAGACTTGATGTGTACCATGGAGAGAGTCACTTAACCTTTTTATGACTGATCTATCATCTCTAAAAAGGAGATCATGCTTTTCTTCCAGTTCTAAGGATGCTGAAAAGGGTCGTGAGATATTGAGTCAAACGTAAACTATGGGAGGGGCCTGTGTGGCAATGAATCTATACTTCAAGGTCACCAGGGAATCAGTTTCTAATTGTTTCATAAAGAGGAAGGCTATATGGCAGTAGAAGAAAGAACAATTGATTATAGGGCAGACAAGATAGAGTATGTTCTAAGCTCTGCCTCTAGACAATCTACTTATAGGCAGCTTGGTGGTAGAACAGATAGAGTGCTAGCCTGGAGTCAGGTAAACTTGAGTTGCTATCCAGCCTCAGACACTAGCTGTATGACCCAGGGGAGTAACAACAAAAACAATAATAATAACTAACATTCAATAGCTCTTACTATGGGCCAGGTGCTGTTCAAAACGCTTTAAAATTTTTATCTCGTTTGATCCTTACAACAGTCCTAGGAGGTATATAGGTGTTATTATTGCCCCCATTTTACAGATGAGGAAACTGAGGCAAATAACATTTAAATGACTTGTCCAGGGTCACACAGCTAGTGAATGTTTAAGGCTGAGTTTAAATTCATGACTTCCTGACATCAAGCCCAATACTCTAGCCACTGAACTACAAGTCACTTAACCTTTGTTTGCCTCATTTTCCTCAACTGTGAAATGAGGAAATATGAGGATAATAACAGCACTGAACTTCAAGGGTTGTTGTGAGGATCAAATGATCTGTTTGTTAAGCCTGGCACATAATAGGTACTTAATGCTTTTTCCTTCCTTTCTTCTTTCCTCTGTTTCTTACATTACTCAACCTTTGTGGGCCTCAGTTTCAACTATAATACAAGAGAATTGGATGCCATGAGCTCTGAGTTTCCTCCCCAAACTAAAATTCCATGAAATATATCCAAGTAAAGGAAAATTTCAGGTGCTAGAAAAGGCCTATAATGTTTCTTATCTTAAAACTCACTGAAAATAGAACAAGTTGGCCTCTTGAGCTAGTGGGTTTCCTATAAATGGAAAAACTCAAGTAGAGACTGAGTGACCGATTTTCAAGGATGCTGAAGAAGGGAACTCATGTGCCAGGTAGGGGATAGAGGGGATAAACTGAAGTCTCTACTAACAATGAGATCCTATGAGATTCTATTCTACAATTTCTATTATGATACAATTCAGAACTGGTATCGCCCTGGTTTAAATATTTCTTTTTTTGGCTGAAAGCATTCCACCAAAGTCCAAGTCCATTCACATGACCTGCTTATGATATGAGAAGAATCTGGTGATAAAGAAGGCTTGACTAATGCAGATCTTGCTTCCTGCCTCATTACACATCACCTCCCTCTTCAACTCTGCAGTCCAGACAAATTGGCTTTCTCTCTGTTTTTGCATACTCCATAACACTCCATCTTCCATCCCTGGGCTTTGGCATTGGCTGTCCCACATGCCTGGAATGCAGTCTCTCCTTATATCCCCTAAGACTCCCTTTCTTCATTTATAATGAAGCTCAAGCACCATCTTCTGCATAAAGCCTGCTTTGATCCCACTAAATACTAGTACCCTCATTCCCAAACTATGTTTTATTTTTTACTAATTTGTAAGGAAAATAAAAATCACATTTATGCTGTATGTACTCATAAATGTATTTGTTTTCTCTCCCATTAAAATGTAAGCTTTTTGTAAGTAGAGATTCCTTCCCTCTCTGTACTTGTATGTGCAGAACCTAGTAGAGTCCCTAGCAAACAGCAGGTGTTTAATAAATATTTGTTAGTTGATACATTGATTGCTTGTTTCACTTGTCTCATTGATCTAGTCACAACCTCCCTGGGCCTCAATTTCTTCATCAAAAAATGAGAGGGTTCATGTAGATGGCCTTCCAGGTGCCATCCAACTTCAGATCTAGGATCCAATGTAGTTATACCAGCTAACAGTGATTGTGATAAAGGCATATGTAGAATGTTTATCAAATTTCTATATTGAAAACTGGGACAAGTAGGTAAAATTATGAGCATTAGAATTAGAATCTCAAAAAATCTTGCCAGGCTATAGTACTGAGTTGAATCAAATATTGATTTAAATTCAATAGGGAGAAATATGACTTATGTTTGGTTCAAAAAACCAGCTTCACAAGACTTTATCTGAAAAAGAATTCAGGGAGGAGGGGTCATTGACATCCATAGAATTCAATAGCTTGATTTGGCAACCAAGATATGTGAATTTTGTTGTTGTTGTTGTTGTTGTTGTTGAGTTGTTCTCAGTCACATCTGACTCTTCATGACCCCATTTGGGGTTTTCTTGGCAAAGACAGGAGTGGTTTGTCATTTTCTTCTCTAGCTCCTTTTTCAGATGAGGAAACTGAGGCCAACAGGGTTAAATGACTTGTCCAGAGTCACACAGGTAGTAAGTGTCTGAGACTGGATTTGAAATCGGAGGCTGAGTCTTCTGAATTCCAACCCCAGTGCTCTATCCACTGTACCACCTAGCCACCTATATAATTTTCACATAGGCCTTATTAAGAAGGAATTAATAACATTAAAGGATAAGGAAGTTATAGGACTGCTGTCCTGTGCTCTGGTCCAACCATAAATGTTCACTTCTGGACGTCACATTCTAGAAAGGACATTGATAAGCTGGAGAGTAATCCAAGTAAAATAATCCAAATAAATCCAAGTAAATATTACTACTTGGATTAGTTTTATCTAGGGAGAGTATCTCCAGAAAGAGAGCCAGTAATGAAAAGGGCCTAAATTCATGCTACCTGATTGTCAGACAAAGGAACTAAGACGTTTAGCCCAGAGAAGAGAAGAAAGAACATGATAGTTTTCTTGAGGGGTTGGCATATGGAAAGGGGATTAACTTTATTCTGCTTGGTTACAATGGACAAAACTAAGAGCAATAAGCAAAGCTATTTTTTAAAAAAAGTCTTGATGTATAGCAAAAAGAAAAAGAAAAAAAATAAAAGTTTTCTAAAAATTAAAGTTATTTGAAAGTAAAGTGGACTTCCTTGGTAATTGTAGTGAGTTCTCCCTTCTCTTGCGTTCTTTAAGTATAACTTGCCAGGGCTTTTGAAGATGTGATCGTTGTTCAGATATAGGTATAATTAGAATATAAGGGTCCTTCCTACTCTGAAATTCCATGATTTGAAGATCATTGATTTCCTTTTTTTTCTATAAGCTTGTTTCCAAGACTCGAGAGAAACATTACAAGGAAGAAGACTCAAAAAGATGATAGCAAGATTTCTCAATGACTTTTTCTTAGGTTGTCCTTGCAAGAGGTTGCTTGGAAAAATGGGATATAATTAGAAAGGCAGTTCTCCAAGATGGTTTCTTGAGGAAGCTGACCCATGCTTCCTTAAGTGAAACTACAGCGTTATTCATCCTGAAGGCGGCATCAGTTATTTCCAATAATGGCCCATTCTCTGCACACTGTTGTAGATGAGTCATTAGGGACATGGATATTCTTCCCTTTTCTAGTTTCTATGCTAAAAAGCAACCTGTCAAGCCCTGGAATTAGGGCATCAAGATAAGAAGTATAGATATGCTGTAAAAAGTGTAAAATCAGTGATTTTTTAGAACAGATATAAAGATAGATAGAGAGCAAGATATTTCATGATGGTGTGTTTATATCCCCTTGATACAGATCCATCATAATAGACCTGCCAATTTGGACCTGAACTGGTAGTCTTTTCCTCCCCAAAAAACAAAATTCTCCTAAGAAGGTATGGCTGTCTACAGCTGTGTAGACAAATGAAAATTCATCTATCTGTCCACCACCCAGAGCAGTTCTGCTGGATAAGACTGTGCAAATAAGTTTAGAAAAGGTGTTCTGCTTTATTGTGGCTGTGGTCCATGGATCCAAGATTCTAAAGGCCTCCTTTTCAATCCTCAGGCTTTCCTTCCTATTTCTTGTCACTGGACATCATAATCACATGTTAGGTAGGTGTAATGCATTAATATTTTCAGGAACAATTGCATTGAAGATAGTGAATTAATTTCAAATAAAATTATAACTTAATCAATGAAATCATGAAATAGTATCAGTCTACATGATACTTCCAGAAAATACCCATTTGCAAAAAAGGTATGTTGCTATTAGTCCCAAAACTCTGTTGGGTTTTTATAACCTGGTTCCCTTTTTTCTTTTTCAGTCTTCTTAAACCTTATTCCCCTCCATATGTTTTATGATCCAGTGACACTGGCCTTTTTGCTGTTTTTGGCAGAAGACATTCCATCTCTTGACTCCATGCAATCATCCCCACTTCCTTGAATTTTCTTCCTCCTCATTTCATCCTTCTCCTTTCCTTTCAGTCTCACCTAAAATCTCACTGTCTTCAAGAAGCCTTTCCTGCTCCCTTAGTGCTAGGCATTTCCCTCTGAGATTATCTCCAGTTTAATCTGTATATATCTTGTTAGTACATAGATTTGAATATTGTCTCCCCTAACAAACTGTTGGCTCCTCAAACAAGAATTGTTTTTGACTTTCTTTGTATTCCTATTGCTTATCGTGGAACCTGGCACATATTAGGCACCTAACAAATGCTTGGTGACTTGTTAAATACTAAGTGGGCAAATTTTGTTTTCCATTTAGTACAGTTCCTCTTTCAATGCTGTTTTATTTGTTGGTAATTTCCTACCAATTTTTGCAGTGTCTAGAATATTGTTGTGTATATAATAGTTACCCAGTTATTATTTTTATTATTATTATTTTTATAATGAGTGGATGAATTTCTATTTCCTTCACGAGCTTTCCATGGGTCTCTGATTCCCCAGAGATATCCTTCTAAGGATAACACTGCATGCTCCAAATATGCTTTACTTTATCTAGAAGGAACTTTTCTTTTCCTATACTCTATTCTACTATGACTCATCAATTCTAGCTAATAATGTAATATGATTCTACTAATTTGGGCCTAAGTGATGAGAGCTTACAGTGTTAGCCCTCTCAGATGGGATATTTCCATTGTGACAAGAATTTTAAATTTCTTAACCAAATATGTGAAACTATAACCATTTCAAGTCCTATTACAGGAGTATGGTGGAGATATTTCTTGGAAAAACAGCCTTTCAGCATCCTTTATTTGATAACAACTAACATTTATAAAGAATTTTAAGCTATGCAAAGCCTTTTATATTCATTATAGCATTTGATGTTCAAAACAACCCTGTGGGAAGATATGTTTTTATTATCCTCAATTTAGAGATGAGGAAACTGAAGCCAAGAGAGGTTAAGTGACTTGCCCAGGATCACATAGCTAGTAAGTGTCTGAGACAAGATCTGAACTAAGTGCTCTCTGACTCTGCATCAAGCCACCTAGCTACCTATTTCATCTAATAGGACATAAATCCCTAAGGGAAACACACCTACAAATGTTGACAACTGCCCTGCCCAAATCTAGAGAAAGCTAACTAATGAGATAGAGGAATTCAGCATCCTCTGGGAAGCAAGGAATGATAAAACAACTCCTTTTAGTCATTGTTATCAAATCTGTCTCATTTATCAATCTGGCATACAATCAGAAATGGTAACTTTCCTCTATCTTGCATCTTTTAGGGATGTGCTGGAGCCAGCTTGTACAAGCTCTGTAAGAATCAATTGTTAAATCTACCCAACAAGACAAACCTAAGAACTATATGAACAAAATTACAAAATACTTTTCACACAAATAAAGTCAGATCTAAACAATTGGAAAAATGTTAATTGCTCAAAGGCCAAGACAATATGATAAAAATATCACTCCACCTAAATTAATTTACTTATTCAATGTCATACCAATCAAACTACCAAAAATTATTTTGTAAAGATAGAAAATATAATAATAAAATTCATCTAAAAGAACAAAAGGTCAAGAATATCAAGGGAAACGAAGAAAAAATGTGAGGGAAGGTTGCCTTGTCCTATCAGATCTCAAACTGTATTATAAAGCAGTAATTATCAAAATAATCTGGTACTGGATAAGAGTGGTGGATCAGCATTGTAGTACACAATGCATTGTAGTAAATGACCATAGTAATCTAGTTTGATAAACCCAAAGATTCAAGCTTTTGAGACAAAAGCTGATTGTTTGACAAAAACTTCTGGGAAAACTGGAAAACAGTATGGCAGAAACTAGGTATAGACCAACACCTCATACCATATACCAAGATAAGGTCACAATGAGTACATGATTTACACATAAAGGGTGGATGATGCCATAAGCAAATTAGGAGATCATCGAATAGTTTACTTGTCAGATGTATGGATAAGGGAAGAATTTAGGACCAAATAAGATGTAGAGAACATTACAAAATGGAAAACATATAATTTTGATTATATAAAATTTAAAAGTTTTTGCACAAACAAAACCAATGCAACCAAAATAAAAAGGAAAGCAGAAGACTTGGGGTCAGGGGAAGGATTTTACAGCAAGTATCTATGATAAAGGCCTCATTTCTCAAATATATAGAGAACTGAGTCAAATTTATAAGACTATAAGTCATTCTTCAATTGATAAATGGTCAAAGGATGTGCACAGGCAGTTTTCAGACAAAGAAATCAAAGCTATCTATCATCATGTGGAAAAAAATGATCTTGATCACTATTGATTAGAGATATGCAAATTAAAATAACTCTGACATATCTCTTTACAACTATCAGATTGGCTAATATGACCAAAAAAGGAAACTGATAAATGTTGGAAGGGATGTGGAAAAGCTGGGACATTAATATACTGTTGGTGGAGTTGTGAGGTGATCCAACCATTCTGGAGAGCAATTTAGAACTATGCCCAAAGGACTATAAAACTGTGCATACCCTTTGATTCAGTCATATCATTTCTAGGTCTGTATTCCAAACATATTTTTTAAAAGGGAAAAGGACCTATTTGTACAAAAATATTTATTGCAGCTCTGTCTGTGGTGGCTAAGAATTGGAAATTGAGGGGATACCCATCAATTGAGGAATGACTGAACACATCTTAGTATATGACTGTACTGAGGTATTTTTTTTTATAAGAAATGACAAGCAGGATGATTTCAGAAAAAACAAAACCTGGACATACATGAACCGATACAAAGTCAAGTGAGCAGAACCAGGAGAATTTTGTACACAGCAATAGCAATATTCTATGATGATCAACTGTGAATAACAGCTATTCTTAACATTACATTGATACAAGACAATCCCAAAGGACTTATGATGAAAAATGTTATCCACCTCCTGAGAAAGAACTGATATTGCCTGAATATATACTGAAGCATACCATTTTTTCTTTTTTCTTTCTTTTCTTTCCTTCCTTCCCTCTTTCCTTCCTTTTCTCTTTCCTTCCTCTCTCCCTCTCTTCTTCCTTCCTTCCTTCCTTTTTCTCTCTCTTTTTTCCTCTCCTACTTTCTGAGTCTTCTTGCACAAAATGACAAAAAGGAAATGTTTTACATGATTGCACATGTATAACCTATATGAGATTACTACCCATTTCAGGGAGGGGGAAAGAATGGGAGAGAGGAATATAATTTGGGATTCAAAACTTTAAAAAAATGTTAAAAATAGTTTTTACATGTAATTGGGAAAAAATTGAAATATCAAAAAAAGAATCAAATGTTATATTTTCAGTGTGATCACTTATAACCTCTGAAATCAGTAAATACTAGAAATAAGGGCTTGATATATTTGTTTTTGTTGTTGTTATTGATTGTCTAGATGTAAAAAAGTGATGGAGAAAATGTTAAAAATGCAAATTAAACTGAAAAGTATGTCCTAGAACACTCCCCTGCCTTTTGTCATCTAAAAGTAAAATTAAAAAAAAAACTGATTTAAAAAGGGCTCATACTCTCATATTCCCCACCCTCCTATCTTGATAAAATACCCTCCCCTCATTTTGCTGTTTTTCCAAAACAGGAAAGACAAACTATCAGAGACTAAAATACTATCTTTTTATTTAAGGATATTAATTTCAATAAAATATTTCCCAAATAATTATACTTTTCCTCTACCCCTTCCTATCCCCTTATTTTAAAGTAATCCCACCTTAATTTCAGGGTAATGACTGACATTTTATTAGAACTCTCCTTCCTCTTTGGAAAGAGTATGTCCCATGTTGCCAGCATATGGCCTGGAAGATATGGTATACCCATTATATGCAAATGTCATATTATATATACAAAAATCTAATACAATATTATGTTCTTCTACTAGATCAGAGAATGAATTAATCTTAAAGCATAATTTAGTCATTTTAAAATCACCTCTTTACAACTACTCTCATGATATAACCACAAAAGAAGGAACAATGGATGTCTGGGCCACAACCAGCCCAGTCAATGGACCAGCTGTTTCCAGCAGCAAGAACAAGGTCATAGTGAATACTGTCAACTACTGTGGAAGCTTCCTGGGTTGTCTGGGGAGGCCAGCATTTTTATCTTCTATGTGCTGCCCAAGTTGAAGGTAAGACTATGTTAACATGAAAACTACATAATCCAAAGTAAGGTAGTTAGGAACATATCCCATGAGGCTTGCAAAGATGAGAACCACTCATTCTACTACAGATTGGTGGGTGCTATACCCAGACCCCTTCCAAAGACCACAGTCATGATTAACTACCTACCCATCAAGATGTCTGAACACTTCAGGAGAAAACAAATGAGCTAATCTACATCAAAAAAAAGAAACAAAGAAAGAAAGAAAGAAAAAGTATACTACAAATTTGGTGGTGTATCTGCCAACTGAAATGTTTCAAAATTTGATAAACTCTTAATTTCTATGTAATCTGGCATGTATGTGCTACCTTGCATATGAAAAGATAGGATGATCATGTAAGTCCTAATAAACACTGTTTAAAGTCATCTAAAACCAAATTAATTGTATCCATGAAGGGAGGGTAATAATGCAAAAATCTAGTTGTTTCTGATTTAAAGTAATTAATATTAAATAAATGATATAGCTATCTTGAAGGTGCTTTTGGAGATCTTTAGTCTTTCTGCTAAAGCTTCCAAATCTAGGTCTATCTAGGTCTAGGACAACAGTTTTTAAACTTTTTTTTTTTCTATAATGGACCCAGAGGATATGCTGGAGCCAACTTGAATGCCTTATGAGAGACAGTTGTGAAATTTTCAACATGACCATTTATCCCTCAAATATTGGCAAATGCTATAAATCAGATCTTGATTTAATGACTATTTTGTTGATTGTCTAGGCTTAAACAAAAGTAATAAAGTGTTAATAATGCAAATTACACTTAAAAGTGTGTCTTATATATTGGTTGTTAAATAGTTACTAGCTTACCCCTATAAAGTCCCTCTCAGAATAATGGTTTTTTTTTTTACATTTCAGCTAGAGGTTAAAGAAATTAAAAAAAAAACATAAGTTTACTTTCCCATGCAAGTTCAGTAACACTCTTGCTGTTCTATGGACCTCAGGTTAAGAATGCCTAGCCAGAAGCAGATCACATTGATGCTACAGTCACACTCAAGATTATGTCAGAATCAGTGATTGTTAGGCTATTTTCTAAACTTGCCCTATATTAGAGGAACTAGAAATAATATCCCTTACCAGAAAATCAAATAACAATTCATAATATAGTCCTAAATAACAGATGGAGACATCCATCCTTGAGAAAAGTTCAATTCAGAAAGCAATAATCAAGTGACTGCTGTATGCACAGAATTGTACTAGGCACTAGGGAAAAGAAAAAGGTCAGCTAAGATATACTTCTTGAACTCATGTAATATACAGTCCAATTACTGTTTTGGGTTCAGACCTTTGATTTCATTAATGTAAACAATTCCAGGTGAAGAAAATTCTTCTTCCAAAGATCTTAACCCATTTGCCTGCATGTGGCCAATGGAAAAGAACAGCTTTAAGAATGGATCAACTAAGAAGGAAAATAATGAATGGGGAGGTGTTCCATAAGTATTTTAGTATAGCACCCCAACATATCCACCAAAGAACAAGTGCCAGGCATGAGTTACTACTATGAAAAATATATTTCTGATTTCTATGTTGCATCTATCTCCCTAAGTTCAAAACAATGTGATTTTCTATTGGTGAAAAACTAGAAGTAAAGATGAGAAAAAAAACTAATATGAAAGGAAAGTCCAAATTGGAGTGAGAAGAACATGAATAAAATCCAAATCCATTCAAATGTTTACTAATAGCAGTTCACAAGAATCAAAGCTCAAAGAATCTTCAAAGGAATGTAGTACAAGTCCTTCATTTTACAGATTAGGAAGCTGAGACCTTGAACATTCAAGTGATTTGCCTGAATTTGTAAGTAACAATCCATACTATGTGAAATCCAGCTTATAGATAAGAAAATGGAGACACTGAGATAAAATTTAGTGGATCTTCTGATTAAATGGAGAAAAAACAATGTTTTGGTACCCCACTACCCCCAGACTAGATTATTGGAGGGATGACTGATATTGCTGATCACAAGGACAATTGAAGGTGTTTATTAAAAGTTAATTGACTCATTATGCTACTTCTACTGCTTGTCTTGCATTTATTGAGCTCAACACAAAGAAATAATCAAGTGGAGCCTTAGTAGTGACCTGCTAAGATAGCTGTGTTTTGCCTCTCAACCAAGAGGTATCCTACTGCTTGGCAGAAGGAATTGCCTAGAAGAATCTGCTGTCCAGAACTCCATAGCCACAGGAAAGAGAGATGGGCTGATAGAAAGAACTATAAAACAAAACCATAATACATGATAATAAGATCACTGTTGTCTGCATTTCTCCCATTCTATTTTCTGAAAGCAGGAATATTTTGTGTGAAAACAGGTTTTATGTCCCAGCAATAAAGAGGTATAACTATAAAAATATATGTTATATCAGCAGGCATGTCTCTAAATAGAATGTTTTACCAAGTTTCCCATGAGGCATCTGAAGCCCTTTAAATTATAGGGTAGATGAGATTCCCTGCAGGGCAATCTTTGAACTACAGCACATTGTCAATCTAAAGCAAGAGTGGAAAATGAATCTTTGTGAAATATAGGAAAGGGTATGTGTTCTTCACTCAGCATGTCTAAGTGTCTCCCTTAAAATGGGTACAACCTTCAGTCTAAGAAAAGAAAAAGAAAGTAGGATAGTATAGGAAGTATCAGCCAAATCAAGTCCCATGATGAGGAAGATGAAAAAAAATGGGGGAGAAAAAAACATTAACTTTTGGCCACAGTTTCTGGATTCTTCTCTACTAAGCTGAGCTGAAGGCACAGTAATCATACTGGAGTCCACACTCATCCCTAAAAAAGGGGAGGGGGGACAATAGCAGCAATAATCCAAAACAATAGAAAACCTCTGTCTTCCATATGTACTATCATTACTATTTGGATCTGGATGTGTGAGTTCTTCAGCATAGGGATCTCCAGGTGAGAAAACTCCCTCTACCAATTCAGATATGCAATTCTTTTCTTACAGCCTTGATGGAATAGTGACTTACCCACAGTCACATAGCCAGTATGTTTTAGAGTCAGAATTCAAACACAGGTCTTTCTGACTCCATGCTATCAACTATGCCACCTACTTGACACATAATGTAGTATACTCTTTTCCTTTGCTCCAGAAGATGTGTTTTTCAAACTTCATTTTTTATAAGTTAGTGTTAAAACAAATATACACCCTTTTGGAACATTTTAATAAAAACATTCAAAGTATGGGAAGAAAAAAAATTAGGTTAGGTAAAATCCACAAAGTAGATAACCAATAATTTATTGAATTCAATATGAACCCTCAGCCATTATAACTGGCCCAATCTCAAACTTATATTACCAAGGGAATAACTCCACTGTTCTCCTTCACATGAGACCAAGAACAGAATTCCATCTCAAAATAATTTTTTTATATTACACAAATTTGTTTCTTGATTATCCTCCTAGGCAATAAGGGAATTGGCTAGCACAAGGACAGTTGCCCTCATGTACCCTAAAGCAAAAGAGAAATCAACACAGGGAAATAATACCACAGTAATGTGTTGATACTGAACTCAAATTTGAAAAAGGGCTATTACTAAAAGTATATAGGAAACCTCTCAGGTGACAGCTACTAGTGATATACCTACAATATGTCTGCCTTCTCATAAATATGCTTCCATTTGACTGCAAAAAAATAAAATAAGGAACTCAGGTGCTGCCACTTACAACCTGTGTAGCCTTAGACAAATTACTTCACTTCACTGCATCTCAATTCCTCCATCTGTGAAATGAAGGGCATGGACTGAAAAAAAGTTCCCTTCCAGTTTTAGATATATTTTTTCTTGTGATAAGGATTTGAAGTCAGAGGATGTACTTGAACTCAAAGCCCAGCTCTGGTTATTACTGGAGACATCTAGGTGATACAGTGGATAGAGCACTGGACTTGAAGTCAGAATCTGAGTTTAAAGCCAGTCACAGACATTAGGTAGCTGTATGACCTCAGACAAATCACTTAACCTCTGTGTGTCTCAGTTTCCTTATATGTAAAATGGGGATAACTTTAGCACATATCACTCAGGATGTGGTGTAGATGAAATGAGATGATAAATGTAAAGTACTTTAAAAACCTTGAAGTGCCATGTTAATGCTAGTGATGATGATGATGACAAAAATGACGATGAACTATGTAACTTTAGATAATGCACTTGGCCACCCTGGGCCTCTTTTGCCCCACCTACAACATGAGGTGTTTGAATTATTTGAGCTCTAAGGCCTCTTCCATCTCTAACTCTATGTTCCTAAAGAAAAAAATATGGTGTTATTGCCTGGATATTGTCTCCTCTAATTTGAGGTATTCCTGAATGGGAGGGAGAATTCTGTAGATAAGAAGTGGATAAAATGTATAGATGACATGAGAACTTCTCTTCCTTCCAGGTCCTCTGAAGGAAATGAAAATATTTTACATTTAACATTTATAGCTCATAAAGCACTTTTCCTGTATTATCTCATTTGATACATAGACTAATTCTGTGAGGTGGACAATATTGATATTTTTATCCCCATTTTACAGAAAAGGAAACTGAGGCTCAGAGGCAAAGCGACTTACTCATCATCACTGGGCTAGAAAGTGTCAAAGGTGAAATGTGAACACTAGTGTCCCTGACAGCAAGTCTAGCTCTCTACCTGTAAGGCCATATTTCCTCTCAGTGTTGTGCTACTAAGCCCTCAAGAAAGAATGGAGACAAACACAAGGGTTTTCTTCATGACCTTAATATCTCAAAATTCCTCTTCTCTTTCCATTGCTACCTTTCTTAAAACTTAATATTTCTCTTGATAATAGCACAGACAAGCTTTACTCATTTGGGCTTTCAAATTTAATTGGAGCCATTTACAGTAGCCTATACAATTTCTTGACATGATTAAAGGCAGTCTATCCATTGGTCTATTAGAGGAAAATAATTGGAGGGGTTCAAAATGGCACACAGTGGTGCTAGTGAAGTTAAACATAATTGGGGGAAAGCCTTCATATCAATATGTAACACTTGGACACACATGTCTTCTCTGCTTAGAAAGCACCAATTATCATTACTATTAAAAACTCACTATCATCTTTACTCCACATGAAATATTTTGCTCAGATTTTAAAGGGAACCCAGAGAGTATTTGGGTTTGAGTCACTCTCCAGTTAGTGACAGCAGATCAACTCAGAGCTGAAAATTACATTTAGATTTAATTGGTTCTTATATCAACTATTAGACAAACTCCTTCCATTTGCATCATGAGAAATTAAATTTATAGGATCATAGATGTAATGCTTGAAAGAGCCTCTGAGGCTATCTAACCTAACTCCTTCATTTTACAAATGGGGAAACTGAAGACAAGGGAGGATGAGTGACTTACTCAAAGTCTCATAGGCCTGCCAGAGGCAGAATTTCACTTAAGTTCTTCTAATTTCAAAATCAGTATTCTTTCTGCCTAACCAATTTCATTCAGCTCTATGGGTATTTATTTTAAAAAATTGCTTTCTCCACCACCAAAGTGGAACAAACTCCCTGTCTACTAGCAGGGAGAAAAGTTTGTCCCATCTCTTTGGATTTGCTTCCCCATAACTCTCCATCCAACAACACAGATCTTCCCTTTTATCAGTCAGAGAAATGCAGGGAAAGACACAGCAGGGAAGTAATATTTATTTTAACCCTTCTGATAAGGTAAGGGCTCAGGCTGCCTGGGAGCAACTGCTCCTTCTTTTCCTTCAGACACATTGTCAAGAGCATCTTAAGGTCAGACAGTAAATCATGTAAAGTATCTTTATCTTCTCAAGGCAGTCCTTCTCCTCTTTTTATAATGAAGGACATTTGAGTCCTTCATTACACAGAATTCCAGGAGTACAGATTCCCAACAGCGACAGTGAGTTTCTGTTGGTTCATGTTTACCTTCCAGCTTCTAGAGTCTGCTGCTCCCATAGACAGCCCAGTATCTAGAAAGGGCTCATTCTTTTCCTCAAAGGCCAAACAGGTGAATTTCACTACATCTCTCTCATTTTTGGGTAGGAAATATTCATATTGTCCCCCATATTGACAAGCTGATTGGGGTTTAGGCATAGTGTAGTGGTAACTATTTAAAAATTGGCTCTCTGGGGAAAAATATATCCATGACACACTTTTCAGTTTAATCTGCATTATTAATATTTTCTCCATCCCTTTCTTAAGTCTAGACAATCAACAAAATAATAAATCAAGCCCTGATTTGTAGCATTTACCAATTTCCGAGGTGTAAATGCTTATATTGAAAATTTAACAATATTTTCTCTCAAGCATACCCTGAGCTTAAGCCACCTTCACTGGCTCAATGTAGTTCATGTATCTCAGTCCAGACATCTAGGACTAGTCCAAACCCTTCAGTCTTTCTCTTTACACACAGCTTATTGCCTGTTTGCTAACTACAGCTTCTTGCTTTCCAAGAGATCTGTATCTAGTTGAACTGAGTTGTTTTTCAACTAAGAGAAGCATCCCCCAATACACACAATGCTGTCCTGACCTTTACTCCATTGGAAGGGCAGGAGAAAGAAGAAGGTCAAACAAAATCCAATTAGTCATGGCAGGCTAGAGCTGGAAAGATGTTAGCAAACATCTCATTCATGATAGCTATGATAGAAAGAGTACTGGGCATGGAGTTAGAAAGTTTGGGTACAAGATCTGTCTTCATCACCACTACTCAGAACCTTGGACAAGGCTCTGGGCCTCCCTTGACCAAGGCTTATTTTATTTTATTTATTTTATTTTATTTTATTTTATTTTATTTTACCATGGACCCCTTTGACAGTCTAGTGAAGCCTATGGAACTCTTCTCAGAATATTATTTTAAAATATATTTTAAAAATGCATTAGGTTTACAAAAGAAACCAATTATATTGAAATATATATATTTTTAAATATATTTAAAATGGACCACCTGATATCTAACTATGTATCCCTCAGGGTTTATAAACACCAGGTTAAAAATCCTGCTCAAGACATTTTTACATATTTATTTATAAAAATTATGTAATTGGGGTTGGCTTAGATAACTTCCAATATCCCACTTGACTTGAGAGATCCAGCTTGATGGCCAGTCCCTTTTAGCTGTAATATTTTATAAGTTGATAATTTCCCATTTTCCAGATGAGAAAAATTAAGATCAGATAGATGAAGTTACTCACCTAAGGTTTTATAGGTTAAAAAAGCAGACCATTATAATAGTTGTGCGTGTATGTGTGTATATGTGTTTCATTCTAACTCTTTTCTTCATGGATGAGTTTAACTTAAAACAATGTTACAGAGCAGAGGGAATAGGAAGAGAGGGAATATAAACTGAATTAATAAGAGGAAGTAAACCCACTGAAGAACTCTTACTAATGCTGATTCTGTTCAAACCAACCACACCTGATGGCTAGGGAACTTAAGAAACTGAGTGCTATTTCAGAGGCCCTGCTTATTAGTTCACAGAAACAATTGAAGATAGGATAAGGGTGTGAATACAATGAAGAGGATAAAACTTTTGATAGAAAAAGGGAAAAGAAATGGTAATTAAAAGCTCAACTGTATAATTTCAAAACTAGGGAAGGAACCAGATAAAATCAGTAAACCATCCACTTGCCATCTTCTAGAAGAGCATAGGGTAACCAGCATGATTCTGTGATGAGTAAATGATGCCAGATCAATTTAATTTTCTTATGACAGAGTGGTGTGTCATGCAAAAAGGAGGGGAAACAACTGATGTAATCTCCCTGGGCTTCAAAAACTCTTTGGATCCAGTCCCATTTCACATTCTCGTCAATAAGCTAGGAAGATACGGTTGAAGCCAGTGATTCTAAAATATTTACACACTACTGAGCCCTGTTGCTTCATTTCCTCAAGCTCTACTCTAAAAAAAAAAAAATAGCCCCAAATGTTGGGCCTTTGATCTGTTCTGAGGGGAGTGAATACAGCCAGGTTGGAGGGAAAAGAGATTCAGTGGCTCCACAGAGCAATGATCATAATTGAGGGAAATATACTAGCAAGCCCTCAGAGAAAAGAGAGAGGTATAATAGAAAGAATATTGAAGTGGGGCTTAGGATTCAAGATGGACATATTATATAATGATTCTTGATTTGATTCTGCCATTAACTAGCTCTATTACTGGGCAAATTCTGATCCCTGAGCTTTCCTAGGGTCTCCTGGGAAGGTCACAGTCCTAGTCCCTAGACTATTATGTATGGAAACCATTGAGTGGAGCATGAGGGCATGGCTAGGAAAACCCTACTACTGCTCAGCACACACCATCTTTTCTGATTCTATTTCAGTTTCTTTCCTTTTTCTCTCTTCTCCCTACTCCCGTCTCACTTCTTTTTCTCTCTTGTCCTTGCCTTAAAATATTGACTTCCACAGGGATTTTTGAGCCATTTTAGTAGCCATTAAGGTAAATAACTTATATTATACTTAAGATTGTGGTCTCAATTTGCTATTCTCGAGTATAATATGTAAAGGGTTATTTTCAATGACTTATTATCACATGTGGAGAAGTAGTGGATTGTGGGGAGGGTGAAGGGAGGATGGTACGAATAACTCTGATCCAAGGATTTGTATTCATTTAACTTTAAAAATATTGATTATGTATATGTTTTAGTGGAGGCACTTGTCTACATTATTGATAGAGGATAGAGCACTGAGTCAGGAAGATCTGGGTTTAAATCCTGCCTTAGATACTTACTAAATGCATGACCCTGGCCAAATCACAACCTCAACTTTTCCATCTCTAAAGTGAGGAGGTTGGCATTGATCACTTCTGGGTTCAATTTCAGCTGTGAATCTATTTCTTTGATCTTATAATATGTTCTCCATCCCAAAGAAAATGTATATTTCTTTAATTTTCATTTATGACATCAGTCTATTTTTAGCACCCAGACTAGCAGCATATAATAGGGAAACTATGGCTAGCTGTCAGTTGCTGAACACCCAAGCTGTTATTATTCCCTGAGTGACCTAGATCGATGCCCCAGTCTTTCACTTTCTTTTGGCTGTGGAGACCAGGTCTGTGAGCATAAAGTATTCCTCTATGACTTTCTAACTTGTCCTTCAATTAATCACCTCTGCTCCATAATGCTGTGCAGTGCTCTGCTTGAGTCACATGAAACAAAATGAGCCCTTCTGCCAATGAAACTTTGCTGTCTGAGGAAATATTTTAGCCTGCTGCCTGGATAATTACATGTGTAACTCACATTAGCAGTGTGGAGCATCTTTGGGTGTGTGCCGCCAGGGCAGTCACATCAGGCCCTGCACTGATATAGAGTTCTCATGCTATCATTAGTCATTAGTTTGCCAGCTGCCTTAGTTCTTACCTAGGTCTGCCCTTTTAAATGCAGTATGTAATTGCCTGCATTTCTCTAGTCCACTAGTGAGTCTGTGAGATCTTCTGCCCCATGGAAGTTGGTCCTAGACTGGAATCAGACACCATGTGCTCCAGCAAAACCTAATATAGTCCAAGAGCCCAATGGAGGAAGTTAGGGTAATGACCAATAAATAGATCAAGGTAGCTTAAATTGATCCTGGCTCCTCTGGGGTCTGCTTGCTAGTGAGTCAGTGGTAGAATAGAAAATAAGACCAAAATTGATCGATCAATGAATCTAGACCCAAATTTTCTGAATACCTTGATCTGAAGTAACGCATGGAAATATTTCTCAAGCACCATCACCAATAACATTAAAATGTGTAGGGGAAGGAGGAAACACTGTATAGTGGAAAAAAGCCTAGGTTAGGGGTCAGGAAAACTAGATTCTAGTTCTTTACCTGTTGCTAACTGGCCATGATCTTGGGAAAGTCACATGACCTTTTTCCCTCATCTTCAAAATGAGAGGGATGAGTGATATCATCAAAACATGCTCCAGGATTCCCTCATCACCCAGTTCACACCTTCTCAGGGTATAGGAATCCTAATTGCCCTCATCCCAAGAGATAAAACTCTTTGGTTCTGTTCCCCTTCTATTATTATAAAGCCCTGTCTGGTCTTAAGCCCTATGTAGATTCTGTCACTATCCAAGTAGTTCTGCCATTCACAAGACGACTCTTGATCTATAATTCATTCCGCCTTTCCAATGCTTCCCATCCATAAATTTACACCAAAATGAGTTTTAGAAAATCTTCCTATGAGGAAAAGTACAAATGCACCAACTATCCAGTAAAGGTCTTCTTTGCCATAACCCTGCTCTTTAACCATCTCCATTCCACCAGAAGTTTGGAATCTACTCCCTGGCTCTCCTCTCACCTCTACCACTCTCACCATTGGGAGTCTCTATTTTGCCAGGCACCAGGACACCATGCCCTTTTCTCTACCAGGGCCCAACTGGTACCCTCTCCTTACCCTTTCTAAAACCTCCTTATAAATGACCTTCCACTGTCAGAATGTAAGCTCCTTCATGCCAGGAAATTATGTGTATCCCCATTGCTTAGCAAGGAGTCCGGCATATGGTAAATGCTTAAAAAATATTCTCCTGTCTTTCTTCTCTCTTTCGTTCTCTGACTCTGTCACTGTCTCTGTCTGTCTGTCTCTTTTCTCTCTTCTGTCTCTCTCTCTCCTCTTTCTCTCTCCCTCTCTCACTCCTTCCTCTTTCCTCCTCCCCTCTCTCTTCCCCCTTCTCCCCCTCTCTTTTTTCCCCTCTCCCACTGTTTCCTCTCCTCTCCTCTCCTCTCCTCTCTTCTCTTCTCTTCTCTTCTCTTCTCTTCTCTTCTCTTCTCTTCCCTTCTGTCTTCCCTTCTCTTTTCTTCCCTTCTATTCTCTTATTTTCTCATCTCTATCTCTATTTGTCTCTCTTTGTCTTTCTCTCTCTCTCTGTATCTCTGTCTCTGTCTCTCTCTCTCTCATATCTAAAGACTAAAGAGAATCCAAGTTCTTCCTGAATATATGTTCATTAAATGGAACTAGACAGCTCTAAAAACTTTTACATATACCTTTCTCTACCTAGTTTCCTGGGGACCTTTCCTGTAGTCAGGTTTGCATCCTATTAGGCATTTCTGAACTATTCAGAATCTTAAATCCTATGAACAGGCATTTTTCAGAAAAAGAAATTAAAGCTGTATATAGTCATATGAAAAAATTCTCTAAATCAATATTGATTAAAGAAATGGAAACTAAAACAGCTCTGAGGTACCCCCTCACACCTATCAGATTGGCTAATATGACAGAAAAGGAAAATGACAAATGTTGGAGGGGATGTGGAAAAATTGAGATAATAATGCACTGTGGGGGAATTGTGAACTAATCCAATCATTTTGGAGAGCAATTTGGAACTATGCCCAAAAGGTTTTAAAACTATGCATACCCTTTGACTCAGAAATATCACTATTAGGTCTATATCCCAAAGAGATAAAAAACAAAAAGGAAAATGCCCTATGTGTACAAAATATTTTTAGCAGATCTTTTTGTGGTGGCAAAGAATTGGATATTGAGGGGATGCATCAATTGGGGAATGGCTGAGCAAGTTGTGGTATATGATTGTGATGGAATACTGTTGTGCTAAAAGAAAGGATGAGCAGGATGATTTCAGAAAAACCTGGAAAGATTTACACGAACTGCTGCTGAGTGAAGCGAGCATAAGAGAACATTGTAAACAGTAACAACAATATTGTATGATGATCAATTGTGAATGACTTAGTTATTCTTAGCAATACAATGATACAAGACAATTCCAAAGAACTTATGGTGAAAGATGTTCTCCACCTCCAGTGAAAGAACTGATAGAGTCTGAATGCAGATCAAAGCATACTTTTTTTTTTACTTTCTTTATTTTTATAGTTTTGTTTAATTTTTTATCTGTGTTTTCTTTTGCAATGTGACTAATATGAAAATATATTTTATATGACTGCACATGTATAATCCATACCATGCTTGCCTTCTCAAGGAAGGAGGAGGAAGGCAATTTGGAACTCAAAAACTGTTAAAGAGATTCATGTTAGGGGCAGCTAGGTGGCACAGTGGATAGAGCATCAGCCCTTAAGTCACGAGGACCTGAATTCAAATCCAGCCTCAGACCAAACACTCAACACTTACTAGCTGTATGACCCTGGGCAAGTCACTTAACCCCAATTGCCTTAAAAAAAAAGAGATGTATGTTAAAAATATTTTTCCATGTAATTGAGAAAATAAAATAAAAACATTTCTTGGGTGCTAAAAAAATTGCTGAACTAAAAAAAATAATTTTACTTGGGGGAGGATGAAAGAGTCATTTTTGTAACTTGATCAAATAACAGACCTGGAATTCCAAAATAAGTCCTCCAGAGGCCAAATCAACAGTTTCCCCCTAGTGCACCTGCTGGTCTCATTAGAATATTTAACTGACCTCAGATATGTAAGACAAACAAATCTGTATAAGTTCTTCTCTCTTTGTTTCTGTCTGTTTAAGTCTCTGGTTCTGCTCTTTCTCAAATTCACTCTATTTATAGCTGGAAGGGACCTTTGAGACCTTCTTCCCTTCATTTTAGAGGTACGTGAAAACTAAACTTGCAAATGCCAGATATTTCACTGAATATGTATGTCCTAATGGGCTTCAGTATTTTGTTCATTTCATCTCAAATGAGCAAAGACGATTCCTTATCTACAAAACTAATAGTTTCTTTTCTGAGGTTGTTGACATTGAATTTGATTTTGAGTGAACTCCATATATTTTTCTACATTGGACACAGGGTGTCTATCTGCAAACAAATTGGATTCCCAACATGAGCCCTAATACAACCCCATGAAAGTGAGAGAAGATGCCCTTTTGTTTTTTATAAAGGATAGCTAGGTGGCTCAGTGGATAGAACACTGGCCCTTGAATCAAGAGGACCTGAGTTCAGATCCAGTCCCAGACACTTACTAGTTGTGTGACCATGGGCAAGTCACTTAACTCCGGTTGCCTAACTTTTCTCCTATGCAAAATGAGCTGGAGAAGGAAATAGTAAACCATTCTAATATCTTTGCCAAGAAATCCCAAATGGGATCAGAATGTGTCAGACGTGACTAATTAACAAAACAAAAACTCCCTGGACCTTCGCTGTTCATCTTCTGGTTTTCTAGTTATGACCTAAAACATCATAGGAGGGCTGGAAAAACATGTAATAATACATTAATATTTATATGTAAAATTAAGTCAGTTAGACTTTGTGATTGAAAAGAGTTGGGGGGGTTGCAGTTAGGTGGAGCAGTGGGTAGAGCACCAGCCCTGGAGTCAGGAGGACCTGAGTTCAAGTCTGGCTTCAGACACATGATACTCACCAGCTGTGTGACTCTGGGCAAGTCACTTAACCCCAATTGCCTTACCAAAAAAAAAAAAAAAAATCAGTCAAGAAAAGAGTCGTGGTAAGCTTTATCTTTCTTCCTTATGGTAAAGTACTTGGGTTCTGTGACAACTATTTCATTAGGTTAGGGACCTCAGCTTTCAGAATCACAGCTTTTTCCACATAGCCATGATTGCTGATTGTCTGACCTCTTAAATAATTGGGGTATCAGATAAGCAGAGCGCAAGTCAGTTAATCCTGTTTTCCTCAGTTCCTCATCTGTATAATGGACTGGAGAATGAAATGATAAACCACTCTACTATCTCCACCAAAAAATCCCAAATGGGCTCATGAAGAGTTGGACATGACTGAAATGACTGAACAACAATGAAAAATAAGGAGAGGACAAAATGAGAACAAATTGATTTTGAAAGTATATATACTTATTTTATCTAAAGTGATTCTAATAATATCTCAAGGGACAATCTATAGATTATATGGATTCTTTTTTTTTTCAGAAATAATGGCAAATTTAATCACTATGATTATAGATCACAGAATAAGAAGGAAACTTAGAGATCACATTGTCTAATTCTTATTTTTAGAGGATAAGGAAATGAGACTCAAGAAGTTGTAACTGACCCAAAATCACAAAGCTAATAAGTAGAAGATCTGGGATTTAACCTCATGCTTCACAAACCCAGTTCTCTTTACACTACATCATGTTGCTTCCCAAAACTTCCTAGTTTTACAGATGAGGAAAATGAATCATAGAGAGTATAATTGATGTGCCAAAGTCATGTAGCTAGGCAGTAGAAAAGCTAAAACTAGAAACCCCCTACCCTACCAAAAGAAGAATCATTTCATGTCAAAGCTGGGAAATAGATTAATAAGCTCACCGTATAAAAAAAAGGAAACTGAGTCCCAGGGAAATGCACTGACCCATCTAGGATTATATAGACATTTATTAGCAGAACTGAAACTAAAACCCAGACCTTCTGCCTGAATGTCCAGCGAACTTTACTGCTGAACCAAATATCAGGTTCAGCAGAATTCACACATGGTGAAACGAATTCACTTTAAAAATTGCTATCTGTAGAAACTAGCACTGGCAGAAAATGGTTACATGCTTAAATAGTCCAGACAGTTAAAGCCCTTCCAGGGGCCCTCAGTGTTTGAAAGCTCCCACTTCTGTGTTTGCACACCCTCTGAGGTTAGCTTTGCCTGGGT
This sequence comes from Vombatus ursinus, assembly GCF_900497805.2. Taxonomy (NCBI): domain Eukaryota; kingdom Metazoa; phylum Chordata; class Mammalia; order Diprotodontia; family Vombatidae; genus Vombatus; species Vombatus ursinus. The sequence continues at coordinate 26,792,152 of NW_020941197.1, forward strand.
TGAGTTTGACCATTAGCACTGCTGTTTTTAGAGCTGTCAAAACTTATATGGAACTGAACTCATCTTCTTGAAACTTTCCATAGAAAAGGGATAAACCTGTATATTCTTTCTCTTCTTAAAAAGAAAAAAAAAGTTTCTACCACAATACCCCAAACCAAAGTTTTTTTCTATGGAAAAGAGACTTTAGAGTCCATAGAACATGGGATCATTTATGAAAAGAATGTCATAAAATATTGAAAAACTTGTCAAGGACATTCAGCAACTTAAACTTGATGAAATTCTAGTTATGCACATCGCCATACCTGCTTAGCTTACTCTCTCATTGTTCCCCTAAACTTGACATGGGTTATAACAAAAATGAATTTGTTGCCACATTTCCTCAACATACCTTGTGATTTCCCACCTCCATGTGTTAGTCTTCATTTCTTTTACACAACATATCCTTTTGTCCTATCTCTGACTGACAATATTCCACTCCTCCATTAAAGCCCAGTTCAATTCCTACCTTCTCCATGAAGTCCTTTTTCAGGACTACACATCTGGAATGCCAGATGTGTAATAGTAGGCACATTGTGCACATGCATAGTGACTTGTTTAAAAGTCGATTGTCCCCATACCAGGACAGTGATCTGTATTCTTGTTAGATACTCTGTTTCTGAAGCTTTCAAATCTCTGGTTAAATCATTTAGTCTCTAAATGTGCAGTTATTCCTAGCAAATGAATTTTTAAGCCTCGACACTCAATTAATGTAAGTGCATTTTCTCAAAGAGCCTCAAAGTGCTTTACATATGCAATATGTCATCTTAGGACTATCCTGCTGATATAGATGAGCTATAACTCGTGACTTGTAAGACAGGTATATCATCTTTTCTATAAATGAGAAAACACACATGATCAGTGGTCAAATCTCATGACCTTTAAAGAAACTTCCTCCTGACCCAGCTGTCCTATCTAGCTGCCATTCCTTTTCTGTTCCTTCTCAGCTAGTCTTGTCAGGTTTTTAGTCAACCTCCCCAACCACTTCCTATACAGCCTACCATTTGACTTAGGTCAGGACCACTCTCCAAACTCTTCTCTCAAAAATCACAAATGATCTCCTTCTAGACAAATCTAATAACTTCTCTGTTTTTATTCCCCCCCCACACCTTTTACTTCTCTATGGCATTTGATCATTCCTTCCTTGAACACTTTTACCACCTGTAAGATCTGTATTCTTCTGATTCCCCTTCCTCCCATGTTACTTCAGTTTCCTCTGACTTATGAATTAGTTCTGAATTCTCTTCCTTGAACCTAATTATAGGTGTTCTCTAACTTCAGGTCTCTGAACAAACTCTTCGAGTTCTCTCCACACCAACTCTTGACCCATCTCTCCTCCTGGATCCTCTTTCTTCTTTGGGTTTTCCTGACACTACTCTTTCCCTGTGTTCTCCTCCCAAATGCCCTTTCTCAGTTATTCTAAATATGGGTGTTATGCAATGTTCTATCCTAGACCCTCTCTCATTCTTTTCCTATACATATTTTCTCATGACCTTATTAACTCTCATGGGTTTAATTATCATCTCTGTGCCAGTGAGCACCCCCAACCCTACCTGGCCAAATTGATACATAAAGATCTTTTTTCTCCCCTGAGCTTCAATGCCAAATCACCACAAAGGAATCAAGCCTAAAATAGAACTCACTATCATTCTTCCCAAATCTATCATTCTTCCATACTTCCTTATTCTTGTCAAAGGCACAACTACTCTTCTAGTCTTTTAGATTCAAGTCCTTGGTATTATCTTTAATTCCTCCCTTTCATTTCATTTTCCTAATCAGTTTGCCAAATCTTGCCATTTTCACGTCTACAACATCTTTTCCATCCCACCCCTCCTCTCCACTCACACAGTTTTCACTTCAGTTCAGGCCCTCATGACCTCTTGCTTGGAATATGATAATGGTCTCCTCTATTTGGGCTCCCTGTCTCAAATCTTTCCCCACACCTTAGTTCACCCTCCATATTGCTATTGAAGTGATTTTCCTCAGTAACAGAGCTGATCACATCACTTCCCTACTCTATAAATTCCAGTGATTTCCTGTTGCCTCTAGAATGAAATAGAAGTGCTTCTATTTATCTTATGAAGGTCTTCACAACCTCACCCCCACCTGACTTTCCAGACTCAGTGGACATTACTCCTTCCCCAACTCTTCCTCCTAGCCAAATGAGGCAGAGATTTTCTGTGATACATGTATTGATTTTTTTTACTTGTGTGTTTGCTTAATTTAGAGAACCAATGGAAAGGGAGCTTTATTTGGAGTCTGTGGATCACATTAATTAATTTACCAGTCTAAGTCTCAGTTTTCTCATCTGTAAAAATGAGGGATTTGGACCAATTGACATGCAAGGTAACTTCCAGCTCTAAATCTATGAACTATAATATGTAAAGTTCTTTACAAATCTTAAAATCCTATTTAAATATTAGTTATTATTATCATTACAATCATTATTGTGTGATATAAGGGAGGGTTCTGCCACAGAAAAAAGTTGGAGTGATTGGGAAGTGAAAGTAATGAAAAATCATCATCAATAATATACATTAATATATATGCATATATTAATATGTACATGTTTACATGTTATATGTTTGTTAAAGATATTTATGGTGTTGAATAAAGAACACCGAACTTTCAATCAGGCAATCTAGGTTCTAATCTCTGTATGACCATTTAGCAGATGTGTTACCTTGGACAAGTCACTTCACATTTATGAGCCTCTGCTCTTCATCTGTAAAATGGAATTGATCATTCTTATATTGTCTAACTTCTGAGATTATGAAGATCTTTTGAGACGATATGGAGGAGGCAATATATATATATATATGTGTATATACACATACACATATATGCATATATTTATGTTTGTTTTACTCCAATTGCTATATGTTCCTAAAAACTATATACGTATATACATGTGTGTATAAATGTGGATATGTATCTTACTATATCGGTCTAAAGAACTCTTTGGGTCCATAAATACATATAAATGTTTCTGTGAGTATATACTGAGACATATCTATATCTACACATATTCTTAAGGCTTATATATTGTTTCATACATATTATATATGTGTGTATCTACATATATACTCATGAATATACATGCCTATTCATATGGGTGTGTGCATGTATGTACATGTATATATGTATGTATATATATATGCATGTGTATACATATACACACACATTAGGTCTGTGACTAAAACCTCCTCTATCAACATGTAGTTGTTCTACATCTTACAACCTTAGAAGGTTTCCTGAGGCATCCAGAAGTTAGATAACATCTGAGGTTCACAAGGTGAATATGTACAAAAGGGAGAGGCCAGTTTTCTATCCACTACTCTACACTCCCTATAAAGCCCTATATAAATGTCATCTATTACTAATAAAGGCAAAAAAAACCACCTTTATTTAAATCAGCCTGATATAGGCTGATCAGACCTCTTTACCCACCAGAGACTATGGTTCCTTTTCTCACTTTAAATAGAAAAAGCAAATAGCTCTGAAAAAGAGAGTTTTCCTTATTATTTGACTCTAAATCAGGCTCAGCTGCTGAGGAGTAGTTGGTTGGCCAAATACTGTTTCCCTTAGCCAACATTCTCCCAGATTCCCCAATCAGTTTGGTCTTGTAAAGAGCCAGTTACAGTATTTCTCATTTGACAAGTTACCTTGAATCCTCAATCTCACCCTTCCAAATTACATATGAAAATAGAATCAGGCAATCTAACATGCCACTTAGGGAGAACTGCATCACCTCTAGGCAGCACAAACAAGAATGAATGAGTAATGATTTTAAAAGAAAAATAATTAATTTACTCCTGCCATTAAAAAAAAAATAAAACACCTGGCTTTTTTTTTTTTTTTAAGTGGGTGAGTGTGTGTGTGCATGGGAGAGAGAACTAATGTTTGTTAAATTCTCCCTCATCTCCCTCTGGATCTGCACCCCTGGAAAGGTCAGCTTGCTAGCCTCAGGTTTAATTCCCTCTCTTGCTGCTACTGTTCAGAGGTAAATGCTCGCTTTTTATTAAAAATCAAAAGCACAGGAGCTTGTAATCCTCCAGACTCATACTTTCCCCCTCCTTTTTTTTTTTAATAAAAATGGAAAGTTTAGCTCAGAGCAATAGCAGCTAAAATTAGAGTGAAATCAGCAGCTGTTCCTCAGGGAAGATGGAAAAGCCAAACAATGTTTTGTTTTTCTGTTTCTACAGTTTGCAATGGATACATTTTCCGTCCTTTAAAACTGGAAGACTTTCCAAACATTTACAGATTTCAGCAAAACAAAATATAATGTTAGAAGGGTGGTTTTTTTATTCACCTTGTTTCCCTAAGTGATATTAGAAATCTACCTTGGTGTAACTAAACAAAGAAAAAAACCCCAAATGATGCACTTTCCATGTCAAAGCACTTGGAAAAAATAGCAAAAATTAATGCTATTAATTGGGATGAGCAACTATTCTCAACTATCTTCCCCTCCTTTTCTACCTTCATAAGGCTGTATCTGCTCTGAAATTGGCAGGGACCCCAAAGTATGGATTTCTCTGATTCTTCTACTACATAAAAGGAAAAATGGTAATAATGGCATAAATGATAACAGAGGACATAATACTGATACAGCATGTCATAGTTGATAGGGAGCTAAGCTCAGTCAGGAAAGACTGATTTCAATATCTGTCTCTGACACATACTGTCTGTATGACTTTGTACAAGTCACTTTATTTCTCAGTGACCTCTGGCAACTCTCTTAAGACTACTAGCTTCATAAAAGATGTTCTCTGATAGTTTCCTAACCACCCCCCAAAAAAATTTCTAACCAAAATCAGGAAATACAAAAATAACTCATAATCATCATATTGTGCTTTAGGATTTGCAAAGAACTTTTCTCATAATAACCCTGTTCAGTAGGCAATGCAGGTATTATTAACTTCATTTAACATATGAGAAAACTGAGACTTTGAGGTGTTAAATGACTAGTTCATGCTCCCATGACTCCTAAGCAATGGAAGCAGGATTCAAACCCCAAGTCAACTACCTCCTATCCCTGCCCTCTAACTATTACAGATGATTGCTCAACCCTAAAAGTATGGACAGAAACCTTCTGGAACCCCTCTACTGCTGAGCATTTGGATACAGTTAAATATTGTCCATTTGTCAGATTCATCCTCTCTTTACTCCACCTCACATCTCGTCCCTCATATTTTACTCCATCCACATCACTTCAATCTTTTCTTGTCTTCCTAAAATGTTTAAGGATGATCACCTTTGCTTTTCTTCATCCTTTACAAATGAGTTTGCCTAGCCCACCCTCCATCTAGAATATGTGAAGGATCTTCTCTTCTGCCTTTATGAGTTCCCTTAGCAAACTAAGCAATGTCCTCACTTAGGAAACACTCTGAGATAAGTACCTCCTAACCATTATCATGGCTTTCTTTTTCTATTTTTCTTTTTTATGTCAATTATTAACCAAATAGTAATTAACAAACAAAAGTGTTTCAGTACATAAAGGGCAGTAACAAGGACAGCATATGAAATTGTGAACTTCTGTCTTACATAGTTCATTTTTTCTTATAATCTATTAAATTGTACAAGGTAATAAAATTTGCATTTGTTTGTATCTTGTTATTAAAAATCTTATATTGATTCTCTTTTTAAAATGCAGCTCTATCACTACCCTTTAACTAACCTTACCCTCTCCCAATAGAAGCCTTCATAAGATACACGTGTGTATACACATACATATACATACATATGTATGTATATATACACACAGAGAGATATAACCATATGTGTATGTGTGTAATATATAGCATATGAATATAAATGTATATATGTAATATTTCAATACTTTGACCATGTCTGAACATGAAAGTTTCATTGTGTACTTCTAGTCCATAACCTCTCTGCAGAGAGATAAGAATGCTTCGTCATCAGTCTTCTGTAGTCATGATTCCAGTATTTCTTTTTCATGAAGCACATTCTTTGTCTCTCCAGAGGAAACATTTTTCTCCCCATAAACAAAAAAACGGTTTGACTATTTGGACTGAATTGACTAGTTACTAGGCAGTAATTACAGAGTTGTGTGAATTGATCCATCAATTTATCAGAATAATCAATTGAGAACTAAATTATGATGATGATTTAGCACCTGGTGATAGAAAGTGCCAGATTTGTGGTCAGAAATTATGGGTTCAAATTATGGCTTTGAAATTTGCTATGTGACCTTGATTCAGTCATTTATTATTTCTGAAGACTCAGTGTCCTTGACCTCAGATGCTTATTAGTTGTGTGACCCTGTTAAGTAACTTAAACCTGTTTACCTCAGTTTCCTCATCTGTAAAATTGGGAATAATAATGGCACCTACCTCCCAGAGTTGTTGGAAAGATCAAATGAGATAATAATTGAATGGTACCTGGAACATAGTAAAGTCTATATTAATGTTAGATCATTATCATTGTTTCTATTATTATCATCATTATTATCATCTGTAGAATCCCAAAGGGGTTTGGAGGATTTTGCAGAATAAGGACTGGAAGAAGACAAGGTGTAGGGCATAAAGGACCCATGAAGAATTCAGCCACTGTTTAATTGACTGTCTAGGGCTGGAATAGTCAGGAGGTCAAAAATCTTACTCAACCCCAACCCAAGGTACAGAAGCTGAATCCCTTTAATAAGAATCGCCACCTTAATTTGTACATGCAAATGAAGACGTCCTCTTGACTATTTCTTTTCTAAGTTCTGTTGGTGGCTCTGGTTCTTTTAAGCTCTTTAAGCTCTTTTAATTTCTCCAAGGAGAACATGAACAACTTAGAAAATGTGAAGAGCAGTATTGCTTTAGTCAGGCTAGAGAAGATCATTATCCTCACCCCTTCTTGGCACTAATTGGGCACTGCCAGTTTCATGCTTCTGAGACAGTGATGTTCTTCACTATCCCTCAAAGAAGAGCTTCCCCAGCCTTGGTCCCTGGGCCTACTCTCTGGGAATTGTGTTCATAGTAAAAGCAAAGTTTAGGAAGACTTTTTTTTTTTAAATAAAGAATTTTTTTTGGGAGGGTTAGGCAATGGGGTTAAGTGACTTGCCCAGGGTCACACAGCTAGGAAGTGTTATATATCTGAGACTGGATTTGAACTCAGGTCCTCCTGAATCCAGGGCCGGTGCTCTATCCACTGTGCCACCTAGCTGCTCCATTAATAAAGAATTCTTAAGAACATCATATTGTACCATTGATAAATGAAAAAATTCCCTGAGAAAGAAGAACTCTAAGGAAGACACTGGGAATTTCACATATGCAATGTGTGCCCAAGTAAAGACTTGACATTTATGGGAATATAAACAGGTTCTGGAGTTATACGGTCTACTGAAACAAAACTGCATCGCAAAGGCCATCAATTCATATGTTGCAGGACATAAACTGATCACCAGATAGGGTCAGGGAAATACTTCCCCCTGTGGTATACTTGAGGATAATTAGATACATTTGAGGGATTTTATACCTTCTTTGGAAGCATACACTGCTTGGGCCCCTTTGAGAGTCAAGGAATGGTGGGTCACTTCTGGTGTAGTAACTTTATGATCTCCCATAAAAATAAATTTTATCGTATTGTATTAATAAAGTGCCTATCCTTGTTTCACTGGGTTGTAAGATGGAAAGAAATGCTCCCTCCTTAATATCAGCTCATCCACACACTCCCTGATATTTTTCTCTAGAAATTGTGTTAGGGTTCTGTAGATTAAGAGACTTTTACTTTCATTGGTAAATGGATTCTTAGTCCATTAGCCACAAGCAAACATCATTTCTATCTTTATGTTCCTTGAGTATGAGTATTTTCCATTATGCAGAGCCACTATTCATTTTGGAAGGTGAAATAAATCCAACAAGCATTTGTCAAGGACCTACTATGTGCTAGGCACTATAATGCCTTTTAACAGTGGCTGGTTGATAAACTTTCCAATATTTTATCCTTGATGGAGAATTTGGTCTTGTTTCTAATACTGAAGTAGAAGAGATCATGGAAGTCATCATCCTCACTTCACGGATGAAGAAAATTAGGAACTGAAAGACTAAGTGACTTGCTAAAATCACCAAGTGGCAGAGCTGGTATTCAAATTCAGTTCACATGACTCCCAACACAGTACCCCTCCTACTATCTGCCTCTGGAATTTGCTAACAATTCATGTCAAGCAAAACCAAGCACAGATTTAATTTGTTGAACTCAAAATGAGGAGTCAGCTAGCTACAAGCTATAAACTTCATTTTTGAAGAGGAAAACAAGTGGCCCTTAGCTCCACCAGAATCTATGAACTAGCCAAATTCTCACCCTGATGAGTTTGAGAATATCCTTGAAGGCATAGCAATATTTCTTAAAGCAAAGAGACCCAACACATATTTTAAGTGGCATTAGTTCTGCTCTATTACCCCTTTAATGGGAATGCCATCATTTGGGGCTTAATAGTTAGGATAGCACATAGATACCATGGCCATATTCAGAAGACACAGCTTCAGACATATTGTGGCAAGCATAGTTATGCAGATTCTCCCTCTCAATAATTCAACAATAAACCTATTTATTGACTGCCTACTGAATACAAACCACAAGGCTAAATATTGAGGGAGAAAGAAATACAGATAAGATCTAGATATTTCATGAGGTCATCACCAAGCACTTCGTTACCCACAGACTACTCAAGTGACATTATCTGGACTTGTCTTCAAACAATCTCATCGAGTCAATAAGACATACATGCAAGGAATTATAATATAAGCAAATGTATGCTAAGCATTAGAGGCAGTGTTGGGTGGTATATAGAGTATTGATTGTAGAATCAGTAAGACCTAGGTTCAAATTTTATTTTTGACATATACTAGCTATGTGACCCTGGGACAAATCATTTGATCTCTCAGTACCATTGGCAATTCTGTCTAAGATTATAAATTACAGAAGAGTTGTCAGTCCCCATCATGAGAGAATTTTCATACTACGGAAGTTTTCTTTGTCACTGAAATCACAAGTATGGGCATCCCTTTGTCCTCTCAAAAACAAAAGCATGCAAGAGAGTTATTAAGTGGTGTTAGAATTCTAGGTAGGGGGAGATCACTCACAGCTAGGAATATATGGAATACAGAGGAAGGTGGCATCTGAGCAAGCTGAGACTGTATGGACAATGGCATGAGCAAGTCAAGGAGGCAGGAAACTATGGAATATATTTGTATAATGGTGTGTTAAGCAAATTAGCCACAGCAAAGATGTTGCAATAGAGAGTTTTAGCAGATAAAGCTGAGAATGTCCATGAAAGCCAGATATGGAAGGCTTTGATTAAGAATGCCGAGTTGAATAAAGCAGGAAGCAGAGGCAATTTTACAGTGGTAGGGTGATGTGGTCAGATTTGAGTATGAGGAAAGTATAATGATATTGGCCTGAGTTAACCATTGCCATGGTCACTTAACTGTAGCTTCCTGAAAGCTTAGTATTTCAAACATATCTTTTCCTTCTTCAATTAATTCCTGTAATGGAGCTCCATTGTGCTCTATATTAGGTCAGGCTCCTTCAGTTTAGCCTTAATGTGACATTAAGATCCTTTAATAATGATAGCTAACATTTATATAGCATTTTGAAAGTGCTTTGCATACGTTATTTTATTTGATTCTCACGAACATTCCCTGTGACCAAAGTTGTGGAACCACTGTTATCTGGAAGTGGAACTATAATTATGTCATTTTACAGTTGAGAGAACTGAGGCACAAAGAGAATGAATGGTCTACAATGTCACATAATTAATAAACGTCAGACCTTGGCTAGAATCCAGGGCTCTTGACTCCAAATTCAAACTTTTCCTACTATACAAACATTGCATAGCAGATTAGCAGCTAGGTGGCACAGTGGGTAGAGTTCTGGGCCTGCAGGCAGGAAGATTCATCTTCCTGAGTTCAAATCTGGCATCAGAAACATACTAGCTGTGTGACCCTGAGCAAGTCACTTACTTCTGTTTGCCTCAGTTTCCTCATCTGTAAAATGAGCTAGGGAAGGAAATGGCAAATCACTCTGGTGTCTGTGTCAAGAAACCCCAAGTAGTGTCAGGGAGAGTTGGATATGACTCGAAAGGACTGAACAACAACAACAAAAGATAACCCGCCCCCTTACAGACTCCTTTTTATCTTTCTACTCCTCGCCCTGGATTTGATGTTTCTTTTGTCAGACTATTTCCCTCTTGAATTTGTACTTCTTCTAAATTGCTCTTATTTGTGTGTGTTCAGAATTTTTTGGAACTTAAAGATCAAATAAAATGAACATTTCCATATATATAAAACAGAAAAAGAATCCTGTACATGAGATTCTGAATGATTATTATATACAGATTACTTTTATTTTAAAATCTAATCTAATAAATTGAAAGTAACATTCACAGCTGTCCTACTTGTCTGTGATTCTTTCTGGTCTTCCTTCTGTTTTCTTTTGTGTATTTAAATACTTCAATGACTCCTTTATCTTTCTTTTCTCTCTCTCTTCTTTCTCTCTCCATCCTTCCTTCCTTTGTTCTTTCCTTCCTTCCCTCCTTTCCTTTCTCTCTCTCTCTTTTTCTCCTTTTCTTCTTTTTTTTTTGGCTACCCCATCTCTCACTCCATCCTTCTCCTACTTATTTTCAAATAAAAAAAAATATTTAAAATCAAGCAGAACACATTCTTACACTGTTTGTGTCCAAAAATGTTATACCTTATTCTGAACTCTGAGTTCCAGATTATAATTCATTCCTTTCCTCCTAAGTCTACTGGGCAATGGAATATAGCTAAGTTTATAAGAAGTACAGAGGAAAAAATTCTAGGCAGAATGGTACAATGGAAAACAAACAAACAAACAAATAAACACTGAATTTATAATCAACTTGAGTTCTAGTTTCACTCATTAGCTGCTCTAACAGGCCTTTTTTTTTTTTTAATCTGGTATCAAAATACAGTAAATGCACATCTATAATTCAAATCTATTTCACTTTATCTGTTTGTGGTCAGAAGTAACAAACCCTTTTTTTATCATGGGACAATAATTTTGAGATAGAAGCTAGAGTTCATCTATTCCAATCTCTTCATTTTACATGTGGGGAAACTGGGACCCAGGTAGATAAAGAGACTTGGCAAAGGTCATACAAGTCAAGAGAAGTAGAATCAGGATTCAATCCTGAGATCCAGAGCTCTCTCTCTACTAAGTTATCCTTTCCACATTTCTACTTTACCCATTGCGGTTTTGATATATTGCTGGTCTGCATAAGAAATTAAATGGCAATTATTTGGTAGTTTTGCAGAAGCCAAAGATGATACTTGAAGGCCAGAAGATAACACAAAAATGTTTAGAAGCTCAAATGCATAGAATATGTGTATAGTATTATATAATATCACATATTTTATCGTTTAATACCATAATAATTCAGACTTCTTCTCTGGTATGAAGGAAGGGCCAAAAAATTTTATGTGGATTTTCCAGATCCTGAGGGCACCATGCCCCTAAACCCCACTTCCCCAGCAACCCCTCCCCTCCTCAATGTGGAAGGGATAACTGTATATCAGAGTGTTTCTCTTTTTCTCTTTCCACATAGAATTTTTGGAAAGGGAAATTTTGTCACAAAGGGCTATTAGGCACTGGACATATCTAATATATGAGACTGTAAAATGTTTCCCTATGAAAATATTTAAGAATAGCACAGCCCATTCTTCTATTGGATATGGTATAAGTCTAATTCAGCCTGGAGGCAGAACAAAACTTGATGATCTCTCAGTATCCTTTACATCCCTGAAATGCTTCAATTCTCTGAATATCACTGACTATAAAATGTTGTGGCAAAACACATTATTCTTTTCTTTCCCTGTCCACTTCACATCTCTAGCAAACATTAATTGAGTATTTAGCATGTCCAAGGTGCATCTTAGGCACTGGAATCTCAAAGAAGTGGAGAATATAGTCCCTCTATCAAAAAACTTGTGATCTAATTTAGGAGATGGGGTACACACAGGTTGTTCTTCTTGTTGTTTGTCCTTCATTCTCTAAGAGGACCATGGCATGCAAGTGAATTAGATTTAAGTGAGGAAGAGCTATGCAAAGTCACCAGCCTCACTTTCTCCTCTAGAGCCATCTGAGTCCAGTGGCAAGATACAAATCAGTAAGACTGGGAATGGCCGGGATGCAGTGGATGGCCTTTTCAAACTAAGGTCTTTAGCAGGTCTCAGTTTGACTGAGGCAAGGCCTATTCAGAGATTAAGGCTAGGTAAGAAATGGAACAAAGAACGGCTTCTTTTATCTAGTTTAAAAAAAATCAATCTGGGAGGGGAAGACTCTTAGCATTTCTGGGCAAAACAGAAACAATTGATATTTACATTCACTCTAAGCCATCAGAACCCAAACAATGACCATTAAGTGGGATCTGGGCTGGGACTATTGTTGGTCAATCAATGAGAATCAGAGTGAATTGGGTCCTTAAGAAAGAAATATAGAGGTTTCAGCAATCAATACCAGAAATGCCAATGACTAACCTTTTAGAAATACCCATGTAGTGGTAATAAGTTATTTGTGTTTTTTTTTCAATCCCCATTCTCTAATGAAAATGAATAACAATAATTAAAAGATTTTAAAAAGACTCAGTTTACTGGAATTTGGGAGATATAAATCTCAGTGACATTTATTCTTTAAATCAAACAAAAATTCTGTTACTCTAAAAAATAAAAATGACATAAATGTGTATATGTATGTATAGAAATGTATGTATATATGTATGTGTGTTCATATTTATATATGTATGTATATATTTATGTGTGTACATACATATGTATGTATGTATATATTTATCTGCTGCTCAAAGTGCTTCTAAGAATTCAGTTACTCCATCTCTCTCAATAAGCTAGTTATAAAGAAGCTTTGGAAATAATTATTGAGTTACCATTCCCATGGTAAAATATACTTTCATGTGCCTTAGACAAATGAATTACTAGCTGTGTTCCTTAAAGGAATGCATTATAAAAAGTACAATACAGAATCCATTCCAGGTTTTCTTTGATAACTTGGGTACAATAATTTATGACAGCCTGAGAGTATTTAGCCAGATCTATGTAGACATCCATCCCAATAGGATATAGTCAATAAAGCTTCCAGTTCTTTTCATTAATACTAAGTCTTAGTCTATTCATTCTGAGCCTTCAGAAACCTGAGACACAACAAACAAGGCTTCTGTTTCCCTTGGATGCCCTTCTTTTGGTTTCTCTGCATCCTTCTCCTTCCTACTAGTCATGCTGGGTGCCTGTGGTCCCCTGAGTGAATAAGCATTTTCCAATGAGCTGAGCGGAATTTATTTCTCCTTTCTGTAGCTTGTCTTCTCCTCTGAGCTGGCCAGAGAACAGTAACGTGCCTTGGCATTATCTATACCATTGAGAATTTTACAGTCAATTAAACCCCTTCTTAACTGCCTCTTCTTCATCGCCTATAAAGATTTCAGTTTTATTTTTAGCTTGGCCTGTTAGATCAAGCCTTTCAGCCTCTCATATCCCATTTGTTGCCCTTTCAAGTTCACAGTGCAGGAAACACAGATGCTGATAGAGTCCAAGATTCAAAGTGAGGGGAAATGGTGTCATCTCATTGCCTAGCAAGTTTCCCAGATGTCCTGTCAGGAGATCTGGCACCAGTTGGTTAGGTCTCCACACTACCTTCATTCTCCTGGGATAACAAACCTGTTTTTGTGTTCTACCTAAGCCACTAAATCCCACCTTCAGCCGTATTCTCATTCACAACTTCACCCCCTTCCTTCATTCATTGAGAGTTAATGCCAAGAGGAGAACCCACGGTTTTCTTTAACAGTCACTAGAAGGACTTGGAAGCCACCCAAATCTTCATAAATCAAGATGTGATTTCCAAGGAAAGGTAGGATTTTAGACAACTGCAACAACACTTGATGTAAGGGACTTAACAAGCTCCCTTTTGGGAAACTAGATTATTCAGTAGACAGAGTGGCCCTATAGAGTGGAGTCTGGAAGACCTGAATTCAAATCTGACCTCAGACACTAGATGTGTGACTCTGAATAAGCCACTTAACCCTGTTTGCCTTAGTTCCTCATTTGTAAAATGAGCTGGAGAGAAAATAGAAAACTACTCCAGTATCTTTGTCAAGAAAACCCCAAAAGGGGTCACAAAAAGTTGAACATCACTGAGCAAGAACTATTAGCTCCACCTTCTCTTCACCTTACCACATTCCTCTTTACCTTCTGTGCTTTTCTTACTCCATGTTCCCAGTTGGTGTTTCCCTTTCACAAGATCTCTTCTAGATCTGTATTTGTTGTTGTTGTTGTTGCTGTTGGTGTTGTCGTTAGAGTAAGAGAATGCCTTCATAGGTCAGAACTGGTCTGCCTGGGTGTGGGTGAGCATCATCTCTAATATCGAGTAATCATAGAAACACATTAGACAGAGCTGCTAGGTAGAATGGAAAAGAAAGTGCAGGGCTTGGAATCAGGTAGATCTAAGTTCAAAGCCTGAGTTCTAAAACACTTATTAGCTGTATGACTCTGAGTAAGTCACTTGACAATGTTTTCCTCAGTTTCCCTATCTCTAAAATGGGGAAAATAATAGCACCTACTTGCCAAGCTAGTGGTGAAGATAAAGAGATATAATATTTGTAATGTAATTTGCAAACCTTACAATGTTGTATAAATGCTAGCTGTTATTATTATTACTACATATGTGAAGTATTATATAAATATTAGCTATCATTAATAATAATGACCACATTAGATCTGGATGGGAATTAGAAGTCACCTAGTCCAACCTTTCATTTTACAAACAGAAGAACTGTTCCTCAGAGGTGAAGTGATGTTAACCAGGTTCACATAGATAGTAACAGAGTCACATGTGAAATCCTAATCTTCTAACTCCTAGTCGAATGCTTTTTCCACTGAATCAGTGACTATATCTGAATCGTTCTTTTGCCTTTATTAATTCAACCTTGCATCATTCCTGTACACATCATCCATTAGATTTTAAAATTTATTTTAAAACTGTCATTGATATCTTTGGTTTTGATAACACTGTCATTTCTGAAAATCTGAAATTCCCCCTCCCCACCAAGCCATTCTTTGTAAGAATAAAAATAATAGAAAGAGGAACGAAAAAGCAGTTTTGCAAAACTAACCAACATGGCCACCAAGTCTGACCCCCAAATTGATTTTAAGCTCCATGAAGGCTGAGGCTTTATCTTTTTCATCATTGACTGTTCATTTCCCAGGATAACTATTTAATTGAATTAAATCATTTCTCTTCCTTGAGCCAGGGAGGGACAAAGTTTCAGAGAGCTAGTGTTGCCTTTTTTTTCCCCCTGGGTGGTTAATTTCTCTCTATTGTGCTCATGTTAGTGTATTATGGAGTTGGGATGAGAGAAATGATACTAGTTGTTGAATCTTGAAATGGCTGGAGGACCCAAGCCCCTAGCATTTTCTTGGGTATGCATTCCTATTTCCTCTTACCCCTAATTGATTTAGGATTTCCATGCACATCCTTTCTAAGAACAGAGTGGGTAGGAAGTGTCTGATGTTATGCTGCAAGGAACAAAATTTCAGTCTGTAGGTGACTCAGTCTATGACTTTCTCAGGGAACCTAAGAGAGAAAATAGGGAAAGGAGAGGAAAGAGATGTGTCCAAAAGGCTCTTCTTTATCCAGAAAGGTTACTTCAATCCACCAAACATTTATTAAGTACCTGCTTTGTGAAGAATACTGTAGTTGAGAGGGCAGAGATACAGAATTTAGCTGCCTTAATGAACTTTATGATTTAGTAAGATTGTCAGTCAGTCACCTTTCTGGCACCCAGATGAAGTGTAAACCCAAATATGCCATTGCATCTTTCATTACGGGTAGGGTTGGGAGAGGAGATAAGACTGGGATGGGAAGAGAGATCAGGATTGGAGAAGAAACCATGAAAAATAGTCCTTAAATATGGACAGACAAGGTAGGAGAGGAGAACAAGAAGGGAAGGTGGGAGGAAAGACAGACAAACTTTATTTGCATAACAATTTTGGTCAACCATGGATATAATAATAATGGGTTGATTTGACTCATTCTTTAATAAAATTAAAATGATTTAATGATGTATAGCCAAACCACTCTACTATTCATACAAAGATTCCTATCACATTGTTCCTGCCCTCAAGGAGATTATATTCTAGCAGAAGAGTTAAGTGCATGAACACATACAGAAACACACCTATAATGGAAAACGGTATTGTTCCTTTCTCAATTCAAAGCTTAACTATCTTTCTTTGATGCTGGAGGGGTGGGTGGGAAGACTAGAAAAAGACCTCAATGTCAGTCAATAAACATTTATTAAGTGCCTATTGTGTTCCACTCACCTAAGCACTAAGGATACTAAGAAAAGCAAAAGAATGTCCCTGAACTTAAGGCACTCATGGGGGAGACAACATAAAAAACACTAGGTATAAGCAAACTATATACACAATAAATTGGAAATAATCAATGGAGGGAAGGCACTAGTAATTCACTATGCCTAGTACATGATTTTTCCATTCCTGCCCTCCAACTGCCACATGGGCCATGAGAGAGAGAAGAAATAGCCAGTTTTGTAACCTTTACCAATTTTCTTCACCCCTATACTGAGATGGCAAAGCATGGGGTGCTGAGCTTCTGAGCCTTCCTTGAAGGAAAACATAAATGTAGGAGGATCTGACTCAGCATTTTCCAGGGACTTACGTAAACAAGCTTAAAACTGAGAAAGATGTAGACATATTTTTAGTAAATGAGCCTTACAAAAAGTAGTACATGCTTTTCATTATAAATTTTATTACAGTCCTAACATACAAAATCAACCTGCAGTGAAGAATAACAACACAGGTAATCTTTTTTGGCATTTGTATAACACTTTGCTTTTCTTATATGCATATACATTTGTTAATTATTAGAATTGTCATGTAAAAAGAGATCTTTTGTGAATAATAAATATATTGAACATGATTTAAAGCATATGTAAGTGGTTGTAATTGAATGGGAATAGTTGAAACTTGATAGGGTTATCAGCATAACTAATGCAACAACAGAAAAAAATAGGCACATATATTAAGACTCAAGTGAGAAATTAGTGTTATAAATTTGGGGATCAAAGAAGTTGAAGGGATTATCTCTTTCAAATATCTCATTGTACAGATAAGGAAATTGCAGGCTAGGGAAGGGCAAAAAGGTCTAAATTTACATAGGGATTAAGTAGTAGAATTGGAACTCAAGCCTATGCCTGCAGATCTCCAGTCCAACGCACTTATTTCTCTCTATCTTTTTAGATTCAGTGAATATGTTATTGTGGTTGCTCTTTTGTTTGGGACCAGTGATTTCATCCTTGTAGGAAGTTCTAGATGAAGAAATTCCCTCTACCAATGTAGATGTGCAACTGATCTGAAACTTCTATATTTAAGAAAGTTGCCTAGGGACACTTAGAGAAGTAATTTTCCTAGGGATCCATAGCTCTTAGGCAGCAGGGATGGAGGCTGGATTCTCCTGCCTTCATTTATTCAGTTTCTACCTAACCTTTCTCTGGGAAATGGTAATAAAACCCAGTCATTTCAGTTATTGACTGATTCATCATTGACCTTTGATAACATAACCTTGTAAGGTATGTGTGTTGTTTTTAGAAGGTTGTGGGGGAGGCAGGGGAGGAGAAGATGCAGGAAAAATCTTGACCAGCATAGTAGGAAAATGGAGGAGATAGGCTGTTTGGTAATGTAAACTTCCCTATCAGAAATTGGAGGTATGTTGAGGAGCTTTGATGAGATTTTATAGAAGTATGGTCAAACATATCCAGTGCTTGCATTTCTCACTTTATACAGAGAATGTTTTTACCAAAAAAGAAAAAAAAAGCAAGTAATTTAATAGAGTACTATATGTAATGTTTACCTCACTTCAATATTAGATGAAACCTGCTTTGAATGCTTTGTCACTTATATAATCTTGGGAAAGTCAATTAACTTCCCTAAACCTCAGGTATCTTATGAGTAAAACAGGGATAATAGTATCTCTCCAACCTGCCCTAAAGAACAATTTCAAAGATCAAGTAGGAGAATGATTCTAAAGCATGTTGTAACCACAAAACACTTAATGAATGTTGGCTACAGTAACAAGCATCAACAAATAATACTGATGATACCAATATTATGAATGGTTAATATTAATAATTATTTTCAAAGATAACAATAATAATACTGATGGAATTGTGTAAGTACATAACAGTTGTTGTTAGTTTAAATGAGTATATACAGAACCCAGATCTTCCATGGGTTTCCATTATCTTCAGAGATAGTTGGAATTAAAAATAATTGGCCTCAATCTGTAATTTTAAAAATGACACATAAGAAAATGAACCACTTCAAGTGACATTCTTCTTTTGTAAATATGAAGTTTATTTTCCTTTATTCCTCCTGAATGGCCCTTCTAAGAAATTTAGCCAAATGAACAAACAATTCACAAGATCTTTTTAGAGTGCTTCTAGTCAGTACACAATGACAGAGTTAATTCCTACTTCTGTTGGGAGCTGTTACTGATACTATGGGATGTGATGGTTAAATATTTTAGCTATATCATTAGCATATCCACACTGGTTTTATGCTATCCCTTCATGAATTTAGTAGAGATATATACAGTTATAGCTTTTATCAGGGTTCAAACTAAGCAGGCAACTCCAGCTTCACATACTGAAAGACTTCTTATTGTTGTTCAGTTGAGTCCAACTCTTCATAACCCCATTTGGGGTTTTCTTGGCAAAGATACTGGAGTGGTATGCCGTGTCCTTTTCAGCTCCTTTTGCAGATGAAGAAACCTTATTTCCCTTCCCTAGGCTGCAATTTCCTTATCTGTACAATGAGATATTTGGAACAGATAATACCTTCAAGGAAACAAGGTTAAGTGACTTTCCCAGGATCACAGAGCTAGTAACTATCTGAGACTGAATTTGAACTCACAAAGATGAGTCTTCCTGACTCCAGGCCCAATCCTCTATCCACTGTGCCATCTAGCTGCCCTATACTGAAAGATAGCCTTACTATAATGAAGTGTTTTTGTCCTAATGATTGTGGCAACCATATTTGATGATACAGATAGGAGTTACACAGGATTGACAGGCAAGACAGACTGAGATCACATATTTGGGGGAAATACCCACAGATCCATTACGGTAGCTGGAGCTTGTTGATTGTGAATAATTTGAGATGTCTCTGTTCCTATGGAACTGCTACTAGAATAGAGTTTCCATAGTTTTGATACAGAAAACCAAGAAGTCAAGGGTCAGCATGCAGACACCTTTTTGCTTCTGCCTCTCACCTAAGAATCCAGGAACACTGTAGAAGGGGAGTTGAAGTTTGATTATGATAATTAATGGAATAATAATAATTAGTTAAAAATATTCATGAAACTACAAGACCTCACCACGGGAAGGGACCTCAAAAGTTTCAAAATCTCTAAATTCTAGTGCCCTGATATCCCTGCCCCAATTTAAAGGACATAAAAATTTTAACACACATACACACACACACACACACACACACACACACACACACAGCTTCAGAAACAGAAGAAACTATAGTGGTTCAAATTATTTTTTTCTTAATTACTATTTGCATATAGTTATGAATTAAGAGTAGCTATAACACTCAGGGTAACTTGGATTTAGATTTTGCCTCTGAAATATATTGACTCTGTGATTTTGGGAATGTCACTTAATATCTCAGTACCTAGGAACTCTGTAAGACTAAAAAGTTACAAAGTAAGTGCCAATTTGCATTGGTAGAGGGAATTCCATTAACAAGAAGCTACTTCTACCAATGAAATCCCAGGCCTGGGTACATACATATATATGCATGCATCAATACATGAATACATACATAAATCAACATTATGTATGTGTATATGTTTATCTATATAGATATAGCCTGTTTATACATTTGAGGTTTTGGGTGTTCATGGGTTGGTCATGGATAATTAAATGTGAATTTTTGGAGATTTGCCGGATACTGCAAAGATCTTAGAGTTCTCATAGTTAAAATTCAATAGGCCCATGCCAAAGCTTCCTGACTTCTCTTCTAGGAAGGAAAACATATATACACTCTGATGAAAGCATTCAGTATAAGATCACCAGAGATAAGACAAAGCAAGACAGAAAATACTTTCCTATTCTCTCCAATACACAGCCACAATCTTACTGAATTTATCGCTTAATTTTCCTGTCCTTAGTTCTTTAAAGAGTTTCATTTCTGTTGAGGAACTTAGGAGCACATTCTACATTAATGCAAGTAGAGATGAAGAAAATTCAATTGAGG
Organism: Vombatus ursinus; assembly: GCF_900497805.2. Lineage (NCBI taxonomy): Eukaryota > Metazoa > Chordata > Mammalia > Diprotodontia > Vombatidae > Vombatus > Vombatus ursinus. The sequence goes on from NW_020941197.1 coordinate 26,812,506, forward strand.
CCTTTGCTATTCCTCTGGCTTTCAGGTCACCTTCCTGATTGATTTGCCCCTCTACCTATCCACCTAATGCGAGTGCTGTTTTCCTCAAAACTGGTGAGAGCCTAGTGGGGAGCCTCCACCTCTCCCCTCAAATATACAGCCCTTGTAATCTTGCTTTCTTAAAAAGCTATGATCAGAGTTAAGTCTCTCCTCATATCTTCTTATAAAAATGTAGGCATGCTTCCCCCTTCAAATTCACCCTCCCCCACCTGGCAAAAGGAAGAAGAGGGAAGGGGCAGCAGTTACAGCACGGGCCCCACTGGCAATGTTCTTGGACCCTGTGGCAACCTTTGCCTGGAAGCATCACCCAGGTTCAGCGCATCCTGCTCACCCACTCATCCCCCAAACCCACCTCAAACCCAAGCAGCCTTGGGGGGAGAGGGAAGGGGGATGGGTCAAGGGAAAGAAGCTAGCCTCCTAACTTTGGTAAGCACACTTATTAAAAGGTGCAGTTTTAACTGTTAATCATGAGATGTTGATTTTCTGTGTAAAGTAATTTGGAGATGCATTTAACAAAATTAAAGTCACCTGATTGGTAATAGGTTTGTTTCAAGTTTCAAATCGGTGAACTTTTTGTATCAGTTATGTCAAGCAACTTTTCATAATTTGGTTACTGCTAAAACAATTTGGCTATTGTTGGTTATTGTTTTAATATGTAAACTTGCCAAAAAGCTTGTTTGGGTTATGGTTTGCTGAGAATTTGCAAGTATATAGAAATAATCTCTAACAATTGACTTTTTACACAAGGACAAATTTAAATTTGAGATGTAAATCTGGAAAAAATTTTTTTCCCTAAGCTGTGATTAGCAAAACTTGCTGTTTGAAGTAAAATGGAACTGTAAATTATTATTTTTTTAGTTGTCTGGTGGATCATAATAATCCATCAATAATCAATAATCCACCATCGCTGAGAGAAATGCCAGAAGCTACTCAGAGAGAATGTGAGGGTGGGAAGTCTACCTTGGGAAAAGCTAAGAGGACAATTTTAGCTTCAGTCTAAGATGGGATCCTCCTGGCTCAGTTTCCCCATTATGTTCCTTTGAAAAGGAATGTTACCCACCAGGCTATTCCTGAGTCTGGCTATGAGGTGGATTTGATTACTGCGTGGTTGGAAAACTGTGAATTATATGAATCCAAACAGAACTAAGGATATTTTGTCCCATCATATTTGGGCCCTAAATCTTGTCCCTGCTTTATCCTTTTATATCAAATTTCTATAATCAGAACAAGTGATCAGTAAAAGATCAATGCAAATGTGTAAGATCTTGCTGTTTTCACCTGAATGTGTAGTCATTCAATACCCCCAAACAACTGAAATTAAATCAGAAACATCTTCAGTTTGGTTTGGGGAGGAGAATTTCAGTGATAATTGAAGTGAAAGTCAGTCTCTTGGCAAATTCATTTGTGTAACTATTGAACCCAGGGAGTGGAAAACCTCTACCAGCAAAAGTGTTACTTAAACTTTTGGAAAAGTAACAAGATCAGATAATCCTGCAGGTCAAATGTAAATTATTTTAATGGGGCTCTTACATTTTTACTTCTCCCTATATTTGGGCCCTCCAGTCTTTTCTGTCAGATTTGTGTCTTCCAGACTACAAGTAGCAAACAATGTATACCAGCCAATGTACCCCCATCGTCCTCTGGATGCAGCCTGTACTCAGTTCCAATCAACCTCCTCTTTGGGAACCCCTCTAGGCTGGGACAGCTCTACTCCTCTTGCCAGCAGAAAGCAGTTTCCGAAGCCAAGACCTTTGCCCCTTACCCCAAAAGAATTTGGGTCCCATTTGTTTGTGGAGAGAATGATGGGGATGGGATCTGAACCCCTAAAAGGAAAAAAAAAACTATATGTCTTTGGGATCTGGATCCCAAAAAGGAAAATCCCTGGACTTTCCCAAATCTCTGGCATTTGCCTGAGGCTATAATACACTTAACTGGCATTTCATTGTGGCTTGGCTCAATCTCCCAAATCTGTTGGTTATCTCCCAATTGCCCCTGGCCACTTCCCACCTTTAACCCTATCTAGACTCTATTTTCCCTTGGCCACTTGGTCCAGATACCTGACATTCCCCCCAGCTTACTGGCCACTCCCATTCAGATCTTCCGTAGACTCCTCCTCCAGTCACCCCAGACTACCTGGCCACTCTGGGATCCCTCCCACAGTCTTTCTGTATATAAGATTCATCTTGTCTCCATTAAGGTGCTCAGATTCCTAAGATCTGGCCAGCTTGCATTAGCGATAAAAATGACTAGATTCCTTAAGAGTCCTGCCAATATGGCGGCTTCTTTAAATCTCACCCACCCCCCATCAATGTTCTAATAAACCTTGTCTTTGACTGAAAGAAAAAAAAATGCAGATGTGACAAACTCCTGCTTCCAGAAAGAGACAAAAGACAACCTCCCACTTATTTCTTCAACTCAAGCCCGGCCCCTTTTTCCATTGTGGGGACCCTTGCTTTTGTATCTGGGCAGTGGATGCTTCTGCCTGTGGGGAAAGACAGCTCATGGATTTTATCTACAGTCCCTGCTGGGATTGGGGGCCACCCCTGATCCAATGTTCGCTGTGAAAGGAGGGTGAGAAGACTCTTAGAAGAGATTTTCATTCTGACAAGGGTAGCTCTAGCTGAGGTGAGCTTCTGCAGACTTATCAAGTTAGTCCATATACAAATGGAGTCACTCTAGCAGATAACGTACTGGGGGTAGCATGATGATGGTCAGGTGACAGTTTCAAGAGGAGGCACATTCTATTCTGGCTGCTCCAGCAGAGAGATGGCAAAAATTAATCAAGCAATCAGACAACAAGCATGTTTAGTGGCTTCCAAACACCTGGATACAAAGACCAAAATGAAAGGCCCTCAAGGAGCTTACTTTTTTTCAATTTCTTAGAGATGTCCCACACTTGGTGCAGTGCCTGGCACATGATAGGCATTTAATGTTTATTAACTTACTAATAGTGAAGGTGAACCTACAACCTTCAAAGGCTGCACATTCCACAATATCTTGAAATGTATAGATGGAATCTTTGTTGTTCAGTTGTTTTCATTCATGTCCAATTCTTTGTGACCCCATTTGGGGTTTTCTTGGCAAAGATACAGGAGTGGTTTGCCATTTCGTTTCCAGCTCATTTTACAGATGAGGAAACTGAGGCAAACAGGGTTAAGTGACTTGCCCAAAGTTACACAGCTAGTAAATGTCTGAGATCAAAACTGAACTCAGGAAGATAAATGACTGAAGGACCAGAACTCTATCCACTGTGCCTCCTAGCTGCCTACGTGATGAAATCTCGTGCTCCACTATTTCTAACGCACTGTTCCCAGTGCTAAGATCAAAGCACTGGTTTGGGAAGACCTGTCTTAATAGCAATTAAGTTAGATATAGGAAGTTTAATTAACTATAAATTCAATATGAACTGCTTTAATTAAAAAAAAAAGCTAAAGCACATATTAACTGAGGCTTAGTGCCTAGATCAAGGTAAGAATACATTTCACATTGCACTCGTGTGACATCTGCTATATTGTGCTCAATATTCTACTCTAGCAAATTTTAAGAGAAACATTGGCAAACTAACGTCCAGGAGATGGAAAGATCACTCTCAGGATTATTTCCAGGGGTGTACTAGAACCAGGTTTGGCAAATGCAGGATTGTTAAATTTTTAGTGTGAACATTTACACCACAAAAATCAGCAGACACTGATCAGGGCTTGATTTATTATTTTGTTGGTTGTATAGACTAGGGGTTTTTCTTAGTGAAATAAAAATAAATTTTATTTTGCTAAGAGAATTTACTCTATTTAGAACACTATATTTAAAAATGCATTTCTTATTTTTAGACTCTTTGCTCCATAAAGGTAATGGCATCATCTTTCTATACCACTACTCTTCAGTAAATGCTGAATATTTGAACAAATGAAAGAATTACATTTTACTATAATCTACTCTGTGTCTTTTGGTGTGTCCTCATTCTGTGTGTGTGTGTGTGTGTCTGCCTCTGTGTGTGTGCATGTGTGTGTCAGCCCCCACCCCTCTCTCTCCCTCCTCCCAGACCTGCAGAGTCATCAATATTGTAACTTGAACCTGGGTCTTCCTGACTCCAAGACCAGCCCTATACATATTATTTCATATTGCCTCATTCTTAAATAAAAACATAAAATATTTATAAAAAGCAAAAGAAATATGGACATTTTGAAAACTTCATTCATTAAGTTTCATGAATGAAATGATTTTTAATACTGGGAGCTGCTAACAAAGGCAACACTATAATTAATAGAAGTAAAGCCCAACTATATGTGCAAAAATAATATTAGAACTGTGTTTTCTCTTGTTGGAAATTTTATCATCTCTGGTATCAATTTAATACCTTTTTTAGTGACCTAGAACAGGGGTTACTTTTATTATGTTAATGATCTCCAGGAAAAGGAGAGAAGAAATCACATATTAACGAAACTTGCAGGTGATAACCTAAGCCTTGGAGCAGTCAACACTGAAGTTCCTAAGATATCATACAAATGGACTCAGAGAGGTTAGAGAGAGGAGTAGAAAATAACAAAATGAGTTTCACCTTGAAAAAATGAAAACTAATACATCCAGGGAAAAAAAAACAATTGAATGGACAAAAGGAACCCAGAGAGAAGTAATGCTGAAGGAGACCTGGAAATGATAATGGAGAACAAATTAGATATCAGTTTGCAGTGTGATATGGCAAGCAAAGAGGCTGATGCTATTTCAGGCTGCATACAAATATCCATTATGTCATAGCAGAAAGAAAGGATAGAAGGAAAAATCCCTCCCTCTAGGAGTCCAGTGAGGCTCAACTGAGCAATGTCAGATCTCTCGATCCCCAAAAGGTGTCGAGAAATTAGACTGGGTTCAGAGAAGAGCCCCAAAAATGATTATAGAAATGGAGTGATTTATTTATGAGAAAAGATTAATGGAGCTAAATATGTATCTCCTGGATAAGCAATGACAAGTGGGGACATGGTACCACTCAGCAAACATTTGAAAGGTGTAAATTTCCTTAGAGGAAAGGGCTATATAAATGTAAAATAATAGTCATAAGAATAAAATACCCAAAAAGTATTACCTGAGGAAAGGGAAAAATTTGTGGAAGTTTATGATTAGGGATTGAGATATTTTCCTTTCCTTGTCCATTTAAGTCATTGTAAGGTAGTGGATGTTACCTCTTATCCCAAAAAAAGAGAAGTTTTCCTAGGTCTAGTTTCAGTGACAGATGACTTGAAACTTAGACAAAGTATGTCTTTATTGTTTTCTCCTCTATTTTCTATGCCCTTCTCATCCAGGACTCCCCTTCTAATAGGTTACCAGTGCTACTCAAGTTCTTAATGATTTCAAAACCTTCTTTCAAGCAAATTTTAGTTGAAAAGTATCTGATAAATTCCCAGTTAAATTTTGGAAGTGGTAACAGCTTGATGCTTAATATGTCCAGAGATCTGACCATGAAATGTGAAAAATCTACCTCAAGGGAGAGAGACCTTAATGATGGATTTTTATGAATTTCTGACAGCTCTTTTGGAAAGGTATTTTTCATTGGTCTTTCTCTGGCCCCTTAAGTGATATAGTCCCATCATTTAGCTTACAATATTCTATATTCATGCTTTCTCCCACAATTTCTGGCTTCTTTAGAGACTATGATTTAGCCTTAGCAGAGACAAGAGAATTGGGAGAATTGGCTAAATTTAGCAGGTTTTCCGTGTTTGTATAAAGTCCAAAACATCATGAATCCATGACAGACTGCATGGTTTATATGGCATGAGTTGGGAAATTTCCTATGAGAAGTAGGGAAGAAACAGAAGGATTAATCAGAGATAGTAAGATCGGTGTCATTATACAAGTCATTGTTGATGGATGTCTTCAGAAGTGCAAATCAAATTAGAAAGGATGCACGTATATAACCTATATTATATTGCTTACCATCTTGGGGTGGGGGAGATAGAGATCGAGGGAAGGGCAGAATTTAGAAATCAAAACTAAAAAAAACCCAATGAATTAAAATTGTTTTTATATGTAATTGGGGAAAAATAAAATGTTATTTTAAAAAAAGGTACAAATCAAATTAGAAAGGAAAAGAGTGATAAGAGTTTTCTTATGTTTTAAGAAATTACAATACTAAAGGGTTATAATTTGAGAACAAAATGAGCAATGGGACACATAGTTTCCAAATCAAGAATCAGGTTCAGTGACTATCTATCAGAGATTCATAGGCAACTCAGGAAGGAAGAATGGGTAATTGCTGGCACTAAACTTCAGATATTTTGCACTGAATGCCTTTTACACAGAGGGATTTTAAACTACTCAGACATCTGCCACGTAGCAAATAGAATAAAACATGGCTTACCAAATTGACACTAAGTTAAAAGGATTTTAGGAGTGTGACTAAAATCCGTCAATAACATAAGAACAAAAATGACCCTTCATCTGCCATTGACTGAGTGCATGAAGAAGTTGTCTGGTGATATTAAAACAATTTAATTAATCACACAAAACCATTTGCTATTTATGGTCAAAATAGTGAAGAAGGCAGGTTCCACAGTGTGGCCCAAATCAGGTGACTTCAAAACAACAAATCTGAATGAACACTATAAAAAGCCACATTGTAGGTTCATGTTGACATGATAGACATCACAGTTGGCAACAGCCAGTCTTTTTTCATCACTCTTCTCACTCATTTCTCAACAGCCCTCAGCAATCTGGTTTCCAACTTCATTGGTCCACTGAAATCACTTTCTCTAAAGTTACGAGTTGTCTCCTAAATTGTCAAATCTGATATTCATTTCTTATCCTTCATCCTTCTTTACCTTTCTGCTACATTATTGATCACACTCTCTTCCTAAACACACTCTCTTCTCTAGGCTTTTGTGGCTCTCCTCTCTATTGATTCTTTTCCTACCTATCCAATTTTCTCCTTCTCAGTCACCTTTGCTGGATCAACAGATTATTCACCTAAATTTGGGTGTTCTACCCTAACCTTTCTACTCTTCTCTTTCTCTAAAATCTCTCCCTTGGTGACCTAAGCAGCTTCCATCGATTTAATTATCATCTCTAGGCTAATGAATTTAAGAACTATATACCTGGCCCCATTCTCTCCTGTGAGCTTCAATTTTATCGAACATTTCAAGTGGGTACATCCCCAGATACATCTTAAACTCAAAACATCCAAAAGAGAACTCACTAAATCTTTCCCCTAAAACTCAACATTCTTCTAAACTTCCCGATTTCTGTCAGACACATCAACATTCTTTCAATCTCTGAGTTTTTTAAGCTTAACATTAGCCTCAACTCCTCACTTTCTCTGATCCGACCTGTCTAATCAGGTGCCAAATCTTGTCTCTGCGTCGATGACATTTTTTGCATCTAACACCTCTCTTTTCTCACACAGCCACCATCTCAGTTTAAGACCTCATCATCTCTTGCCTAGATTATTGCAACAGCCTCTGAATTGGTCTCCTTGACTCAAGTCTCTTACTACTCCTACACACTCCTGCAAAAGTTATTTTCCTGCAGCCCAGCTCTGATTGTGCCATAACTCCCTTAATCCATCAACTCCAATGACTTCCTATTTCCTTTAATATAAAATACAAACTCTTCTATTTTAATTTTAAAGTCTGACACAACCTGGAACCAAACTATATTTCCAGCCACACTGGACATTACTCCCATATCTGCAATGGATCCTTCCTTTCTGCCTCAGAGAATTTCCTTCAAAACTTAGTTCAAGAACCACCTTCTCCACGTAACCATTCCTGATCCCATCAACTACTAGTGCTCTCCCTTCCTAAATGGCTTGTATTTAACTAATTTGTATTTATTCTTTTTATTTTTTTATATACATCCACATAAATTTTGTCTTTAGTCCCTCTTCTTAACCCACTGATAGATAGAACACTGGACTGGAAATCAGGAAGTTTCATCTTCCTGACTTTAAATCTGGCCTCAGAAGCTGCCTAAAGAACACATGTGCCAAGGAAAATGCCCAGCCCAATTCCTCTGAACTACATAGTGCAAATGACACTGCACCCTATTAACCAAAATAAAAGCTTTTCTATTTATGCTTCAAAAAAAAAAAAATCTGGCCTCAGATACCTACTAACTCTATGACACTGGGCAAGTCATATAATCCTGTTTACCTCTGTTTCCTCATCTGTAAAATGAGCCAGAGAAGGGAATGGCAAACCACTCTGGTATCTGCCAAGAAAACCCCAAAATGAAGTCACAGAGGGTCAGACATTACTGAAAATGACTGAACAATAATACCACCCATTAGATATATTCTTACAAGAACGAATTATTTCATTCATTGCATTTGTATCTGTATTGCCTGAGACAGTTCATAGCACATAGCAGGTGCTTAATAAAACTTATTGATTGATTTATAGTGACAGTTCACTCTAATAAGGGTACTTATGATAGCATAAATTCCTATTTAAATAATTACAATTTATAATAACTAAGCATTATAATAACAACTACTCTATTGACAATCATACTAATTTTTTTTATCTAAAATAAAAAGTTGCTTGTGTTGTTAACATGCTACAAAGTACAGAAGATAGTTGTTAATCTTTCAAATCATTGTGATCAATATCAATAGCAAATCTAGATAATTCAGGTTGCAAAGTTAACTAAGTTAGCAGTTGTGGTCAAGACTAATGCATATTTTATGCAAAGGGGATTTTGAAGCTTCAATTTTATGGGTCATATGTTCAAGTTGATCAAATTTCACTGGGCAATTGCCAAATCATATTATTTCTTTGTTCTGCATAAACCTAGATTGGAAAAATATGGCATTCATGAGACTGAAAGAAGCAAAAATATACTTATAAACATTCTCACAATGATATATTTAAGCTGAAATTCCTATAAAAGAGAAAATGTCAAGGAACACAGGGATTGGTTTTGCAGAGTAGTGATCATGCCAGACAAGCATTTAAAAAAATAGACAGGTTCCATTAATATCATGGAAATGGTGGAAGCATTACTTCTTAGTTAACATCATGTGGCTCAGCCACATGGACAAGCAGAAGTTTGAAGTTCCTCACCCCTAGACAAGCTTATCTGACCACCTAAATTTTCTTCCTCCTTCCAATTCCACCATGATTGGAAGGAAATATTCAAAGGGAATGCATTATGTTGTGAATTTAAAAAAAAGAAAGAAATTGGAAAGGGAGAGAGAAAATGATCTAGAATTCATCAAATTGTTTATATCTTGCAGGGACAAGATAAGGTCAACCCAAAGTAGAATAATTGATTACTAGTCAAAAAATACTAAGACTAAATAAATAAACAGATAAATAAATGAATGAATAATAGATAGATAAATGAAGTATAACTGTATGCAGCCTTGCAAATAGATTTTTAAGAACTTTTAGACCTGAAAAGGTTTTATAACATCTATAAAATATACATTAACCTTGTCCATATATGACAATGAAATCTCTTATACCAGCTATTCATAGGTCCTTCTATATGTCACTAAGCTAGGCACAAGTAACCATCTGGTTATATAGCAAATGAAATTTGAGACAGAATCCTATGCAAACCAAAGAAAAAGAGAAGAATAAAAATATGTAGAGATATGTTCAGTTTCATTCAAGTCCTACTATTTGATTTATAAATGACTCACTCTGGTTACACAGATCAGTGATTATTTTCATGTCAATGTGAAAGCATATGCACATGCAGTCATACACATACATGGTTCTAGTACTGAATGGCTTCGTTTATTTCCAGGGGTGGGGAACCTGTGGCCTTGAGGCCACATGTGGCATTCTAGGTCCTTGGGTGTGGCCTTTTGATTGAGTCCAAGTTTTACAGAAGAAATCCTTTTATTAAGGAGATTTGTTCTGTGAAGTTTGGATTCCTACAGGTTCCCCACCCCTGATATTCTAGACCTAAACAGTGCACAATGAGTTAAGGATTTGAAGAGTGCCCATTACACTGATACAACTGATTCCTATGCAGAAGATGGGGGAAGCCCAGGTGACTTGTCCATAGCTCATCTTGTGTAACAAAGCAAATAGAACCAGTCCCCTTTTAACCCAACTTAAAAGAACCAATGTACACTCAGCTCATTAAATACGAAAACATTCGTAATTTCTATGAAGTCATGAAATTTTATGAATGCGTAATCCATAAGTCAAACCCCATTCCTTTGTGTTGCCTGGAGTTCACGCTCTGCTTACCATTACTTTGGCCTCAGGATCTGGATTCTTCCTTTTGGATCCCAAGGACTTCCCATCACTTGGTTTTTGGCCATGTCTTTTTTCCTCTCTTCATTTTCTTGGACTTGGGTATCTGCTCAACTAGTTAACTGACCTCTTTTACTCTTCTGTTCTTTCATGGTCCCTTGTGCTCAGATTGTGCTACTGCAGAAGTCTGTCCTGCCTAGTCCTAGCTCCACAATAGAACCCATTGTGTACTAGAGATGTCCAATCTCATCCATGACTTTCAGATTCAGCACCCCACACCCCACACCACTCCCCAAATCCCTGCAAAACATAGGTTGTCTTAGTGGCATATATACCTGTGTTTCCTCAGTAAAAATGATTTCCTCATTTGTACTTTTAGAAGTAATAGAAAATCAATTAGTGCAAATTGCCTGCCAGAATATCTACGAGTCTACTGAGTTGTCCTTAATAAGAATTTTATAACTAGAAAGGGCCTTAGAAGCCAGGTTTTCCAAATCTTTCATTCTGAAGAAACCTGGATTCAGGAAACTGAAGTTATTTCTTCAAGGTCACAAAAGTAGCAATGGAGGAGCAGGATTAGAATCCAGTCCCCTGAGCTGGTCAAGAGTTTAATTCTGTCACCAGAGTTCCATAATTGCATTAAGATAATCAAGAAGTTCCAGGTGAATTTACTTATTTATGTGCCTTTGTTGCCACTAAGTAAAGCAGCATTAGTTATTTATGATCAGTGAGCATAAGAGACTGCTTAGATATGGGGCTGACAAGGTAGCAGCTGCAGTGACTAACCCCTGAGAAAAACCTGTAAGAGAAGGAAGAAGCAAGGATCTCATTGTTGATAAACTCAAACTAGCTAATACATGGTTTCTATTTCAGAGAAAAAACCCCACAAACAAACAAATGAACAAAAAAACACTATGAAATGCTAAAGTCAGGTAACATCCAGGGGAGCAGTGCATATATGGCCTGGAGTTCCTAGTTTCCTCTTTCTCTGTCTATCAACTTCTGTCCTCTCCTCCCCTCTCCCCACACCACAGAGGATTTTTTCATCCTCTGGAAAAGTTAGCTAAGAGCGTGGGTGGTGTCTATATCTGTTGATCTGTATATTGGGAATCCACAGCAGCTGGGTTACTCCAGAGTCAAATTGGGGAAGCCAGACTATGTTCACCTGTGTCCCAGATTCATCCTACGACTCTATATTTGACTATGACAGTTAAGCCCACACCCTGATCCTAAAAGTTATTCTATACCAAGGATAACACAGGGACATCATATTAGCAAGAGTGAAAAGTACACAAAAAACATTACATTTTATGGTCTGCAATGAAACAGAACACTAGCCAAAAGCATGTAGAAACAAAAGCATTCAGTAAACTGAAGCAAGTAGAGATGTTTAATAAATATATTTAGTTAGCTTAAATTTAATTCAATATAATAAGGTCCTCTTTTTTTGTTTATCATCCATGAAATATACCTTAGTATGAACATCAAACTAGAGTTGCCAATGAGTGTTTTTTTTTTCTTTCCTTATGTGGTCCTTCCTTTTCCCATTTCTTCTCTCTTCCCTTTACCCCCCCCCCCCTTTTTATCCTCACTCTCAAGTTGGGAAATAGTTTTCACAGTTGGTGGGCCAGTCAGTTGTAAATAATTGCCTCAGAAAACAAACATTTCATCTCTTCGAAGTTACACATAAATTACTTTAACTCAAGTTTAATACCACAAGGCAGTAAATTTACAGTATGTGTGGGTAGAGAAGTGTCACTTAGGGGTGTTGAAAGATTTGATTACTTATAACAAGGCAGCCTTACCTCTTACTCTTCCTTTCACTGCTTCTCTCTCTTTTTCTTTAATATACGCAGACAGACATGTTTGATTTTTTCGGTTGAGAGAGATTTTTACTGAGGAAATAACCCACAGATTTAATTTGAGGACTGAAGTAGCAAGTAGCAGAAGAAGTGCGAAAGGGTACCTAAGTCAATGAAAAGAGAACTAAAAATGCAGCATCTGGAGGATCTAGAAGCAGAGAATGATTCCTCACTGAGTCTAACCACATCTGAATATCAAATTTCTATAGGAAGACTTCCATTGAATTCAACACACATTTATTAATTGCCTACAGAGTCCCAGGCATTGAGGTAGGTGTCTGGGACACTGATATAAAAGGAGAATTGTCCTTGTCTGCAAAGAGCTTGCATTCTACTGGATAAAGGGGTTGATTCACTCTGATCAGTATCTTTGGAGGAACTCTCTGTACGAATGAGATCACAGAATCACTGATGTATGAAAGCATTGATTTTACTATATTTAAAGGAATTTTTCTTGCATGCAGTCTTAGGAATTAGAATTTAGTGGAAGTGGAAGCAGGATAGAAGGATAGAGAAGAGAGGCTTAGTGGAGAGAGTGATGGGGGAAAAATAGATAAGCTGCAAACTGTAGCTTTCTATCACTTATTCAATATTTCCGTCTAGTAGACTTGACAACATATGTGTAGGAGGAGAGAGAGGGGAATAAATGGTTTGGACCAAGTATATTCATAATGTGTTGATGATTCTACAACAGAATAAATCCACTTAGATGCTCTATTTACGACCTATTATTTTTAATAAAGAATTCCTTTTCTATTTGGGCAGACTCTCTTCTTAGCCTTGTATTTATTGGTTGTCACAGTCAGAATAAACTTGACAATAGTAGAGTTCAAGGCCTCTAATATCATAGCAGGAAAATTATCCTGGAGTCCTACAATATCACATACTCAAGGGGCCCATGGTGCAATTATGGCCTGACACAGATTCCTCTGCCCTTCTCCTCAATAGTAGATATAACATTCAGATGTGTGGTTCATGGACTATCTTGTGAAAGATAAGTAAGTGGCCAATATCAACCATTATATTGCCATGTTTTTCTGTTCTCTGCCCTTCTCCTCAGCAGTTACATATATGGCCATATAACTATGAGTAGTAAGTCCTCATTCTCTTTTCTACAGAAAGCATTTCAATATAGGCATCATGACTTAATTGATATGAAAAAATCAATAACACTGATGTTAACTCCCAGGCATTGTATTAATTCTTCTGGGGTTGTAAACTCTAAAAACAAACAACAAAATAAAAACAAAACAAACAAACAAAATCTTTTCCCTGTACAAATGAGGAATATTTTGATTGATGGTCCCTCTTGGATCACTTCTTTCTAGATTCTAAGGGTTGCTGTATTAATCTGGTCTCTCAGAATAGCCAGGATATGAATAGTCTTTGCAGAATGTGGGCTGTTTCTAGCCTAATGGGTGAGGCATTAGGTGAGTGACAACTCAGTTTCATGTAATGATTATTGAGAGTTGATTATATGCAAATGCTGTGGTAGAACCTGCTGAGGATGTAAAGATGAAGGAGATTAGTCAATCCCTCCTCTTGAGAAGCTTAAAATCCAGTAGCAAAACCAGAGAGGGATGAAGCAAGTAGGAGCACAATCTTAAATTTTGGAGCAGGGGGCATTTAACTCTCTACTACTGATAACAGACAAGAGGAGTATCTAACTCCCTGGTATCAGTAAATGGAGCCTGCATTTGGATTTACAGAAATTACTTTTGCTTGGAACAGCTAGCAGGATTCTTTTTCGATTCCTTTAAATAAGGACTCTGATTATCAAAGTCACATTAGCTAATGAGAATAACAATAACAGCAGTAATGAGAACACTGGTACGTCTATAAATGTTCTTCCCAGTGAACTCTGAAACCGGAATTGCTAAGAAGAAATGTAGCAAGTTGTTCCTTATTAAAGATTGCAGAATGGATGCTATTACTAATGTCTATATCATGTATAAATGCATGCATGTTTGCATGTTTCTGCTAAATTACTAAATATTAATGAATAACGATGAGATGCCTTTCATATGCTCCTAGAAATGCCATATTGCTTTATGTTCAGTTGTTCTTGAGTGTGTGTGTGCATGTGTGTGTGTATACAGGCATTCACTTATTCATCATTGAATGAGGGCCTACTGTGTGTAAGGCATTATGAGTGGTTCTATCAAGATAGAGTCCTTGCTCTCAAGGATTTTACTTAAGTGGCACAGTGTATACAACACAGGACCTGGAATCAGGAAGACCCAAGTTCAAATCCTGCCTCAGGCACATAGTAACTATGTAGCACAGCAAGTCGTTTAACATCTTCCTGACTCAGTTTCTTTATCTGTCAAATGGGAATAACAGCATATATCTCCCAAGTTTGTTGTGATCATCTGTTGAGATAACACATGTAAAGTGTTTAATAAACCTTAAGGTTCCATATAAATGATAGCTAAATAATTATTATTTATATTAACTCAGGAGTTCTTCAGGTATACAGGAGGAGAGAAAGAGATCAATCACATCTTTATCAAGTATCTCCTCTATACCCAACACTGTGCTAAGCACTGGAGAAACAAGTACAAAAAGGAAAGATTCCTTTCCCTCAAGAGGAGTTTACATTCAATTGGAAGAGATAATCTATGCACATATAAGTTTATCTGATTTTTTTATTTTATCAAGACCTGTGATTTTATTGGGGCTTGACCCTCCCTGAAAGGAACTCTCTCAAGCAATACAGATTACCACCTTCTCTGCCATTTGTAATCTTAGAGTGATCCCTGGATGCCCGGGGCACCCAGGACTTACTTACTTGACTTGCCTAGAGTCAGAGAACCAGTAAGTTTAAAGGCAGGACTTGAACCCAGGTTTTCCTAATCCTGAAGCTGACTCTCTAAACACTATACTACATTACTTTCTACATACAAAATAAATAGTGTATTGGGGGTAGAGGAGGAGTGGGGAGGAAGAAAATAAAATTGTTATGGTTCAAGAGCTGAGAATCTGAATCAGGTATTTCTTAGGTACCTGGGTAAGGAAATCCAGCTCTGCCTGAGGAGAAAGAAAGGAAACCATTGACTAAGAATTGGTCTGGATTGAAGTATCCAGATCTAAAGATCTCAGTAAGATGTTTTTTAAATGGGGCTTTGTACCTACTGTTTAATTTGTTTACATCCATATGGTTTGTATCTTGAGTCAATGAACTGGATGGTGAAATCTTGGACTTAGATCAGAAAGTGACCTTAGAGAGTGCCTTGTCCAATCCCTCATTTTATAGGAAACTGAGGCCTACAGAGGGTAAATGGCCTGCCTGAGTAATCTGAAGATCTGAAGAACAACAATACTAACCCAGCTGCCCCAACTCCAAATGTCTGCTGCTTTCTGCTCTGCTACTCTGCCTCAATCAGTTAGCTTTATTGTCTGACATTGAGAAATTACTGAGAGGACAGGCCTTGGGAATTTGGGGCAGGAGCCTGAGGAAGTTTCTGGAGTCAATGACTTATGCCCTTCATATCCATATTTCCTGAACTTAGCCCTGATATGACGATGTAATTATGTTCCTCCACAACTGCATATAGTTAGTGTTCATCAGCCCAGAATAAACCGACTCTCTCAAATGATGAGAAAAGCGTTGCATTAGGAACTACAGAATGAATGGCAGTGATAAACTAATTAAATGAATAAAAGCATACCAGCAGAAGCTGTTTTCTGTTTATTTGGACTTCTGCAGAGTCTCTTGCTCTCCACCAATATTCCCCTCAAACCTGCTGTTTAGGCTCAAGCATAACTTTAGTAAATGCGTTTCATTTTCCACAGAACTCAAGGGCTGCAAAAAATAAGAATGCTGATGAAGACATTTCTCAGACCCTCTCGTAGGTGCTGCCCTGCTCACCCTGCATCCTCTTATACACAGGACCTGAGACTTAGGCCATATGGGGCTCTCTGGATGCATACATCAGGCCCTGGAGAAGTTACTCTTCCCTTTGGAGCTCAGACCAGCTGATTGGTGGCAATGTTTTAGTTCACTTAACCACTAGGTGTACTGGCTGGTCCTAGACGTTGGATGATGCTTCAGTTTTCTCTCTCAGCCATGTCTTTGCATTGGTGGTCATCCTTGTCTACAACTCTCTTCCTTTCTTCTCTGCTTCTTAGAATTCCTGGCTTTCTTCAATATTTAATTCAAATTTCTACTCCCAGCAAAAGACTTCTCCCAATCTACCCAGCTTAGCAGGTAGGGCAGTTAGGTGGCACAGTGGATAGAATGTCAGGCCTGAAGTCAGAAAGACTCATCTTCCTGAGTTCAAATCCAGCCTCTGACACCTACTAGCTGTATGACCCTAGGCAAGTCACTTCACCCTGTTTGCCTCAGTTCCTCACTTGTAAAATGAGCCGGAGAAGGAAATGGCAAACCACTCCAGTGTCTCTGCCAAGAAAACTCCAAATGGGGTCATGCAGAGTTGGATTTAACTGAAAATGACTGAACAACAAAAACACAACAATCTTACCAGGCATCTTTTATATTCCTATTTATATTCAGATTGTCTCCCTTATCAGAATGCAATCCTCTTGAGGGCTGGGACTCTCCTTGTGTCTTTTGTAACTTTTGTGTCCCAAGTGCTTAGAATAGGCCTGACATATACCAAGTACTTAAATGCTTTTTCATTCTTCTGTTCATCAATATCAGGAGTGTGGACATCTTCTTCCCTTTCCCAGGTAATGGAATGAAGTTGTTATGGGGATTTTTTAAACAAGGTAACATGCATCAGCATTATAGGCTGTGCAGCTGGATAAAAGGTTAATCAGCTCTCATCCTTTCCCTAAACTCTACCTGCATAGAATGATTTAAGTGTCCCCTAGTCTAAAAGGTTATTATTGAATGACTATGGTGTCTGAAATGTCCATCATTCCATATTAATTCTCTCCAAATGTTCAAATGCCTGTGGAGGATAACTCATTAATTCATTATCACCCATTAGGCTTATTAGCATGTAGTAGAAGTCCATCAGACTAGGTATCAGAGCCAAGATACCCAGAGAATAGGACATAGGATGGGCATGCTCTGAATGGGAGAAATTTGGAAAAGATTCAGACCATGAGACAGGGTGGTGGATGTGGAGGGTTTGTTTTTTGGGGTTTTTTTTTTTTAAAGAAAGGGACCATCTTCTCCATTAGAATGCAATACAAACACCATGAGGGAAAAGACAGTTTGTTCTTCCTCAAATCCTCAGCATTTAGCACTGTGCTTGGCCAGGAGTAAGCACATAAATGCTTATTGACCGACTCTTACAGAAGCAGGGGAAGCAAGCTCCATCTACTTCATAATTTTGCCTAGAGTTAGCCCTGAGGATAATGGGAGGTTATTATCTGCATTATCTTTACAGTTTGTGCTTGGCTAGGAAATCTGGGGACTAATACAAACATTTCTGGATGCCTCATTTATCTAGCATCTTCAGGGAGCAAACTCCTCCACATGAGTGAATTTTCCATATAAAAGAAGCATGCCCTTTTAAGTGCCCAGATTTGCTCTCATTTTAATCATCTTTGATGGGGATCTTTCTAAATTATACTTCATACTTTTCTGCTTTCTTAAACAGAGCATAATTGACCAAATTTAGCGTCTTCTTATTGAACATCAATGACTGTACTCTGCTGAGGTCAACTGAAGTATGTAGGGAACCTCTGCCCAACATTAAATGGCTCCAGACTGCTGAGATTGTTTTTTAGTCCTATCTTGTCTGCTGTTGTCAATTGCTACTTCTGAACAGTATATTACTGGTTCTAATTTGTTGCCTTATTTAACACAAAATGGTCTGGGTGAGAGCCTGAGGGTGGTTCCCTGTTTGCTAATGAGTAAGTATGAACTTGGTGACAAACAGAAACCATAAGAAATCACTCAGAAACCATCCCCATTTATCTTTATGTTCTGAGCTATATTCTGGATGATTAACAGAAGTTATCAGCAGTTGAACCTCTGGTACATCACACAATAAGTATCTTGTTTGAAGGATTTATGAAAGAACCATTACCTATCGTCAGGCAACTCAAGAGAAACATGAATTTGATAGTACCATGTGTTAGGAGTGTGAGTAGCTGGCTTTTTGAAGAATTGGGGGAAAGAATACTGGATTTTGAATTAGGGGTTGTTGTTGAGTTATTTTCAGCTGTGTCCAACTCAGAGTGACCCATTTTGGGGTTTTCTTGGCAAAGATACTGGAGTGGTTTGCCACTTTCTCCACCAGTTCATTTTATAGATGAGGAAACTGAGGCAAACAGGGTTAAGTGACTTGCCCAGGGGCACACAACTAGTAAGTGTTTAAGGCCAGATTTGAATTCAAGAAGAGGAGTCTTCTGACTGGACTGGCACTCTATCCACTGGGCCACCTTTGAATCAGGAGACTTGAGTTCAAATCTTGGCTCTGCTACATACCATTTGTATGACCTTGGACAAGTCACTTAAGTTCCCTAGTCCTTATCTGCAAATGAAGGCATTGAACTGGATTACTCCTAAGGTTAGTTCTACCTCCAAACCTATGGTATGGGAACCATGAGTTCTTCTGTGTTCTATTGATTATATTCATTTTCTGAGCTTGATAGTGTCCTGTTTACGCTACTTTTGTGTTTTTGTTTAATTGCTTTATGTGTTTGTTCATTAGAGAGTTTTCTCTAGGCAGGGCGGATGCTGAATATTTTATCCTCCCCACTGTGACTCATGAAAGTAATTATGGGGGATAATTGATAGAGTGCTGAACCCAATTCAAAATACACCTCAGATATTAGCTATCTGGGCAAGTCACTTAGCCTCTGTTTATCTCAGCTCCCACATCTAAGAAATGGGACTAATAATTTATACCTACTTCCCAGGGTTATGATGAGAATTTAAAAACATGAGATAATAATTAAAGTTCTTTGCACACCTTGAAGTGCTATATAAATGCTAGATATTATAATTAGAACCTTAGAAAGGAAATATCTAGGAAACATCTTAGAAGAAGTCTACTTAAACCCTTCCCACATTTTTACAAGTGATGAGATCAAAAGATGTACAGAGGATAAATGACTTGGCCAAGGTCACACAGTGATTTCCTGGCAAAGTTGAGGATAGAACCCGGGTCTTTTGACTCTGTCAAGTGCACATAGAATTGAATTTCACTATGTGTAGACTATATGATTTCATTTATGTAATTGTCCCTCCATGTGAGAAAAATCCCAATTCAGATATGTAACTGCTCTATAATATATAAACTTTAGAGAGTTGCCTGGTGGCCCTGAGAGGTTAATTTGCCAGTGTCACACAGACAATGTATGTCAGAAGTAGGATTTGAACCCAAGTCCTGACTGAGATCTGCTCTTTACTCCTTACTCTAGGCTGCCCAAATGTCTATCTTTAAAAGTAAACAAATCAGAATGGTTACATCTCTTCTACCAAACCAATTGACAAATGGAAAGATAGCATCACAGTGGCTGAATCAAGGAATGAAAGAAATGGGACTTTTTTGGAGGTGATAATGACTCAATTACATCATTCATTCTCTTCCCATGCAATATCATATAGTGAAGTACCACATGTGGCATATATGTTTTTGTATACATGTCTCCAGTAGCTATACATTGATAACTATGCATGGGCTGAAGATCAAATACTTACATGGATATAGTGCCTATTCTATTTTATAGAAGTGTGATGAATGAAAACACTGAGAGACAACTTCCGAGTAATTAATAATCAATTTATTAATTAGACTAGATGACAATCAATAAATTGATGATCAGTGGTTTTTCTCAGTTACCAGACACCAAGGGAGACCCTGAAATACCTTAAATCCCAGTCAATGAACAAAGATGAGGCAAGCATTCCACCTAGATAAGATGGTTTGGGGTAGGTTGAATTCTTTGGGCAGGGTCAGAAATGCCCCTGAGAGTTGAACTTTGAATGAGAAAATTGAAAGAAAAAAAAATAAACAGAACCTATATCACCCATTCCATATTAATTGGTTATTAATGTAAGAGGGAAATAATCGTTTCTCTCCTTAAGAACTTAATATATGCCAAGCATTGTGCTAAGCAAGGGAAATAAAGAAAGGCTAGCATTCATATAGTGCTTTAAGGTATGTAGAGTACTTTACTTTATTATCTTATTTTATCCAACAACAACCCTGAGAGGTAGATGCTATTATTATCCTCATTTTACAGATGAGTAAAATGAGACAGAAGGGGTTAAGTGACTTGTCCAGGTCACACAGCTTGTAATTGTTTAAGTCAAGATTTGAACTCAGATCTTCTTTATTCCAGGCCCAACTATCTATGTACTGTGCCACCTAGCTACCTCTAAAAATAAGTTCCCTAACCTCAAGAAGCTTACATTCCAATGAAAGTTAAATAGGATTTTGCAGGATTGGGGTGGTAATAACAAAGGAGGAAGAAAGGGGGCGGGGAAAGTCCTTTTGTAAGAGAAGGCCCTTAAACTGTAGTTAGCAATTCTAAACTGCAAAAGGGAGAAAAGAGTCTGTTCTAGAGTTGGAGGACACTGAGCTAAGGCAAGATAGGAGACAGGGCAGAGGCTGAAATAAGCTTGGTACCTGGAAGGGCTCAGCAGCCACAACATGGCTCTCTCTCCGTAAACTCTTAGACAATAAAGTCTTTTTCATTTCATGGGTACCAGTTTCACATGCTAATTGCCCTAACTGCCATACCTAAACCTTACTTATCAGCTGGATACTATGGGGATGGAAGGTTAAGTACAAGCACAATTTGCTGATTCCCCCTCCTCTCCCCAGCAAGGAGGACATTTGCCAGATTTCAGAACTTAGCTATGGGCCAGGACCTGCCAGCTATGATTGGTGAGTGACTGTAGTATAAGCGGTCCATGTCAAGATCTGCCAGATGTGAGAAGATGCTATAATAGCCTGAACCTCCCTGGGCTAGACATATGCTAGAAACTCAAATACTGAACTCCTGGTGCAGCAGTAAATACTGAAGAGCATCTTTGGGCCAGTCAGGAGTCACCTCAGGTTCAAGATTCCATTGCCTCTGGTACCCAACAGCTGCTGTCCAGTGAGGTTCCCTAGCATGGACACACTGGTTTACCTCAACTTCAATTTGCTATCATAGTTTGCTTGTCATGTGATCCATGGTACGTTTTACCCTTTGACTTTCAACCTACTGATCTGCCATGACCTCTTATTTCTGCATATGTCCCAATTCCTATAAATTTTCATAGCTTTTGATTTATTTATTTATTTTTGCTTGCTTACTACTGACTACAAATCTCATGTTAGATCCATTTCCTAAGTCTTGTTCTTGGCTTCCAAAGAATTCCTTGGAAGGGCTCCTTTTCTTGACTAGTTCCTATTTTTTATATCCAGCTTTTCTATGGATCTCTCCCTATTTTAACTACTAGTGCAGCCCTGGAATATACCACCATTCACACACCAAGCATGATGTAGTGATAGTGTGTATATGCACATTTCAGTCCAAATGAGGATGTGTACCTATTGGTGCAGAGGTGTGTTTATAGGGTATACCTGACACTCTGCACTCTCTATAGGCATGGTTATGTTGGTAGATACACATCTTATAAATGGCCAGATTGATATTGCCCAGATGCACAAAAGTCATTAGAGACATTGAAAAGCAACCCAAATGTTAACGTATTTTAAAAGAAGGCTATTAGTATTGTAAATGTCAATATACTACTTGACTTGTGTGATGTAAAATAAACAACCCAATGAAACTCATTAGGTATATTACTAAAACTAAAGACTAAAAAGGCTGATGCCTGAAGCAGGAGGGGAAAAAACAATTAGTAAATTCACTAATTAAAATATGATTAATGCTTTTCTCAATTTGAATGATAAACACTTTTATTTTAAGTATGACTACACCTTGAATGTAACATGTCAATACAAGAAAAGGTTGACTGAATAGAATTTAGTCAACTATTATAAAGTACAAAATGTTTATAATTCAAACAGTATCATTTCCTGAATGACACTTTTGTTTTAATAAAATAGAGACATTAGTATAAAAATAGCACATAAATTCTTAGGCGTAATAACAGTGTACATTGTGGGGCAAATGGTGCTTTGATTAATGTATCTGCTAATTGTTCTCCCCTACATAGTGGTAGCCTGTGTTTGCAGAACTCTAACTCTGATAGTCATATAATGTACAAAAGATTCAGAAAATGGCATACCAGAGAAATGTTAACTGCATGTAACATTTTCACACAATGAAAGGAAAAACAAAACATTCTCTCTAAAATTTCACATTTGAGACTGTATCTCCCAGTTAAATTTAAAAAGTTAAAGAAAAGGTTCCTTATGTAGTCACATGACTTAAGCTAGATTATAAGCCATATTTTATGTTTATATTTCTATCTCCCTTTTTATCTCCTCATATTTGCAATGCCTAATGTGGTTTCCTAAACATAAAAAGGGCTAATGTTTGTGGAATTGAATTGGCTCTCCCTTTGTGCTTAGCACACTGTCCTGAACACAATAGCTACTCAATAATGAATAAGTTATGGCAGTTAGGTGTTCATTAGATAGAGTGCTTTATCTGGAGTCAGGAAGACTCATCTTCCTGGGTTCAAATCTGGCCTTAGATACTTACTAGCTGTGTGGCCATGGGCTAGTCACTTAACCCTGTTTACCTCAGTTTCTTTATCCGTAAAATGAGCTGCAGAAGGATATGGCAAGCCACTCTAGTATCTTTGGCAAGAAAACCTCAAGTGCGATCACAAAGAGTATGAAACAAGTCAGCTACAACAAATGAATATAAATATCGGAGAACACGAGTCACAGGAATAACATAATTCTGAAACATGTCAGAACACAATCAAGATTTTTAAAGACTTCTCAAAGGTAGTGAAGGAGAAAGGATTTTGAGTTTGTCTCCTGTCCAGTTCAGTCACTAATGTTGACTCTGTTTAAGTGTTTGCTGGCTTTTACCTGACACAGTTGCCCTACTTTTTAAGTTGAATTGGGATTTCTACCTGGTTCCAAGTACAATTCTAGTTACCCACAACAGAGTAAAACAATGTGCATTCTGTACCTTCAACTAGCTTGTGTTAAAGATCTGGCTTATATTATCTTGAACAATAAACCGCAGTATATTAGACCTTAACTTTTTTTCTTCCGCCTTATAAACTAGATAGGGACAGAATTGCCTAAAGGCAAAAGTCTGGCTCTTTTCAGAAAGAATCTCTTCCTTAGAATCACAGACTTTTCTTTAGGGCAAAGCCTAGAATGGGTGAGAAATGAGGCTAGGTGAATTCTCTGGTCACATTGGCATTTCCTTTGCACCTAGACCTGGTCTCATCTGCTCACCACTACTTAATTTTAAAGAACCATGAATTTTTACTTGTGGCTTCATGCAAAGCTACCACAGGAGGATAGAAAACTTCGAGAAAATCACTCCAGATGCTTGTTTCTAACCTCCACCTAAGCTAGGCATTAAGAAAAGACAGAAGGAAGGAATGGTTGCAGTATGAGTGAGGGAAGGGGAAAGGGGAAAAAGGGAGCAAAGTGAAGATGGTATGTCTTAATAATACTATATTTAGGTCTAAAGCTTTTGACTTTGCCTGTCTATATTGTGCTCTTCAGATTCCATGAATCACATTATACTTTGGACTGTAGGCTGTTACAGTGACGCTGCAAAGTAATACTTACTATATGCCAGGAGGGCAGCTTTGTGGAACAGTAGACAGAACACTGGGCTTGGAATCAGGAAGAGCTATCTTTAGCCTCAGACACCTACTAGCTATGTGACCTTGGGCAAGTCACTTAACCCTGTTTGCCCCAGTTTCTTCATATGTAAAATGAGATGGAGAAGGAAATGGCAAACCCCTCCAGTATCTCTGCCAAGAATATTCCAAATGAGGTCATGGAGAGTCAGACACAACTGAAAAATGACTCAACAACATGTGCCAGGAACTGTGCTAAGTGCTTTATGGATTTTAATTAATTTGATCCTTTCAACAATCTTAGGAGGTAAGTATAATCATTATCCTCATTTTACAGTTGGGGAAACTAAGGCAAACAGATGTTAAGTAACTTACCCAGGGCCACACAGCTAGTATCTGAAGCTAAACTTGAACTCAGAGATTGCTGACTCTATAACCAGTGCTCTATCCACTATGACAAGTTACTAGAAATATAGTTATCCCTACCTTATAGATGAGACACTGAACTTAGTATAAACGGTACTTGCCTACCTTCACACATCTAGTAGGTGTTAGATCTGGAATTCAAACCCAGGTTTTCTTGTTTTTCAAGTCAAAACTATAGTAAAAACCTTAGGTCATTCTTTTAATACTAAAAGTGAACCCAACTGCTTTCCCCCACAAGTTTATCTCACTGATGATATGAATTTCATTATTAAAAGATTGCAACTGATTTTATGCTTTTGATTATTTAAATTTTCCATTCAATAGGTGGAACACATAGCAAAGCAGTTGTTTAATTAAGACAATCTGAGATAAAATACCCAGCTAGACTCAGTTTACTTTTTAAATTGTGTACACAAGATTTTAGAAAATAAGAAATCAGCTAATATAAAATCTGATTAATGAACAAGGAAAAATATTTAATAATTATCACCTACTTTGTCAAATCTGTCAATTTATTTTCCCTTCTTCCTTCCATCTCTTGTTCTCCTTTGTTCTCTGACTCTATTTTTTAATCCCTCTGTTTCCTTTCACTCTCTTTATTCTTCCCTTTCTATCTTTTTCCTTCACTATCTCCCCTCTTCAAGGTCCCAACACATGCATACCCAGACTGATTACACTGTACAACAACAGGAATAATTATTCAAATATTATTTTTTTTGTCTTCTTTTTTCCACAAGTTCTTTCTTCCCCAACCCCCACCCCAATGAACAGGGATGAGTACCTGTGACTGTCCGAGGTATCGGTCTATTGACACATACTGTACCACATGGATGTGAATAGTAGAAGAATAAGTGAAGGAGGGTGTTTCAGGTAACTTTAAATGAAATATTAGTTGCCTATAATATTTGTGTCTTAATTCTTAGCCCAATAGTAACCAAAGGCACAAGGGAATACTTTCATTATTCCTCTGGAGACTTGTGCCCAAGAGGTAGAGAATATCACCTTTGCAAACCAAAAAACCGACATTATTAGAAAATGATATAATCCCAAATTTGGGGAAAAAGTCCCAAAGAAATCAATATATCTAAATAAGCAAGTTCTCTAGATCAGCTCTGACACCTGGTCATTCAGGCTCTATTTGAAGACAATCCACCCCCCCCCCCCCCCCCCAGGAATGGGGTCTTTCTCATATGTCCCCCCAGGCCAGTTTGCTTCATTTTTTTTTAAGAATCCAAGTTACAAGGGAGTTTTATTAGGCCAAAATCTATCTTTCTGATTTCCAACCACTGGTCTTAGTTCTTTCTTTAGGTACCAAGCAAAACAAATGAGGTCCCTTTCCCATATGTCAGCCTTTTGAATACTTGAAGACAGTCATCTTGCTCCTTCTAAAACTTCTATTCTCCAAAATAGATATCCTCATTCCTTTCATAAATCTTCATAATCACATGGTCTTTAGTCCAATATGCCCTTTACTAAACATGTCAATATTTTTTTCCTGAACGATGGTGTGCAGAACTGGCTAAAATACTCAATGTATCATCTGGGCTGGGCAGAATACAGTAAGAGTATAATCTTTGTTATTGTGAAAGTTATGCTCCTATTAACTCAGTTCAATATATTCACTTTTGGGAACATCCCTATCAAATGTTACATTATATTCAGCCTACAATGTCCTAACACCCCAAATATTTTCCTATTGTCATAGTATATTTAGAGTTGGAAAGAACTTAGGAGGTTATTTAGTGGATCAATCAATAAACATTTCTTAAGTCCCCACTAGGGACCAGGCCTATTTTACAGATGAAGCACTGAGAAGTTAGTTGACATGCCATGGCTCACAAAGCCAGTAAGAGGCTAAGGCTAGATTTAAACTCAGGCAACTAATCCCATTTCCTTCATCCTTTATTTGTGGAGGTTTTGTTTTTTAAACTCAAGTGGAGGAATTAATACTTAGCCCTTTTAAAACTTAATTTGATTATATATGGACCACTAGTCTAATCTGTCGAGATCTTTTTTTTTTTTAGTCAGGCAATTGGGGTTAAGTGACTTGCCCAAGGTCACACAGCTAGTATGGGTCAAGTGTTGGGTGTGAGGTCACATTTGAACTAAGGTCCTCCTGACTTCAGGGCTGGTGCTCTATCCACTGCGCCACCTAGCTGCCCCTGGAGATCTTTTTTCAAACCAGAATGTGTCATCCAATGTTTGAGGTATCCTTTCCAGATGCATGGCACCTGCAAATTTGATTACCATCTATACTTTGAATACTATCTATACTTTCATGCAATATTTTTCTAAACACTATTGAATAAAATGAGGCCAAATATCAATCTCAGGGGCACTCCACTAGACACCTCTTTGCAGGTTGATAGCAACACACACATATCAGCACTCTAAAGGTCATTTGACCAATTCTAAAAACATATATCTGAAATATAAGCCTTCCTTTACTCTATCTTCTCTACCCAGGCATTAAGAAGGGCTGTCAAATGTCTTGCTGAGATCCAGATATAATTAAATATTCCTATCACATTTTTAAAAAGGGGGGAGAGAAAATTTGATATGTCTCTAATGACTTTTTTTTAATGAACTCACTACAAACACATAGACAGTGCATGAAAGAATAACTACAGAGTATTCCTTTATTAATGATTTCAAATTTTTGAAAAAAAATAAAGTCAAGCTCAATGGCCTATAGTACGAAGAATAATCAAGTTTCACCCTTTTGAAAACCGGGACTTTTGCTCAACTTTTAGTCAGAAGAATTCTTCTTTTGCTTTGTGACAGAAATTACCACCAACCAGTGAGCATTAACATCCCTAAATTCTTTCAGTGCCACTCCATGAAGTTCATTCCAGTCTAGTTATGTTCACCAAGTACAATGACCAGGTACTTAAAAAAAAGGATTTTATCACTTATCTCAGTTTTCAGTTTTTTAAACTACTTTGATATTGATTTCATACTTCCTAGCCTGCAGATCATTCCCTTGTCTAAAGAAATCAGAAATGCCTGAGAGTTATTTAGGTTCATTCTCTTTTTCATCTATCATCTTTATCCTGTTCACCCCAAGCAGTGACCCTATCCCTTCTTTGATCTTCCTTTAACTCCCAACCTAATGAAAATAGACATTTTGTTGTCCTTAATATTCATAAGTAACCTCAAATCACAATAGGCTTTTCCATTCTTTATATTTTTTCTATAGTCTATGCCACTCTTTGTTATTTGTTCTAAATTACCTGTTATTGTTTCTATCTTCTGTGAATTCATTAAAATCTAGTTTGGCCAATGAATTCTTCACGTAGATAGATCTTTTTATTCATTAGAATAAGTTATGTTTGTGTCATTACTATTTTGTTCTTTAGCACAGCTTGACCCTTTTTGATTCTGTGTACCTAGTGGACATTTAGGTTATGAGGTCCTAAGTATACTTGCTCTGAACTTAATGAAATCTTTCCTGAAAATTTTAGCTATGCATCATACTATACTTTACCTTCCTCATGATACAATTAATGTGCTATAATAAATATGTCTATGTGTATCTCTAATGCCCATTGCTTTTGATGACCACCACTATTCATGAAGGAATGTTGCCTGAGAAACAATTTGTGACCAGCTGCTGCATTCAGACTGTCATACAAGCAACTGAGACCAATACTTCTGGATTTGTGCCAATTAAAGAACCATAAAGAGGCACAGTAGCAAATCAGAGTGACAGAATTCATCATTTGCCACTTCCTATGAAGATGTGCTTTATATTCACTTAAAAACTTAGAAAATTTTTCATTGCTTTTATAATATCAATTCTATATTTTCTTGGGAAGCAGAAAGGACCTCAACACAAAAAGCCAATTTACTCAGCAAAACTTCCTATGCCCTGCTTGGGATATGATATTTTATGATATGAAACTAACAGCATAACTTCACACTAATAAACTAGGGTTTTTAGAAAAATCTTGGATGAAGATATAGATAGTATGGTAATCAAATGTGCACATACTATGAGTCTGGAAAGGATACCCAAAACATTGGATGACAAATTCTGGGTTGAAAAAAGACTTTTACAGACTAAACTAGTGGTCCATATATAATCAAATTAAGTTTAAAAAGGGCTAAGTATTAATTCCTCCACTTGAGTTTAATAAACAAAACCCCCACAAATAAAGGATGAAGGAAATGGGATTAGTTGCCTGAGTTCAAATCCAGCCTCAAGCTACTTACTGGCTTTGTGAGCCATGACACATCAACTAACTTCTCAATGCTTCATCTGTACAATGGGCCTGGCAACTAGTAGGCACTTAAGAAATGTTTATTGGTTTCACTGGGGTACTTTTCCACTTCACAGGAGCCAGACTTTTAATAACAATAATTCATATTTATACACCACTTGATGGTTTTCAAAGTGCTTTCCCCAAGATAATTTCATATTGTGCATAAGTATTAGAATTCCCATTTTACAGATGATAAACTGAGTTATAGAGAGATTAAAGGACTGGTTCCACCTTCATATAGTTAGTGTTAGAACTTGTATTCCAAACCAGGTTTCCTGACTTCAAGTCAATTTTTTTTTTCAATATTTCATACTTTCATTCAATAGCTAATAAAAGAAGGCCTCAGAGAAGCTGGAATGTGGTTCACACAATTTGAAAAGCATACTACTCTAGGTCAGTTTTATGGTCAAAGTCAAGTCAAAAACTTTAGACCTAAAATTGATTTTTCATATTTTTGACCTGGAGGTCATTTAAAAAAAATAATAAGTGTATAGTAGTAGATAAAAGGTAGAGGATCAACTTTCCATGGCTGGTCTCTTGAAAATCCTGGGATTAACATACTATGAGATTTCAAATAGCAGGAAAAGGGACAAATGGAAACTTTTAGCTTTTTCCAAGATGACCTCTGTTTAGGTTTGTATCTGTCCATTTATAAAACAGTATGCTTCTCTATTATTATTATCTCATTGACAATAAAGTTTCTGGGTTCTTCTTAGAACATAGGGTGGGAAAAATATGCAATAAGGAGGCTGGATTTGAAATCAAATCATTTTTTTTTCTTTTAACTACATTAAATATTCCCCAGTTGCATGTAAAAGAATTTTTACAATCATCTTTATTAAATTTAGCTCCAAATTATCTCCCACTTTTCCACCCTTCACCTTTCTTTGAGAATGCAAACACTTTGATTTTGAATGTACATGTGAGGTTTTGGCAAATGTTTCCACAATATCTATGTTGTAAAAGGCAACGCAAACAAAATAAAAACCATAGAGATAATTTTTTTTAATAAAAAATATGCTTCAATCTGCATTCAGAGTTTATCAGTTCTCTCTCTGGAGATGGATAGTATTTTTATCATGAGTCCTTTAGAACTGTCTTGTTTTATTGTCTTGATATAGTAGCTTAAGTCTTTCAAAGTTGATCGTAGTTACAATATTGCTACTATTGTTTACAATGTTCTTCTGGCTCTGCTCAGATGATTTTTCATGAGTTCATTTAAGACTTGCCAGGTTTTTCTAAAACCATACAGTTCATCATTTTTTATAGCAAAATAGTATTCCATCAAAATCATATACCTGAACTTGTTTAGCCATTCCCCAATTGATGTGCATCTCCTTGATTTCCAATGCTTGGCCACCCAAAAAGAGTGGCTGTAAATATTTTTTAATAGAAACAGATTCTTGCTCCTTTTTAAACCATCTCTTTGGGATATAGACCTAGTAGGGACATTGCTGGATCAAAGGGTATGCACAGTTTTATGGCCCCTTGGATGTAGTTTCAAATTGTTCTTCAGAATGGCTGGACCAGTTCACAACTCGACCAATAACGCATTGGTGTTCCAATTTTTCCACATTCCCTGCAGCATTTGTCATTTTCCTTTTCTGTCATGTTAACCTATCTGATAAGTATGAGGTGGTATCTCAGCATTGTTTTATTTTGCATTTCTCTAATCAATAGTGATTTAGAGCATTTTATGTGATTATTAATAGCCTTGATTTCTTTGTCTGAAAACTTCCTATTCATATCCTTTAACCACTTACCAACTGGAGAATGGCTTATTTTTATAAATTTGGCTCAGTTCCCTATATATTTGAGAAATGAGACCTTTATCAGAGAACTTTCTGCAAATTTTTCCCAGTTTCCTGTTTCCCTTCTAATTTTGGTGGATTACTTTTCTTTGTATAAAACCTTTTAAATTTCATGTAATAAAAATCATCCATTTTACTTCCCATAACCCTTTCTATTTCTTGTTTGGTTATAAATTTTTTCTTATTCATAGATCTTACAGGTACATTTTTTCCATGCTCTCCTAATTTACTTATGCTATCACCCTTTATATCTAAATCAGTTATCCATTTTGACATTTTCTTGGTATATGGTGTGAAATGTTGATCTATGCCTAGTTTCTGCCAAACAGCTTTACGATTTTCCCAGCATTTTTTTTTTTTGGTCAAATAGTGAGTTCTAACCCCACTGCCCCAAAGCTTGGACCTTTGAGTTTATCAAACATGTGATTACTATGGCCTTTCAGTACTCTATATATCATATACCTAATCTATCCCACTGATCCAACATTCTATTTCTTATCTAGGAGCAGATTGTTTTTATGATTACCACGTTGTAATATCATTTGAAATCTGAAACTGCTAGGCATCCTTGCTCACCATTTTTTTTTTCATTGATTCCCTTGATACTTTTTACCTTTTTTTCTTTCAGATGAATTTTGTTACTGTTTTTTATAGCTGTTTAAAGAAAAAAATTTTTGGTAGAATGATTGATATGGTACTGAATCAGTAAATTAACATATGTAGACTTGTCATTTTTTATTATATTGACTCAAGCTACCCATGAGCAATTAATATTTATACCTTTATTTATGTGAAAAGTGTTTTGTAATTAAATTCATATAATCTCTAGTTTTGTCTTGGCAGGTAGACTCCCAAGTATTTTATATTGTCTGCAGTTATGTTAAATTAAATTTCTCTTTTTATCTCTTCATTCTGTGTTTTGTTAGCTGTATGTAGAAATGCTGATGATTTATGTGGGTTTATTTTGTATCTTGCAACTCGACTGAAATTGTTAATTCTTTCAACTAGTTTGGTTTTTTTTTTAGTGGATTCTCTAGGGTTCTCTAAGTATACCATCATATCATCTTCAGAGTGATAGTTTTTTTTTCCTCATTGCCTATTTTGATCACTCCAATTTATTTTTCTTGTATTATTACTATAGTTAGCATTTCTGTACAATATTGAATAATACTGGTGATAATGGACATCCTTGCTTCACTTGTGATCTTATTGGGAAGACTTCAAGTTTATCCCCATTTCAGATAATATTAGCTGATGGTTTTGGATAGATAATACTTATCATTTTAAGAAAAGTTCCATTGATTTCTATGCTTCCTAGTGTTTTTAATAGGAATGGTTATTGTATTTTGTCTAAGACTATTTCTGCATCTATTGATATAATTGTACAATTTATTATTGATATGGTCAATTATGGTAATAGCTTTCCTAATACTGAATCAGCCTGACTTTCTTGGTAGAAACCTCACTTGATCATAGTGTATGATCTTTGTGATATAATGCTATAATTGCTTTGCTAGTATTTTATTAATTTTTTATTGATATTCATTAAAGAAATTGTTCTATAGTTTTCTTTCTCTGTTCTTGCTCTTTCTGTTTTAGGTATCAAAACCATATTTGTGTCATAAAAGGAATTTGGTAGGACTCTTTCTGTACCTATTTTTTCAAATATTTTATATCATATTGAGATTAATTGTTCCCAAAAAATATGGCAGAACTTATTTGTGCATCTATTTAGTCCTGGGAATTTTTTCTTAAGGAGCTCACTGATGCCTTGGTCAATCTCTTTTTCTAATATAGGATTATATAAGTATTCTATTTTCTTTTCTGTTAATTTGGCCAACTTTTAAATATACATCCTTAAATTGTGATTGTAAGTTTTACTGGCATATAATTGGGCAAAATAACTACTAATAATTGCTTTAGTTTAATCTTTATTGGTGGTACATTGACCCTTTCCATTTTTGATACTAGTGATTTAGTGATTCTTTCTTTTTTGTAATCAAATTAACCAATAATTTATCTGTTTTATTACTTTTTTCCCAATAAAATCAGCTCCTAGTGATACTTATTTACTCAATAGATTTTTACTTCCCATTTTATTAATCCCCCCCTTTGATTTTCAGGATTTTTACTTTGGTGCTTAATTGGAGATTTTTAATTTGTTCTTTTTTCTATTCTTTTTTAGTTGCATGACTAATTCATTGATCTAATTTTTTCTCTGTTTTACTGATGTACATATTTAGAGTTATAACATTTTTTTCTATGTATTGCTTTGGCTGCATCCCACAAATTTTGGAATGTTGTTTCATTGTTGTTCTCTTTAATGAAATTATTGATTATTTCTGTGATTTGTTTTTTGATCCACTTATTCTTTAAGATTAGATTATTTAGTTTCCAATTTGGTTTTAATCTCTGTTTCCATGGCCCTTTATTAAATGTAATTTTTATTACATGATGGTCTGAAAAAGGTTCATTTAACATTTCTGTTTTCCTGCATTTGTGTGTGAGTTTTTTATGCCCTAATACAAGGTCAATTTTGGTGAATGTGCCATTTACAGCTGAGAAAAAGGTATACTCCTTTCTATTCCCCTTCATTTTTCTCCAGAGGTCTGTCATGTCTAACTTTTCTAAGATTCCATTCACCCACTTGACATCTTTCTCATTTATTTTATGGTTAGATTTATTTAGCTCTGAGAGGGGGAAAGTTGAGATTCCTTCTAGTACAGTTTTACTCTCTACTTTCTCCTGTAATTCATTGAACTTTTCCTTTAAAAATTTGGATGGTAAGCTATTTGGTACACATATTTTTAGGACTGATATTACTTCATTGTATAGGTGCCATTTAAAAAGTTGTAATTTCCTTGCTTATTCCTTTTAATTAAATCTATTTTTCCTTTTGCTTTGTCTGAGATCATGACTGCTATCCCTGCCTTTTTTTTTAACTCCAACTGAAGCATAATAGAATCCATGCTCCAGCCAAATGCTCCAGCCCCTTATTTTAACTCTGTGTGTGTCTCTCTGTTACAAGTGTGTTTCTTGAAAACAACATATTCTTGGATTCTCATTTCTAATCTGTAATCAATTTATGATCATGTAAATCCATGACCATTTCCTTGGACTCAAAAGCCTCTGTTTTCTGTAGATAAGCATCAAGAACCCTTCCTGCTATCCACACATTAAGCTGTCATGTAAAAAGATGATAATATTAAATACAAGGCTTAGTTTTTGCACACAGACATTTAATATCCATGAAAGACTGAATGAGAAAGATATGTTGGTATTTCTTGGATCTAATGACTCTTGACACTTAGTACCTTACTTCCAAGATTTTTACTCTGAGTGACATAGATTATTATTATGAGATGTGAAATTTAACTGGTGATGAACTAAGGGTCAAATAGGTTAAGTGACTTGCCCTTTGTCAACAAAGGTGTCAGGTGAAGAAAAGACTCAACTCAATTCTTCTGATTCAGCAATTGAGCCATCAGACTGCCAATTTTAAGTTCCACCTTTGTCATCTCATCTCATCTCATCTCATCTCATCTCATCTCATCTCATCTCATCTCATC